>NC_141099.1:41340859-41768359 GCF_041138505.1 Cibotium barometz
TCTCTCTCTCTCTCTCTCTCTCTCTCTCTCTCTCTCTCTCTCTCACGCGCGCGCGCGCGCCTACCCTCCTCGCCCTTGCCTCCCGCCGCCCGCTGTTTTCGTGCCCCTGCTTACCGCCGCCTTCTCCCCCGCTATGCTGGGCCGTCTGGCCGTCTACTAGCCCCTCGGCTTCCCTTTTCCCACCCACCCTTCCTCAGGCCCCCAAGGCAACAACATAACTCTCGCTCTCTCTCTCTCTCTCTCTCCTCCCTGCCTGTGGGAAGGGCTACAGAGTAATCTCGAGGAATGGCCCCGAGTCTCCAAGAGAAGCTCGAGGCCCTCGAGACGGCAATGAAGGTACTAATAAAGGAGAACAAGAAGACATCCGATTCCAACCTCAATGAGGTGGAGAACAAACTACACCAACACATCATGGCCCTCGAAGTACGAGTCACGGACCTTGAACAAGAGAACACAGCACTCAAGGAGGAGGTGAGTGCATTGAAGTGGAACTGGTAGCCTCAAGAACACCGAGAAGGAAGAAGGGGAGATCAATGACAAGACTCTCACAGCCATCAAAGAAGAGATCTCCAAGGAGATCACAAAGGACATGGAGGGAAAACTTGAAGCCAAGCAGTCAGGATGGGTTGAGGTGGTGAAGAAGAACATCCGTAAAGAAGTGAGGGAGGAGACTCAAAGGGAAGAGCACCAAATCATTCACACCACCATTGAGGAAGAGAAGATGAGGCATGCCCGTCGCCTCAACATTTGAGTCACAGGTATAGCCGAGACACCCAACTCCACCCCCGAGAAAGATGGACAGCTTATATGCATGAAGCTCGGCTACAGGGAAGAGGACCCTCTCCCCTTCACCAAAGCATGGAGAGTCGGGAAAGACTCAACACGCAAGCGAGCCCTCATCCTACAGTTTGCAGGAGAGACGGAGAAGGTCACCTTCATGAGAGGAAGAGGGTGATTCTACGAGGATTACAGGGAGATCCCATCTATTTGGATGACGAACTTACAAGGATACAGATAGAACACAGGAAAACATGCATACCGAGAGTCCTACAGGCCCGGAAAGAGGGCAAGAGAGCATTCTATTGCAATGGCCGTGTCATCATCGATGGCAAGGTCACCATTTAGCGCCAGGTGGCCTATGGGACATCGGCTATGGAGGATCCAGATTCACAGATACACATAGCAGTTTGGAACTAAAACGGAGCACTTTGGACACATCCTGGGAGGATGGAGGAGGTCATGGAGGGACAGGACATCATACTACTTACATAGACGCACCAGAGAGCCCAGAGAGGGGGCTACCCAAAGTAGAGGGCTATCAATGGGAGTTTACATACAGGGGGACCAACAGCAGAGCACATCGAGAGGTCATCACTTACTTAAGCTGGGAGCGCGACACCATCTCGTTATTTAACGGAGATGAGGCAGTGGCAAGATTCGGGAGCATTGACATGCTTTCCACGATCAATGGGGGTAGCACAGTGGACTACATCATGGGGTCCATGGAGACCACAGAGGCAGTGACATCTTTCACCATCCCCCCTGTCCTATTGGTGCGGATCACACGTACCTCTTACTGTCACTGGCGAGCTCCACACCAGCACCCACACAGCCCACACAGGCATCGCATACAGCTTTCTACTTCACCCATGACTTGGCAGACATATATAAGCATCATGTATATGACGGGCTATTCCAGATGGATCCCCTGTCACCTCTAGAGACACTCACCACCCAGCTGTCATCTCTACTACATACGGCAGCCACCCGTAGCTTCCCCCATCATACACACATTGCACACACAGATAGATCTGGGAGCATGCCCAGAATCGGTGGTGGTATGATGATGAGTGCAGAGAGCTATATAGACACCTCCGTGCCCAAAGAGCACTGGGGACCATTACACAGAGACAGGCGAGCCGACAGATGAGGATCCTCACACGCTGTAAGAGGCGTGCATATGAGGAGGCACAGTACTGGGATATATACCACCTACTCTCATGAGCAGAGATGCAGCCACTGCATGGGGCAAAGGATGAGAGAGCCTTGCCCTCGTACCCCGATTGAGGATCCACACACATGGCACACATATGCAAAGAGCCTCTACCGTATCCCTCAGCAGCCGCCCATACCACAGCCACCACAGGAATCCCGCCCTACCACCTCTACTTTCTTTACCACCTCGATGGTAGAGAGAGCTATCCATCGGTTACAGCATGGGAGATCGGCTGACCACACATGTTTACAGAGTGAGGATTTTTTTTATGCAGCTGACACACTAGGACCCTTTGTTGCTCACCTCTTTAATAGGGCACTAGTGGAGGGCCTACCAGCTAAGTGGACTATGCACACCATCGTGCCTCTCCACAAAGCGGGAGACATGCTAGACCCCATCAACTACAGGACTATCATGATTGGTCATGTATTGGCCAAACTTTATGGCGTAGTGCTCAAGGCAAAGTTGAGCTCATATACAGAGAAGGAGGGGCTGCGAGCACCAGGGCAAGTTGGATTCCGAGACGAGCTTTCTCCACTATTGACCATATGTTCACTTTGAGATGTCTGATTGACCAGGCTAGGGCGCGGGAGAAGAGATTATACTGCTACTTTGTGGATTTTCGCAAAGCATTTGACACAATGCCACGAGAGAGACTCTTCCAGCGCCTACAGTCATTGGGGATCCCATCAGAGATGGTTTGGGGCATCTATGCTTTATATGAGCAGGTCCTCGGGCGCATATGATACCTCGGGGGGCTATCTGATGTTATTGCTAGCACTATAGGTGTGAAGCAAGGATGCACACTCTCTCCTACACTATTTGGGCTATACATCGATGAGGTCGCTGACTTCATTGGTCACACGGTGGTGGGGACGGGGTAGACATCTCAGGTACCACAATCCACACTATGCTATATGCAGATGATATTATTCTGGTCTTTGAGTTGCAGATGGGACTACAACACCATCTCCATGCACTCGACGCTTTCTGCACACAGAGGGGGCTTACAGTGCACCTTGGGAAAACCAAGGCCATGATTTTCCACCTCAGGGCCCGGTTCTCGACGAGACAGGCCATCCTCACACTAGCAGGAGGACAGGTAGAGGTGGTAGACTCATATGTGTACCTGGGGATTACATTTACGACTCTGCCAGGAAGATTTACTATGGCACAAGTAGGATAGACTCACACGAGGGTATGCAGCTCTGGCCATGCTAGAGAGACAGTGTCACCAGGCACACTTCTAGGAGCCCCGCATGAATGGGTGGTTGTTTGACACACTAGTCACCCTTGCTTTGTTGTATGCTGCAGCAGTATGGGCACCTGGGCTCGCCACCTCCATATAGTCTTAGATAGAAAGGCCTCAGATTCTCATGCTCTCACACGGATGATCCGCAGAGCAAACCCTCCGTCCCACATGACATTGTCCGGACGGAGTTTGCTGCACCTCCTATGCTAGTAGAGGCCCTCTTCCAGACGATCTGCCTCATATAGAGGATCAGTGATATGCCATCAAATTGACTCTCACATAGAGCTTTTGAGGCATCCAGGCAGCTCGCAGAGAGTGGAGATAGGAGATCATGGTATTCACAGATGATACAGTGGCTCACTCCAGCATGGTGACATAGATCACCTGCCACCTTTCCAGTATGATATACATGCACCACACATCCAACTCTCTCACAGTGAGAGGAACAGAGTACTTCGGCAGGATTTATGGCAGCGATACACTCAAGAGACTTGGATTACACCTAGTCGGCCTCTACCGCCGAAGATGCTATACTACAGAGATCAGTTTATGCGTATCTCAGTGGATGGATTCATACAGAGACCTGGATACATGGATGTGTACATGCCTCACAGTGCCCGAGTGGTGATTGGCCAGCTCAAAGTGTCATCACACCAGCTTGAGATTGAGGCAGGTAGGGTAGCACGGATCCCTAGAGCAGAGAGGATATGCAAACCATGCCAGGAGGAGGTTGAGAGTGAGGAACATTATGTATGCACATGCATAGCATATAGTATCATTAGAGAGAGATACACCACCATCTTCAGTGGACATCCCTCACTCCGCCAAATCATGGAGTCCGCAGACCAGCGCAAATTTGGCCAGTTCTTGCTAGAGACACAGCGCAACAGAGAGACACTGATACAGACTCATACCACAGGGAGAGGTGGGCGACAACTCTAGCTCACTGATTTCTTCCATAGATTTATCCCAGTGCCTATCCTGACATAGGAGTGGGTTACACTTCAGTGTGTTGCGGACCTCCGAGCCAGACGGAGACTGAGAGCACCAGGCTACCAGACTCTTAGACTACATCGGAGGGAGATCACAGAGATACGGGCTCGACATCAGCACCATATCCAAGAGCGGCTAGCTCACTTACACACACCTAGAGATCATGCTCCGAGGTATTTTTGCCTCGCCATCGCCTATGTATCACATATTACACCCCCATTATGGTACTGGTTGGAGCTAGATAGATCTGCATTGCATTCTTGTATACCGTGCGCATATAGGTTGCATACTGAGCCTCTAGTAGTAGTGCTCCATCCATCACACCCCCCCACTAGCTCAGTACTTTCATAGTTTATTTCATGTTCATTTTGTCCTTTTTTTTTATAGACATCCAGAGGACATTGACAAATGTACATTGATTTGTCTCTTAGGTCGAGTTCGGCCTCTAGTAGACGTTAATACAGCTTTCTTTCTTTCTTCTTTCTCATAGCGCACACCTCCTATCCTCTCTCCTCTCTCTAGCAAACACAAAGCTTTGTGTGTGCATGCGGCTCTTGTCCATACACACACCATCATCCATAAATGAAAACCTGTATGCATGTGGCTCTTGTTCATACACACATCATCATCCATAAGAATGAAAACGATTGCACCACTATAGGCACACTTACTTTAGAGAGCGCAACACGGACAACAAGGAAACAACTGCTACCTATCGAGGGCGGCTTGCAAACAACTTGCCAAAACACACAGAGAGAGAGAGAGAGAGAGAGAGAGAGAGAGAGAGAGAGAGAGAGAGAGAGAGAGAGAGAGAGAGAAGGCCACCACGATTATGATGTGTGTGTGACCCTACTCAATATATTGTAAGCTCACCTTTGTTTTGCCACCTCTAAAGCTAGAATAAATGATGTGTGTGTGACCCCCTTCTCTCTCACTCTCTCCCCCTGCTTTCCCCTCACTTTTACATGCCCGATGCCCAGAGAGAGAAAGGTGTCCACATGAGTATGATGCGACCAGAGAGAGAGAGATAGGGAGTGCCAACCAGTAATATAGGGATAATATAGGGAGGGCCAACCAGGAGAGACCAAAGGGGGGGATGCATGTGTCGAGTTGAGAGGACAACGTGAGGGCCAACTAGTAGACCGAGGAGAGGAGCTCTCGCACATCGAGTAAGAGGATGTCTGCAATAGCCTCCTGTACAACAACAAACACATCATGAGAATAGAAACAAAGAGAGAGAGAGTTGCCTCACAAGCAGGGAACACAAGACTCAAGAGGGGAGCTCGCTCGAAATGGAAGAGATGAAGGCTAGCCGCGCTGCATGCATTCCAATTTGCCTTGCCACATTAACGAAGGTGGCTGTGAACCTGCAAAGGAAAAATATCACTTGAAAAAGAAAGACTTGCAAAAAGCTGCAAAAGCAAAAAGCTCCAGGAGGGTACAAGCAAAGGTACAAGTGCTTAGACAAAGAGAGGAGCTCACCAAAAATCCAAAGGGTAAAGAGAAGAAGGTGGCATGGTTTATGGGAATTTTGTGAGCCATTAGATGAAGAATAAGAGAGTCCAACATCACCTTTTTCAAAACCACCTATGAAAACCACAAACCACCACCCCTCTCCTTTACGAAACCACCTTCCTCAATTCTCAACTAAAAGCTTCATCTCATTTTCTGAAAGCTTTCATCTCCCAAGAATCCATACGATAAAAATTCTCACCAAGTTTTTATCAAAAACTTTATTTGCTTCTCAATTGTTTTTTGTGTGCCGATTCAATTTATCCCTCTCTTTCTTTTTCGCAAATCGGCTGCCTTACTTACGTTTGTTTCTTCCTTTTTCTTTGCTCCTGCATTTTTTTATAAATCCTTCTCTTTTCTTTAACTAGTATGGGACCCGCGCGATGTTGCAGCATTGTTTGGAATGGCATATATATTGTATTTAATTTATGTGTTTTTACACACAAAAAGTAACTGGTGTGTGCGTTTAAGAGCGCAAGTGTGAGTGAGAGAGACAAAGACAAATTGAATGCTAATGATTTTAAGAATCACTATACATAGTTGGCATTTTAGTTGGTGCCTCAGGAGGTGGCATGAAAAAACATTACAATAGAAATTTGTCCTCTTGCGGTATTGTATCCATCCTTTTGGAACTTGATATCCTAGAAACGACACTTTCCAAGTAGGAGAGTCTTTGTTGGCAGTGAAGGAACTGCTATCTTAAAGTTAATCAAAACACAGTTCTCAAACTTCTATTTTAGTGAGAAAACAAATAGTGAGGAAAGTACAAACTGCTTACCCATCCTGATAGGCATTTATTGCTTCATACACAGAAAAGTAGGGCCCATCAGGTGCAAACCAAAATGGTGGTACTGTACAAAACAAAGGTATGTCATGTGGGATAAATAATAATGCAAAAAAAACAATAAGAAAATGGTTATTTACCTGGATTTTTCTCGATTTGTATCCATGACATCCCCATATTGAAATTTACTTCCGACATTGCTCTTCTATCTATAAATATGCAACAATAACACATTAATCATGTGTATGCGTGATTATGTGTGAGAGACAGTGAAAGAGAGGGAAAGATATAAGAGCAGAACATATGTAATTAATACAAATGACTTCAAATTTATTTGCCCAAACAAAAAAATCGCGCAACCAAGTATACGCGCAATAAGAACACGAATCGTCTATTATAGAAACAAAAAACAATGACTTACTTTCAACCCCGCAAAATTTCTTTATACACAATGTTCCTTGTCGTGCATATATGGCTTTCAAGAGTTGCAGCTATGGCTACATCTCTATTATCTTGAAGCAGCACCTTCACGGCATTAGGAGAGCGAGCATGTGACAATGCCACATACAACTGCCCATGGGTAAATACTGGTGAGGCCAAGTACAAACCCAAGATGCCCAAAGACTGGCCTTGCGCTTTATTTATAGTCATTCCAAAAGCAAGCTATAGTGGAAATTGTCTTCTTCTCATGGTGAAGTAAAGTTGAGTTTCTGTGACGATAAAAGTGATCCTTGGAATAAAGTCCCTGTCACCTACCTTGCTGCCTAAGATAATTTCTGCCTCTAAGACCTTTGAGTGAAATGCCTTGCATATCATCCTGGTGCCATTACAAAGGCCATGCTTTGGATCTATGCTGCAAAGTAGTATAACAGGGGCATCAAGCTTCAAGGCCAAACAATGTGGTGGATACTCACCTCCGAGCTTCAAAGAATTAAGAAACTGTGGTAAAGGAATGAGTTTTAATCTGTATCAAGAACTGAATCTGCATCGAAATACTCCTTGAGTTCACCTGGCATTGTATTCAATGCACATTGATTGATATCATCAACTTCACTATTCCTGGAAGCAAGAATAGCATGATCACTAAAGTATGATACATACGACATAGTAACACCCAAATCAGAATAAACCCAATGCACCAAGTCCATTAAGTTAGATCTTTCCATGACCATGTCAGCCGGTAGTATCTCTATTGGATTATCCTCATTACAATGCAACCCTATCCACCATGTCAGCTGGTAGTATCTCTATCCATTACAATGCAACCCTATCCACCATCACCCATTGCTTAAATTCACTTGAATGATCTATCGTGATTTGCATATTGCCAACCAACTTTAAGACCTTGATAAATTGCCACAGGTAAGATCTACACAGTGTAGCATCAACAATATCCTCACATCTTCCATTTACAACAACAATCGGCAAAATTTGTCTAAAGTCACCCCCCAAAAGGAAAACCTTCCCACCAAACGGTTTATTTGTCAATAAAACATCTTGTAAAGTTCTGTCCAAAGCCTCAAAGGCATGACGGTGACACATGGGAGCCTCATCCCAAATGATGAGCTTACATTCTCTCAAAAGTTCAACAAGATCACCATGGACAAGAATTTTGCACATTGAAGTGTTGTTTAGATATAGGGGTATCTTAAATCTAATGTGTGAAATACGTCCATTTGCTAGCAATAGGGAAGCTATTCCTAATGATGCTATGGCAAGGGCAACAAATCCTTGAGCTGTATGTGAGCAAGCAAGCAGTTATATAAATATGTTTTTCCTGACCCACCAGGACCATCCAAAAAGAAAATCCCACATTCATCACCCATAAAACGGCTTGTACCACAATGTCATAGGCATATCGTTGAGACTAGTTGTCAAAGAGGACTCCATGGAGTGTGAAATGATGGTCTGTTCAATTGAATCAAAAGCCTTCTCCTCCAAAAGGAGTCTATTACCACTGAAATCCTGAAAATCTCTTTCATTAAGCTGAGGCATTCCTTCAAAACCAGCCAAACATTTACCCTTATCACAAAGCAATCCCTCCAAGTGTAGAAGAGCCCGAGTCTCAACCATGACTTCAATGCCGGCATATGTATCACCCATAGTTCTAGTCAGAGAATAAAAAAAATCTTCTATCATGTGCTCACGGAATTTCTCCCATAGTAATCCAAGGTTGGAAGGCTCACAAAAAAGCAATAGTATGACAAATAGGCATCTCAACTGTAGGGCATTTTGCATAAAAGAAGCATCCTCTAAGCATGAAATCCATTCTAAATCATCTTCCAATATACCCCTACCAATGCAGGAAGCTTTAAATGTAGGATAAATAGTATCATTGAATGTGCGCAAATCTTGAAAGGACTTGCATCCTTTATAAACTCTTAGTAGCAGTTGAAGATAAAACCGTTCACCAGCAGAGGGGGCTACAAAGTACATTCGGCCAATCGTGTTCCCTTTTTTCCGCTTAGTCCACATTTTTCTTTGGTACCATACCCATTGCAACGGGAAATCACAATATAATGTATCATTAGCTTCTGGATGTTGTGCATTGCATGTAAACCATTCTATCAAAGTTGTCTTCCTTGAGTTCTCTATGTTCACAATATCAATAATATTGTCACTGTCTCTAAATTTAATGGTTTGACCACCATCCTCGTGTACTTGTAATCTTTGTACATCTGGCTTCTCATCATGCAAATCAAATTCATATAGTCTCCAACAGAGGCAGAGATATAATGTGCATCCAAGTAAGTTTCAATTTCATCAATAACTCAATTAGTTGCATCAACATCAACACCATTATTATGCACATTTGCAAATCTTATTGTTGCTCTATCATGCCCTTTGTATATGTACTTGTAAATATACTTGACAGCTGATATGGTAGTACATATTTCCACATTAATGTGAGCATTGTAAGTAATTGACAAATATGGATTGTAAGGCACAACCCATCTATTATTAACTTTATTTTTCTTCACAATCACAATATTACCATCATCTCGTCGCATGTACACATGGTAACCACTACTATCAACAGTAGTCTCTTGTGTAAATTCACGCGGATACTTCCTTATACACCGTCCTTCTTTCATACAAATAGCCTTTGGGTTGAATGGTCCACATGACCCATGGATATTGCATTGAGAGATGACATGATGCAAAGTTGGAAACACTTCCTTATCAGGCAATTTAGCACAAAATAACCTATTATATTGAAGGACTATTTGCAATTTATGAGGGCCATCCAATATAAGTAATGTGTGAGAGAATGAGGCAAGCCTCTCTTTTGAAACTTAATAACCGAGACATGGCCAATCACTTTACCAAAAAACTGACCTTGAATGATTTGTTTCATCATATCTCTATGCTTATGATAAAACACTCTACATGTCAAATCAAGACGGTCATTTGCAATTTGTCCAGGGAGTAAAGAATTAATTACCTCTTGCTAGTTCGGATTGCATGTAAAGGTAATAAATAGATCCATCTTACCTTTTGAATGAACAATCACCATAGCATCCTGATAAAACTAGTACATTTGTCGTGGATCTCTAGGGAAACTTGAAGGTATCACTATTCTACTACTACCCACAATTCTGCCTACAATATTATCATTTACTACATCACCATACACCATGTCAGCCGAGCCAGAGTAGACTTCACTCTACAAAAATTCTTTTGATTTTTTCTAAGCCAGTATAATCGAGATTCTTCCACACTGCAATATGCACAAAAAATATAATGTTGGAAGTAGTCATCCACCACGCAGCAGTAAGCAAGCATTTATGTCATGGTGAACTTGTAATACATAGGCATAATATTCTCTCTGAGTAATACATTGGCTAGTCAATGATCTTTCAGGAATATTCTCTAGCACATCAGCATAAGGAGATCTTAGCTGCCATCCATCATAGCCCGTGGGAAATAATATAACATACAATATAGGCATATAAGATCTATACAAATTTGATATTCTTTGACGACCCCCTTGTTTAGTACAGAGCACAATATCACAATGACCAACATTATGATCATCACCTTGGCCAATCATAATTCCTGCAACTTCCATTGACTACCTTGACGTTATCTTAGTCTCACATATTGTCATTTTTAATTCCACACCCTGGTTCTCATTGAACATTCAACTTACACATTCTTAAGCTTGTGCAAAGGGATTGCAAGCATGCATCATGCGCTGAAGTGATTCAAGTATCCCAAAATCCAAGGTACTCATTATGCCCAAACAAATATGCAACTCATGCTTGGTGTCATATACATACAACTGAGCAAATTGAGGTCTATGATTACATGTTTCATCAGGGAGCAAGGATCCAATCTGATGATACATAGTGCCATGCACCATAAAAGTATAAACACCACTATTGACAACAAAAGATTGATCAATTTTTGCGCCCAAAGATACAAAAGCCAAAACATTATTGTAGGCACGAATGTTGGCACGTAATTTTTTACTGATCTTATCTTGTCCATTCAAAAGAGAATTCAAGGTGCTCATGAGGTGGAGGAAATGGAGGAAGAGAAATGCGTCCACATCTACAACAAAACTTCCCAATATCTTGTCCATTGGCTCTCTCTTTTCTTTTGCACTTAGTATAAATATAAGCACCACAAAAGTTACACTAATGAGTCATTACACCCAAAAGATGTAAAGAAGCACTCGAATACAGTAGAGACCACATCAAAGCATGTATCCCTTGTAAAGGAGGAAGGTCGTGGAGAATTGACAATATACCTCCCTTACTTTGATCAAAAATATAGCGGCGGGGAAGGTTTCTAACATCTATATTAACATAGGCATCACACTAGAATACTGCATAAATTTGTCTACCATGAGCCACAAATGTGTAGCCACAATCAACTGCAACTCTTTGAGGATGCAAGCCACTTGCTTTAGTGATGACTTTATTCCTAGCAAGGAAACGTTAGTATCTTCTAGTAACTCAAACTTTCACCCACGGACATACCTAAATGGATACCACAGGCCATTTCCCTCATAGATGATTTCAATAAAGTCCCGTTTCTAGCATTTTGATCGCGAGTATTGTCTAAGTCCCTAGAGAGTGATCTTTCGAAGTAATGAGAAACATGATCTATATTGGAGACCACCTTAGATCTCTTAGAGGTCCACCCTTGAAGTATAATACTCTCATTGCAAGAGTCATGAGTTTCTCTATTATGTTGTAAACACATACCATTTTCTATTTGCATTGAGGTGAAATCATTTGAGTGGAGCCTTGGTGTAGGTGAACAATTAGGTAATACACTACGAATGTGTGAGTCAAACATAGCTCTATCTCTTTCAAAATTGTTATATTCCTAGCATTCTCATGGCGAATAGATTGCGTGTTCTCTAAGAGTGATAACAATCATTGAACTTGTCTCCAATCATTCTAAACATCACAAATAACTTGGTCTCCAATATTATCAACATTAAGGGATATGGCATCATGTAGTGGAGCCCTCGGACTATGGGTGTCATCCATTTTCCTGGATAAGACGCATGATTAATTAAAGAAGTAAAAGAAAATATATATCTCCCTCAAAAGTCTAAATACACAAAAAATTTTTAAGAATGTGAAGATTGTGCTTGTATGTAGGTAGGTAAGATATGCCATAAACCTATTTGATCCTTGCCAAGTTTCATCTTTTCTCGTGAGCATAATAAAAATCCTTATGCTCTTATCAAACTATAATGAACTATTCGTATTTAAAAATCATAAAGTCCAAAAATAAACATACAATTAAGAAGAAAAACAAAGCAAAGTTTTGGTAGCTTATATCAAAAGACCAAACTATGCAACAAACAATATGCCAGCCGTATAAAGTACCTACATTATAAAATCAGCATCCAATGTTCTTTCAATGTGTATACATGACCAAACTAAGCCTAGAAATCTCTCTCTCTCTCTCTCTCTCTCTCTCTCTCTCTCCTCATAGTATCTGAGAGACAAAAAGAACCATTATTATCATACCAGTACTTAGAGCCCAAAGTTACAAAACGTATCTCTCTCTCTTTCTCTCTCTCCACTACATATGAAAGACAAAAAGGACCATCATTATCATTCCACTACCTAGAGCCCACATAGCATATGAAAGACAAAAAGGACCATCATTATCATTCCACTACCTAGAGCCCAAAATTACAAAATGTATCTCTCTCTCACACTCCACATAGCATCTGAGAGATAAAAAGGATCATCATTATCATTCCAGTACCTAGAGCTCAAAGTTACAAAATATGACTCATTTTGGTAAGTAAAGCCCCAAACCTATTCAATGTTACTTTAGGACTTGATACTTCCATTCCAAGCTTGTCAACATGGACACTTAACATGTCTTGTTGCTCTTTTATAACATCAATTTTCTTTTGACAGGCAACATCACAAATGTGTGCTTCTCAAAAAGCACCACATGTATCCATTATGTGGATGTAGGTAGCTTTGACGATATCCTTGATCTTGTGATTACCACTTACAATGGCAGAAATTGATTCTCGAGTTAAACAGCTTTCCCCACTTTCATGATTTCTTACGCACAGACCAAGATCAACAATTAAGCTCTCCACATTTAACACATGAGAGTTTGTGTCGTTGACCAAATGGAGTATCTTCTCTAATGTTACGTTTATTGTCTTCTTTCCATTTCGAGTCTTCTTACCATCATTATGTCGCACCCACTTAGTAGAGGTTTTTAGTTTCCTTTGGCATTGCTTAAAAGCATACATTATTCATTTAGCCTTTTCATTATCTACTTTTGCCTCAGATTGTTGAAGTCCTGAATACTCCACACAATGGCTTCTATCCTCAACATCCATGGAACACCTCATAATGACTTTCTCTGTATCCATATTGTACATCATTATCATGAAGAAATATTAATGAAATATTTTTTTATTTCTTATTTAATCTATAAGATATTATGGGTTGTGAAAATAATCCAAATGGTGGCTCACAAACCAAATCAGAAATCACTTTCATGAAGTTCATTTATGATGAGATGTAGGATCTCCACCGTGAAAGATTTGGGACTTTGGTAATCGCTTCCATGAAGTTCATTTATGAATGGGATGGAGAATCTCTTCCATGAAAGGCTTTGGGACCATGGTAATAAGGAGGACTAAGCCGCTAGCCTAAGTAGCCCCTAGTAGTTTATGATTTATCTTAAGAATAAGAGAAATTTCTAGCAATGTGCGAGAGGCACTACAAAGGTTTTGGTGAAAAAGAATCTATATGACATATAAGAGACTCGTCAAGGCACTGAAAGCATGGATGCAAGCTTCTTTTTTTTGCTATTACACTGTTTGTGTAAATTTTTCACGTATTAATTCATTAATTAAAGACGACTATCATCGTCATTATTTAATTAATGACGACTACCATCGTCATTAATTAATTTATTATAAGCTAAGGTAGAACCTTTGAACATAAAGGTTCTCAAGCTTAGGCTCTTTATATTATATTTTTATTTTTATTTTTATTTTATTTTGTTGATTGTGTGCGATTGCTCCTCTTCGTGGATGCATATCGGAGTCGACAAGATAGATAGCCTGCGCACATGAGGACTCAGGAGCTCAGGCCGACGAAGAGCTACTCAAAATAATAAAAAAGTTTGTTTTATTATATTTTAATCCTCCTCTGCACCGAACGTTTCCTTTGGCCGACCCCACCTATTGTCATTCCAGCCCAACACACCGACTATCACCTCCACCTCTATAAAGATCAAAGGAAGGCCTTTTTTATCCCACAATATTGACGTGCGTTTTCATGCTGCGATGGGAGGGTGGGCAGGGGAGCCTCTTGGACATAAAACGGTCTACCAAGGGGTTCGATTCCCCTTAGGCTCGATAATTTTGTTTATGCATGTGAATAGGTGCATTGGGCGATCGGTTGGCCGTCCATTGGTCGGTCGGACTTTCATGTGCGAGGTCAATGTGGCATGTCCGACCGGCGATGTCCGGTGGGTTCTTTGCCACCGGTCGGACTTTTTGGAGATCATGTGCGAGATACCACTCCGTTCGGCAAGGTACGACCAGTCACTCTTTTGCCGGACAGAGGCCACCGGTCGGAGACATGTGCACAAGCTAAGAGAAGGTAATGCCGCTGCTTTTTATTTATTTGTTGGGTGCTATGCTTATAGTAGAACGATCACAACATGTACCGCTGCTTTGCTCTTCTTCGTGGATGCGTATCAGAGTCGACAAGATAGAGAAGGTAATGCTGCTACTTTTTATTTGTTTGATGCAGGTGGATCAACAGCGACAATGGGCTGAGATGTGAAAAGAGGGCTTTGAGCAAAGACAAGAGGACTCACTTGAGGGGCTCATCTTCAGTATGATATCATTGGCAGCATCAATGACATAGGCGTTTCCGCTTGCATCAAGGGTGACATCGTCAGGGCCAGTGTTCTCATCAAATTTGGCTAGGAAGAGGCAGGACCTGGTGTCTAAATGGTAAGAGGGGAGGCCATTGAAGGAAGAGGGGTGGTCAAAAACATTGTTAATTACAGCGAGCAGGCGGGTTACTCCTACGGTGGTCGCCATGCCTGTGTAGTCTTCTTCTCGGATGAACCAACTGTGCCATTTTCTGAGATGGAGAAAAGAGCACACCGCGCGAGGGAGGCCGATATGAACAGGCCCAGTACATCGTCCCACGCGAAGCTCTCCGGATAGAGAGCAGGAAGATCTCGTAGATACAGACAACCGCTAAGGATAGATTCCAAGCCCCTTGGCTTGTCATATTTGCCTGTCACCCGTTGAACCGATCACCGCCTCGAGCACACAAAATTTTTCTAAGTGCACGTGTGCAAGATAGTACAAACATGTGTAAGAGTTTGTATAAGCGCTGTAAGGTTTGAACCAAAGACCCCGTACTTCTGGCACATGCGCTCTACCATCTAGTCCAAAGCATTGCTGAAATGCATGCAATGTGTTAGTATTATAAACGGTGTGTAAGAGTGTGTGTGATTGTCACACAGTGTGACATGTAGAGGAGGTGACTCGGGCGCCTAGGTGCTTTTCGCTACATGACGTTAAGGTTTTGTTGCTGTTTGAGAGAGAGAGAGAGAGAGAGAGAGAGATGAATTTAACACACACACACACACACACACACACACACACACACACACACACACATATATATATATATATGTAGAGAGAGAGAGAGAGAGAGAGAGAGAGAGAGAGAGAGAGAGAGAGAGAGAGAGAGAGAGAGAGAGAAACATGAATTTAACATTAAACAGAAATTAACCCGCAAGCCTGTGATGGTATATAGAGAGAAAAGCACAAATTGGACATTGAACATAAAGGCGCCAGTCTGTGTGATGGTGTAGAGAGAGAGAAAAACATGAATTAAACATTGAACAGAAAGTTGACAGCGCACAATGGCCTAGCTCACTTTTGGAGTTTGTAGATGCAGACGCTTGGCAAATGGTAGGGAAGAAGCAGTATTTGACGCTTTATAAGCACGGGAGGAGAAATACGAAATGCCGACGCCATTCTTACACAGACATTGTATCAGATCCACCAATTGTTGTAACCTTTTTGGTCTCATAGGTCATTTTGGCCTTCTGAAGACGTTAATATATCATTTCATTTCTCTCTCTCTCTCTCTCTCTCTCTCTCTCTCTCTCTCTCTCTCTCTCTCTCTCTCTCTCTCTCTCTCTCTCTCTCTCTCTCTCTCTTTATGTCTGTGTGTTTTTCGCAATCGTTTTATTTCTCTCTTCCCTCTGATCACCATCACCCTTGTTTTATAGAGCTTTTTGCAGGTTTCAAAAGCTTTATCCAAGATTGATTTTTATCAACAAAATCTAAGATTTCAAAGGCAATATATATCATCAATGAGAAGATAATTTCAAAGGTTTTGTTAAGATTTGCTTTTTGCAGATTTGAAAAGCTTTATCCAAGATTGATTTTTACCAACAAAATCCAAGATTTCAAAGGAAATATATATCATCAGCGACCTTCATTTTTCGGGCTTCTTCGACACTTCTTCGAAAGTGCTACATCTCTAGCAAATCAAGAGCATCAAAGAGCTACATCAAAAGTTTTTCTCGAAGGTTGCTTTGCACATTAAATTAAAGCCTCAAGGGCAATTTCAACATCAAGATTTCACGCTTCTTCAACTTTTTTTTTCTCCACAAGTCAATCATGAGTGACGATGACGACTTCTCTCTCGAGCAAGAGGGTAATTCTGCTCATGAAGGTATTTTGAATGATCCAAGTATGCCTAAACCTTTTGAAAATAAACTCTCACCTCATATGCTTCTAATAATAATAATGATGATGATGATGAAAATAAAACCATAAATTAAGCATAAGGAAGTAACATATACTAAAATTATCTCATAAATTTTATGGACCTTTCAACATTATACAACAAGAATATCTTATACCTCATTCTGTCATTCACCCCCATGAGACCAACACTACATACACTGGCAACACTTATGTTAAGTATTTTCTGACTTTTAAGAACCATTCTATTGAAGATGCCAGAAACGTTTTTCGTTCTTACCAAAATCTCATCCACTCATACCATCCATGTAATTGCAACCTAAGCAAGAGGGAATGTAATCTCTATGGGGACGTCCATTATTTTATTTTGGGATATTTTATTTTTGATATGCCTTTTACTTATATTGCCTACCAGGATTAATGTGTTTAATCAAGCTATGTGCACTAATATGATGTCTACCAAGATTAATGTGTTTAATTAGCTATGTGCACTGGTATGATATGGTCAAGAGGATTAATGTGTTTAATCACCTGTGTGGACTGACTAATATTATTTTAGATGAAGGCAATGAATGAGTGATGTTATGTGTCAATCGCGGGTGGAACATGTGTTGGACCACTATGGGATATTTTGGAATATATGTGAATACATGTTATGGTTTCATATATAGGCATCAATATTTTTGCAAGGCGGCTAAGGTCTCATACCTTTGTACATACAAATAGTATTTTATACTTTTGGTAGGCTGAAGACTTTATATTAATGCTTACTATGTTTTTTAGAGCTTGCACGCTCATAAACTCAAAAGCACTTGTGCTTTGTTTTTGGAATTATCTTTTTGAAAAGCAAATGCTTTTTCTAATGCATATAAATATGGGTAAGTGGTACAAGGGCCACACTCTACCCAGGGGAGATTCAACCCACTCATGTTGACGGTGAGCTTTACTCTATTCTCCATCTCTCTCTTGTTTATTTTATTTGGTTTATTAAGGTTTATATTTTTAATTTGTGTAAGTATATGTTATGCTCTAATATTTGTGTTGAGAAATTAGAGTTTCCTTCTCCAAGTGTCTTAAGGTCCTGACATAGTTAGAGAGAGTGAGGGGGTTAGAAAGAGAGAGCTATAGAGAGGGGGTTAGAGAGAGTATGAGAGAGAGAGAAGAGAGAGAGAGAGAGGTTAGAAAGAGAAATCGAGTTATAGAGAGTGAGATAGAGAGAGTTAGAGAAATGTAATATCTTATTAGAGGGTTAGAGAGAGAGAGAGAGAGAGAGAGAGAGAGAGAGAGAGAGAGAGAGAGAGAGAGAGAGAGAGAGAGAGAGAGTTAGAGGGTTAGAAAGTAAGAGAGAGTAAATTCGAGAAAGTTATAGCAGAAAGGTAAAGAGAGTGAGTTAGAGAGAAACAATGAGTTTAAGAGAGAGAGAGAGAGAGAGAGAGAGAGAGAGAGAGAGAGAAAGTTAGAGGGTTAGAAAGTAAGAGAGAGTAAATTCGAGAAAGTTATAGCAGAAAGGTAAAGAGAGTGAGTTAGAGAGAAACAATGAGTTTAAGAGAGAGAGAGAGAGAGAGAGAGAGAGAGAGAGAGAGAGAGAGAGAGAGAGAGAGGGGTTGGAAAGAGAAAGAAAGAGAGTTAGAGAAAGGTAAATCGAATTAGAGAGAGAGTGTGTGTAAGATAGAAAGAGAGAAAGAGAGGGGGCTAGAAAGAGAGTTGGAGAGAGTGAGAGTTAGAGAAAGGTAAAGAGAGTTAGAGAAAGAGTTGGCCAATTCAAGAGAGTTAGAGAGAGTAAGAGAGAGAGAGAGAGAGAGAGAGGGTAAGAGAAAGGTAAAGAGAGTGAGTTAGAGAGAGATAATGTGAGCATTAGAGAGAGAGAGTTGGCCAATTCAAGAGAGTTAGAGAGAGTAAGAGAGAGAGAGAGAGAGAGAGAGAGAGAGAGAGAGAGGGTAAGAGAAAGGTAAAGAGAGTGAGTTAGAGAGAGATAATGTGAGCATTAGAGAGAGAGAGAGAAGGGTAGAGAGTTAGAGAGAGAGAGAGAGAGGGTTAGAGCATCAGAGAGTTAGAGAAAGGTAAAGAGAGTGAGTTAGAGAGAAACAATAAGTGTTAGAGAGAGAGTTAGAAAAAGGTTAAGAGAGTTAGAGAGAGAGTGAGTGTTAAAGAGAGAGAAAGAGTTAGAGGGTCAGAGAGAGAGAGAGTTAGAGAGAGAGAGGGGGTTAGAAAGAGAAAGAGAGGACATAGAGAGAGAGATAAAGAGAGTTAGAGAGAGAGTAAGTGTTAGATAGAGAGAGGGTTAGATAGAGAAAGAAAGAGAGTTAGAGAGAGAGATAGTGAGTTAGAGAGAGAGTGTGTTAGAGAGTTAGAGAGAGAAAAGAGATTAGAGAGAGTATAAGAGAGCGAGTTAGACAGAGAGAATGTTAGAGAGTTAGAGAGAGAAAAGAGATTAGAGAGCATTAGAGAGAGAAAGGAGATTAGAGAGCGTTAGAAAGAGAAAGAGAGTTAGAGAGAGAAAGAGAAGGGATTATAGAGTGTTAGAGAGAGAGAGAGTGTTAAATAGAGAAAGAGAGAGAGGGGGGGTTAGAGAGAGAGAGAGAGAGAGACAGTTAGAGAAAGGTAAAGAGAGTTAGTATTAGAGAGAGAAAGAGAAAGACAGAGAGAGAGAGAGAGAGAGAGAGTTGGTGAGTTCGAGATAATTAGAGTAAGAGAGGGTTAGAGAAAGGTAGAGAGAGAGAGAGAGAGAGAGAGAGAGAGAGAGAGAGAGAGAGAGAGAGGGTTAGAAAGAGAGTGAGTGCTATAGAGGTGACCAGTTCGAGAGAAATAGAGAGAATTAGAGAAGTTAAAGAAACAATTAGAGAGAGAGATTGAATTAGAGAGTGAGGTAAAGAAAGGTAAAGAGAGTAAGTCATAGAGAGAGAGTTAGAGAAACTTACAGAAAGGCATAGAGTGTGTTAAAGAGGAAGAGAGAGAGAGTGCGTTAGCCAATTTGAGAGAACCATACAGAGCTAGAGAGAGTTAAAAAGTGAGTGAGAGAGAGAGTTAAAGAGAGAGAGAGAAAGTGAGAATGAGGTAGATAGTTAGAGAGAGAGTGAGGTAGAGACAATTAGAGAGAGAGAGATAAAGAGACAGAGTTAGAGAGAGAAATAGAGAGTTAGAGAAAGTAGGAGATATTGAGAGAGTTAGAGAGAGAGAATTAGAGAAATAGAGTTATATATATATATATATATATATATAGAGAGAGAGAGAGAGAGAGAGAGAGAGAGAGAGAGAGAGAGAGAGAGAGAGAGAGAGAGAGAGATTATGCTATACTACTGCTCTTGAGAGAGAGAAATTGAGTTGGAGAGAGAGTTAAAGGATAAGAGAGTTAGAGAGAGAGAGAGGAAAAAAAGAGAAAGAAACAGAGTTAGAGTGTTAGAGAGAGAGAGAGAGAGAGGAAAAAAAGAGAAAGAAACAGAGTTAGATTGTTAGAGAGAGAGAGAGAGAGAGAGAGAGAGAGAGTGAGACGAGAGTTAGAGAGAGAGAGAGAGAGTATGTTAAAGAAAGCTCGCCAGTTTGAGAGTTAGAGAGTAAGATAGAGAAAGTTAGAGAGAGTTCTGAGAAAGGTAAAGAGAGAGAGTGTTAGGGAGAGAGACTTTTACTCTCTCTAATGAGAGAGAGTTGTGCAATTCGAGAGAAACAGAGCTCAAATACAAAGGGTTAGAGAGACTAAAGAGTATGAGAGGGTTAGAGAGAGAGAGAGAGAGTGAGGTAGAGAGAGAGCTAGAGAGAGAGAGTCAGAGAAAGATAAAGAGAGTAGGTTAGAGAAAAAGAGTGAGTGTTAGAGAGAGAACTAGAGACAGAGTTGGCCACAGAGAGAGAGAGAGAGAGAGAGAGAGAGAGAGAGAGAGAGAGAGAGAGAGAGAGTTGTGTTGAAAATATAAGTGAATAGGGTGTGTGTGGGAACAAGCCCTTGGTTAGAGGCTGTAAAAGAGAATGAGTAAATGTGAAAGAACCTGTGAAAAGGTGAGAAGAATCTACTGGGAGAGAATAAAGGGTAGCATGAGAAGATTTAGGAAGTGTGGAGATATTATGGGAAAAGTGAAGAGGTGGAGAGAATCAGGGAAAAGAGGTGGAGTGAATCATGGAGAAATCATGCTTGATGTAAACTCTATAAATTGAGGCATAGCCCTAATGAGAATTTGCTGGTTTTTGAGTATCCATGCCTACATTAATCTATTTGCTAATTACCCACTAATTACGTCTTAATTATTTGCTAATCACTTTGTTAATGATGTTGATTCTAGTGTTTGATCCACCATAGCTCATCACATTGCTCAAATTTCAACATGGTATCAGAGCCATGCCTAGAATCCATCAGATTTATGAGCCCATTATCTAATTAATTAGGATTAGTAGATAATTAGAAAATAATCAAAATTTTAGTTATTTTTCACTTCATCTCTGTACCCCCAGCCAGTGGAGGATCTCATTCACCTTGCATACTCACATTTAGCTTAAACCCTTCTAGCATATGGTAGCCAACCCACTTGGCTTCAAGCTCATCAAATCGGCGCAGCAAACCGCCAAGCAACGAAGGAGAAATCGCGAAATTCGCCCGTGCCTTTTTTCTGAGGAGTTTTTCACATTGCAACTTCCACAAATCAAAGGTCTCTAATTCCTCTTAGCCCAAGGTGCTTTCAAGCATGCTCTACAAGCTGGTGAAGACAGAATTCAGTTTCATCAAGTCTACAGTGAGATCCAAGCTCTTCATCAAATCTGCAGCAGCAGCAGCAGGTGACTTTGGTAAAACAGAGATTAAGCTTTCAATATTTGGTCAAATCTTGTGTTTATTGGCTTAATCCTCTACTAGACTCATTGCTATTGATGCCTTTCAAAGCATTTGAGCTCATTTGAAGTCTAAGGCACCAGATCTGGACTCCCCGCATACTCTGTTTTCTGCACACAAAACAGTGGATTAATTTGCTAATCAGTGTTTAATCAGTGCTAATCACTATATTTTGGTACAATTGAGGGTTCAAATTAACCATTATGTATCTGATACAGATCCCTATAACTTCAGATTGCAATTCGGAGTTAGTTTGATACTCCAACCATTCCGTACAAATTGGTTACCCTTGATTTAATGTAATTTTTTGTGATTTTATGCTGATAAATTTGTTGTAATCATCTATTAAACACCAGATTGAGTTGTAAAAGGGTAGACACTGCCCTTGAATCTTGAAATTGGATCAAGAGGTAAGACCCCCTTCACATCACCATGAGTACAGCACAGGAAATAGCCAAATTTAATGGGGAGCAGTTTTACACATGGCAGACAAAAACCATGTATTTGCTCATGAGGAAAAATCTGTGGGGATTAGTTGAAGGGAGAGATGAATGCCCAGAGAGAGGGGAAAATGAGTGGAAGAGTAGGAATGAAAAAGCATTGGGACTTATTGCACTCAGTTTAAATGATGAAATCATTCATCACATCACAGGGATACAATGGGCAAAAGATGCATGGGATGAACTCAATAAATTATTTGGTACACAAGCAAAAAATTCAAAGATAAATCTGTTAATGCAATTCTACAAATTAGACATGAAGGAAAGTGAACCTTTAATCACACACTTGAACAAATATAAAAGTATTAAGCAACAGCTGGCAGCTATTGGCAAAAAGATAGAAGATGATGAGGCACTAGCAGTGCTTCTGAAGAGTGTGGACAAAGGTGATTATGAAAACATTGTAGCAACACTAAAGAATATACCTGAATTGAAGCTACACGAGATAGAAGCAGCTCTACTAGAGCAAGAGAGCAGAGGCAAAGAGAAGAAATGGCTCGACTCAGCAGGAGAAGAAAAAGCATTCTTCACCCGAGGAGGATTCTCTCGAGGACGAGGACGAGGAAGAGGCAGAGTAGGAGGAAGGATCTTCACTTACAACAATTGTGGAAAGCCATGTCACATGGCAAGAGACTGCTACAGCAAACCCAGTGGAGAAGGAACGACATCGGCAAACTTCATGGAGGCTCCAAAGGAAGTGGAGTCAGATCATCTTTTCTGAGAGAGAGAGAGAGAGAGAGACCCCACAACCCAATGTAACCTGCCCCAACAAAGTAAAACCACCTCTGAGCCACCGATGATGTAGGCCACGTGGTAGATGTATGTGTGAGCACTTTAGTCAAGGTCGCTCGCCGCGCAGGCAACTATAGTAAGCCTTGGACACATAGAGAGAGAGAGTGTCAAGGACTATGAGTTTAGGGACTCGAGGCACTGGTCACAGGCTATCAAGTAAGAGAGAAACTTGATATAGGGTCCAGGTGTGCTAGGAGTATTCACTTGAGGGGAGGTGTTGAAAATACAAGTGAATAGGGTGTGTGCGGGAACAAGCCCTTGGTTAGAGGCTGTAAAAGAGAATGAGTAAATGTGAAAGAACCTGTGAAAAGGTGAGAAGAATCTACTGGGAGAGAATAAAGGGTAGCATGAGAAGATTTAGGAAGTGTGGAGATATTCTGGGAAGTGTGGAGTTATTCTAGGAGATATTCTGGAAAAAGTGAAGAGGTGGAGAGAATCAGGGAAAAGAGGTGGAGTGAATCATGGAGAAATCAATGGGATTTGATGCTTGATGTAAACTCTATAAATTGAGGCATAGCCCTAATGAGAGAATTTGCTGGTTTTTGAGTATCCATGCCTACATTAATCTATTTGCTAATTACCCACTAATTACGTCTTAATTATTTACTAATCACTTTATTAATGATGTTGATTCTAGTGTTTGATCCACCATAGCTCATCACAATGCTCTAATTTCAACAAGTTGGCCAAGTCGAGAGAAATAGATATAATTACAGAGAGTATGAGATATTGAGAGAGAGAGAGAGAGAGAGAGAGAGAGAGAGAGAGAGAGAGAGAGAGAGAGAGAGAGTTACAGAGAGTTGGTCAGTTTAAGAGAAACAGAGAAACGTAGAGAAAGTAAGAGAGCTTAAGAGAGTTAAAGAGAGACAACGAGTGAGTGACAGTGAGATACAGAGAGTGTGAGAGAGAAAGTGAGTGTTAGAGAGAAAAAGAGAGGGTGAGAGTTAGAAAGAGAGTGTTTTAGAGAGAGTTGGCTAGTCTAAGATAAATACAGACAGTTAAAGAGATTGAGAGAGAGAGAGAGTTGGAAAGAGAGGGAGAGAGAGTTAAAGAGAGAGTGAGGTAGAGAGAGAGAGTTAGAGATAGAGTGAGTGAGTGAGAGTGAGGTAGAGAGAGAATTACATAGCTAGAGAGAGTTAGATATAGAGTTGGAGAGTGACAGAATTTTAGAGAGAGAGAGAGAGAGAGAGAGAGAGAGAGAGAGAGAGAGAGAGAGAGAGATTTTAAAACATACTTTATTTTATTAATGAGCCTTTTTAAAGGGGGAAAAAAGAGAGGAAAAGGAAGAGAGAGAAAAAGAGGGGAGAGAGAGAGAGAGAGAGAGAGAGAGAGAGAGAAGGGCAATCAACCCGCCGAAAGGCAGGTCTAGGTCACTTGTATGGCTAAAGATTCACACGTTCAATAAAGCAAGCTATTTTTGCTTGAAATCGACATATTTATAAAAGAGAAGCTATTTTGAGCCTCACAAGCTATTTCAAGTTAACATGATTAAAACACACCAAGAGGAAGCATAAGCTCACTCTTGTGTGGGGTCAAATTGGACCCAATATTGTGTTTTTGTCTCTACAATATCATTTTTAATATTGTGTTTTTGTCTTTACTCTATCATTTTTAATATTGAAGGATCTTAAGACTCCCAACGCACTCACATATGTAAGCAAGCAACTCATAGCTAATGATAAACATAAACATGAAAGCATGTAAGAATTGAAAAAAGATTAGGACAAGCAAGAATGAAGGAGCTCCCAAGCTTGAGCTCAAATGTAGATTATATTAGCAAAAAGTGCCTTTATACACTTCCATAAGTCTCTTATATACAAGTGGACTTTGCTCGACCGCCCACACTTATGGGGGGTGCTCAAAACATGTTCTCGATACAATCCAAGCCTTATATGAGGCGACTTTTGTTACAATGATAGACCTTTGGCCATGTACAATGTGAAATACCTAAGCTAGGGCGGGGATTACAAAGTGGTATAGAAAAGGAGTAACACACACATAAATTCTACGTCTTTGTCTCTCTCTCTCTCTCTCTCTCACACACACACACACACACACACACACACACATACACACACACACTCCCTCTTCTTACACACAATCTCCCACACACACACACACACACACACACACTCTCTCTCTCATATACACACTCACTCTCTCTCTCTCTCTCTCTCACACACACACAGACACACACACACATACATATATGAAAATATATGTTATATATAATATTATGTTTATTATATTTAAACACATATATCTATACATACATTTGTATGCATATTTGTAAATATAAATAAATTTATGTATACACATATACATATAATTTTAATTAATCAATATTTAATTTAATTTAAAATTTAATGGGTAGGATGCATGGTGTGGTGCCAAATAAATGCATTTTAGATGTAATCTCTCTCTTTGTCTCTCACTCATAGCACCTTTCACAAACTCAACCAAAAACACACGTTGGATCGTAGAAAAGTAACGTAACAAAATTCTTTTCGTGCTCTCCAAAAGAGCGAAAGCGGTCCGCCTTCCCTATAAAATTTCCCAGCATTCTCTCTCTCTCTCTCTCTCTCTTTCTCTCTGTGTCCGTGTACGCGCGCACATCCACCATGGCAGCCTCAGGATCCTCTTCAACCCCTCCTGATGAACCGTAAGCTCGCAACAAAAGAAAACTCCTCGTTTTGTCTTGCTTTTCAAAAAATCACTCTTGAGAGTATTCCTAAAGCTGTGTTTTTGTTGGTATAGTCTCGCCCCTGCTGGCTCTCTTGTCCTAGCCAGCAGGAGCATGTCTAGCCCTCATTTATTCTGTGCTGTCTCGTCATATGCAGGAAAGGGACCAAGAGGGATTTCAGCACTGCCATCCTGGACCGCAAGAAGGCGCCCAACCGCTTGGTCGTCGATGAGGCCGTCAACGACGACAACTCTGTTGTCTCACTCAACATGGAGACCATGGACAAGCTGCAGCTTTTTAGAGGCGACACGGTGCTCATCAAGGTGAGAAATTTTCTTATTCTACCCCAAAAAAGGTTTTTTCATCGTTTTGAGGTCCAAGATGTATGGGTATTGCATTGCATCAGACGTCATCCTTCCTGAAATGAACACATACATACCGTACCATCCATACATGACGTACAGGCATTTATATAGGCTTGCTGATAAGTTTGCCATCTGCATGCGCATGACCTCCCCCCTAGCATAGCATTTGGTGCCAAAATGGCAATATTTGGAAAGGGTGGGTGTGCGCACGCCAACGCTTGAGTGGCCTTGTGGTGAGAGCTTGTGACTCTACCTGCTAGGTGGTCATTGAGGCGGAGCTTCCACTGGCCCCCGTTGGGAAGTGGCTGCAGGAAAATTGGCAACTTCTATTTGGATAGTAATTGTGTAAGCCCATGAGAGAAAAAGACTAATCAAAGATGTCATATGCAGCCTACATGTACATGCAAGAACCGCGAGCCATGCATTGACCTGTGCAGCTCTACCTAGACCAAGGTAGTTCCAAACGTACGAAATGGTACGAGTTTAGTACGTGGTACAGAATGTTGAACGACGATAAAGTACGTAAAAAAACGTTAAGTACTTTTCAATGTTAAAATCATATATATATATATATATACACATATGTATATATACATATACATATATGTATATCTGTATATACATATACATATATGTATATATATACATATATGTATATGTATATACAGATATACATATATGTATATGTATATACATATGTATATGTATATACATATATACATATATGTATAAGTATATATGTATATATGTATATACATATACATATGTATATACATATACATATATTACATATGTATATGTATATACATATACATATATTACATATGTAATATATGTAATATACATATGTAATATACATATATGTATATTACATATGTATATACATATATGTAATACATATACATATATTACATATGTAATATATGTATATACATATATGTATATACATATACATATATTACATATGTATATTACATATACATATATTACATATGTAATATATGTATAAACATATATGTAATACATATACATATATTACATATGTAATATATGTATATACATATATGTATATACATATACATATATTACATATGTATATTACATATACATATGTAATATATGTATATGTATATACATATATTACATATGTAATATATGTATATGTATTACATATATGTATATACATATGTAATATACATATATGTATATACATATATGTATATACATATATACATATATGTATATACATATATGTATATACATATACTATGTATATGTATATACATATATGTATATACATATATGCATATTACATATGTATATTACATATATTACATATGTATATTACATATACATATGTAATATATGTATATGTATATACATATACATATGTAATATATGTATATGTATATACATATGTATATGTATATACATATATGTATATACATATATGTATATACATATACATATGTAATATATGTATATACATATGTAATATATGTATATACATATACATATGTATATGTATATACATATACATATGTATATGTAAATACATATATGTATATACATATACATATGTATATACATATACATATATTACATATGTATATGTATATACATATACATATATGTATATTACATATGTATATTACATATATTACATATGTATATGTAATATACATATGTAATATATGTAATATACATATGTAATATACATATATGTATATACATATATGTATATGTATATACATATACATATGTAATATATGTATATGTATATACATATATGTATATACATATACATATGTAATATATCATATACATATGTAATATATGTATATGTATATACATATATGTATATACATATGTATATGTATATACATATACATATATACATATACATATGTATATACATATATTACATATGTATATGTATATACATATATGTATATACATATGTATATGTATATATGTATATGTATATACATATACATATATACATATACATATGTATATACATATATGTATATACATATACATATGTAATATATGTATATGTATATACATATACATATATGTATATGTATATACATTTTCACTAAGCTTTAAGGGATTTGATTTTTTTAAGGGGGGGCGATTTTTTCACCGGTTGGCTGCAGCGCACCCCTCCCCCGGGTCTGCATGCAAGGAAGGAGAGAGGGAGGGAGTAAAAAAACTCCCTCCTCTCCTTCTTCTCCCCTCTTTCCTCTCCTTCTTCTCCTTTCCATTCTCTTTCCTCCCCTCTCTCTCTCTCTTAAAAGGGGATTAGCTCCAATCTATTTTGTTTTCATATCTAGACTACAAGTGGAAGGGTGACTGCTAGTCCACCGCACTTTGGTTTATACCAGAGGCCGGTTTCAGGGACAGGGTCCATAGGTTTGATTAAGAAAAAGCACCATTCTTGGTCAAAAAGTAGGAATATGTATATACATATATGTATATGTATATATGTATATGTATATGTATATGTATATGTATATGTATATGTATATACATATACATATGTATATGTATATGTATATGTATATGTATATGTATATGTATATGTATATACATATACATATGTATATGTGTATACATATACATATGTATATGTGTATACATATACATATGTATATACATATACATATGTATATATACATATATGTATATGTATATACATATGTATATACATATACATATGTATATACATATGTGTATATATATATATATATATATATATATATATATATATGATTTGATAGACAAGTAAGAAGTGAAGTTTGCACACATTGAACATTGTAGCATTTTAGTCGTACACATACAAGCCACTAGAGTCTAGACTTGGACTCAATAATCAAGACACTCACAACACAGTGCACACAAACATTAATTCTTAAGTCTATAATCTATCGAGTTTTAAAGTCTTTAGTCTACACATACCCAAATAAAGTTCACATCATGATTGAAACAATGAAAAAAAACAACATGATTGGAACGTTTTTGTAACATGCGGAAGCTTCGGGGTAGATCGGTAACTTCAATGCTTAGAAATCAGCAAATCGTTCACGACGAGAATAACGCATAAAACTAAAAGTAGATGTGCAGAAAATAGAGAGAGAGAGAGAGAGAAATGAAATGAAATGATATATTAACGTCTTCAGAAGGCCAAAATGACCTATGAGACCAAAAAGGTTACAACAATTGGTGGATATGATACAATGTCTGTGTAAGGAAAGCTAAAAACAACTAAACAACTAACTAAGAGAGAGAGAGAGAGAGAGAGAGAGAGAGAGAGAGAGAGAGAGAGAGAGAGAGAGAGAGAGAGAGAGAGAGAGAGAGAGAGAGAGAGAGAGAGAGAAATGAAATGAAATGAAATGAAATGATATATTAACGTCTTCAAAAGGCCAAAATGACCTATGAGACCAAAAAGGTTACAACAATTGGTGGATCTGATACAATGTCTGTGTAAGGAGAGAGAGAGAGAGAGAGAGAGAGAGAGAGAGAGAGAGAGAGAGATGAAATGAAATGATATATTAACGTCTTCAGAAGGCCAAAATGACCTATGAGACCAAAAAGGTTACAACAATTGGTGGATCTGATACAATGTCTGTGTAAGAAAAGCTAAAAACAACTAAACAACCAACTAAAACTGAAACAACTATGAGGAAAAGTAAGGTACTAGGAGCTCCTAATGGATAACATCTGGGAGGAAAACTCCAGCAACAAAGATAAGCATCATATACATCACTATCCAAAGATGTCTCTCATCGGTTGATGGCGGATATCCTCAATGTCCTCCATGGTGAGTACTCTGACTGGACGTCTCCCATGCCGTGCTAGTATGGTCCCGAATACCCTTTGTAGGGCCCCCACCACGAATGGTGTATTTGCTTCTATTAGAATTATGCAAATTAGAAAATAAAAGATTGAACCTGGACCTTCTTGAGTGAGGTAAACCTTTGCGCTTGACCTTCAGCCTTCACCCTTGCATTAGCTTCTCCTTGGCTTGTCTGCGCCCCTTGAGTAGCCTTTAATACCCCCAAAAGCATCCAGTCGGCTAGCTACTAAAGGAGTCGGCCAGCAGGAAACTCCACGACCAGCCTTTAATACCAATAAAATGCTATACAAATTTGGATATTTTAAGTTTCCTTGTTTCCAATGTTGTGTACCGGACTTGCCCATTGATTTGAATATTTTAAGTTTTCTTCAAATCCTTGTTCACACTGGACTAGGCCTGGCCACTTGCGCATGGGCCATGGGCTGCTGGACAGCCTGTGTGGGCTGTCCCACACCTGTCCGAGAACCCCTGTAAGGCTTGGGGTCCTATGGCCATAGGGTTGGCCAACAGCCCCTCCTAGCCCATCTCATGGCTGGTGGGTATAGTCGGGGTCCTCCTGGCCATAGTAGTAGGGGAACCCCGTTTCCCCCCTTGGGGAACGGTGGAACGGGTTCCCCCCTAGCCAACAAGAAAAGAACGGTGGAAACGGCGCTCAGGAACGTGCAGGTGGTGGAACGATGCCAGGGAACGATCGTGGACCGCCGGGCAGAATTTGCTTCAGGTACTGGAGACGAGGTTCTGGTCAATAGCGACTGGAATGGTCTTCCAAACACTGCTTCATATGGAGTCCTGCCAATAGCTGAAGAAAAGGAATCATTCAAAACAGCTTGAACTAAAGGCAAATACGATTCTCACTTACCTTGCTGGTCATGGACATAACACTTCAGCACATCAAAGGTCAACTGGTTGTAGATTTCTGTCTGGCCATTAGTTTGTGGGTGAAATGCATTGGAAAAATTCAATTTTGTACCAAAGCTATCAAACAATGCCCTCCAAAAATGATTGGTTAAATTGGCATCTTGGTTTGACACTATGGTCCTAGGGATTCCGCCAATCGGGTATCAATGCCGAATGAACAAATGGGCAACATCTTCGGCGGTCACATTGGCCCTGCATGGAAGAAGCATAGCAAATTTGCTAAATCTATGAAAATAGTCAAGTACTGAGTATTACGTTTACTCGGATTGGGAGGCAGATTCGTGACAAAATCCATTGATATATCTTGGAAAGATCCCTCAAGAATTGGTAAGGGCTGTAACAACCCTATCTTCTTTCCACGAGGAGCTTTCACCTTTTGACAAATGTCACATTGTTGCACATGTGCAAATATATCTCGCCTCATCTTTGGCCAATAATATTGCCGTTCTAACTTCTCCAAAGTCTAATTCATGCCACCACCAGTAATGGCGTCGTGGGTGTCATGGAGAAGAGTTGCCCTGAATGACTTCATGACATACAATCGGCCTTTGTAGAAAAGCCAACCATCGCGTATCAAAAAGTGGCATGGTCCTGTGGCATCCACTGCCTGTTCCCACTGTGTACCGAATTCCTCCGGGAATTTGGAATCTGCGTACGTGTGCTTCATGTCGTCTACTTCCGTACCAACAAGGTCGAGTCTAGTGGTTTGAATCAAAGTCACGTGTCCCTTCCGGATCAAAGCACCGGCCACTGGATTGGCCTTTCCTGGAAGGTACTCAATCATACCACCAAATTGCTGGAATATTTGGCTCCAGCGGTGTTGGCGGTCACTCCCTTCTGCACCTGGCATTGTCTGAATCCAACGTAATGACTGATGGTCAGTCTACATAGACAAGTTTTCTGACCTCTCGACGGACCTCACCGATCAGCTAAAGGGTGTCAAGACTAAAAGGCAGCGGATTCGAATGACTCCAAGAGCGTTGGAGGCATTCAAGAATCTCAAGGTGACTTGGTCAAAAGCGTCTTGTCTAGCACTTGTCTCATGGGATGAGCCGTTCCAAGTGATCACCGATGTGAGTAACATCGCAATTGGAGGTGTATTACAACAGAATGGCCATCCAGTAGCTTACATGTCTCGTAAGTTACTGCCTGCGGAAAAGAATTACTCGGTCTATGATCGGAAACTCCTCGCAGTTATAAACATTGGAAACATTTCCTTTATGGCCATGACTTTGATACCCACAAAGGATTTGATGTCATAAGCAGTCTGTGGTACTTCCCAATTAACAATCTCGGCCACCTTGGTCGGATCAAGTCGAATGCCTTCTGCACTAATTATAAATCCAAGGTAATGAACCTCGAACAAATAAAATTCCGACTTCTTTTCATTGACGTAGAGCTCGCTGCTTTCTAGGAACTTGAGGACTTTCTCCACATCAATGTCATGCTGCTCAACAGGAGTTGAAAATACCAGTATGTCGTCTAGAAATATGAACACACTTTCCAATTGATTCTCGGAATACCCGCATCATCATGTGGTTGAATGCGGCTGGGGCATTCGTCAAGCCAAAAGGCATGACCACAAATTCATAGTGGGTTCGTTCCAGGCTGTCTTGGGGATGTGCCCCTCAACAATCCTCACCTGGTGGTACCTACTCTTCAAATCAAGTTTTGAGAACACCTTAGTCCCATTCAGCCTCTCGAGAATATAGTCTATTCGAGGCATTGGGAATCTACTCTTAATAGTCATCTTATTGAGTGCACGATAATCGACACACAATCAAGAAGACCCATCCTTCTTCTTGACAAACATGATCGGTGTTACAAATGGCGACACATTGGGACGGATGAAGCTAGATTGTAACAATTCTTGGAGTTGGCGGTCCAACTTTGATTCCATTGCCTTGGAAAGGCGAGGTGGAAACTTGCTCGGGGGTTCCGAGCCTTGGAGGAGGTTGATCTTGTGGTCCTCCGGTCTGGACGGGGGGAGTTGGGGAGGGAGATTGTCCTGAAGAAAAATCTTCTGGAACTTTTCATGGAGAGTCAAATACTTCTCGGAAGCACTGGCCATTGTCTGGACAGTCTGGATGTAAATCATCGCACAATGTGCGCCTTTCCTGATTGCTTCTTTAGCCTGCAAGTGGCTTATGAGCGGAAAGTTCGGGATTCTTGGCTCTTACTTAATGGTCACTTGGGCGTTGGACATATTCCGGCTAATTTGGAAAGTGTGCTTGTCCCACTTGACATCAGGAAGGAACCTGTGAAACCACTGAATGCCCAAGATTATGTCTGCTCCTACAAGAGGGGCAACCATAAAATCATGCACAAACTCTTATGCCCTGAATGACTAATTTAGTACCTAGAGCTTCAAACTTGATGCTCGTCGTCATACCTGTGCTAAACCCTCAACTTGCTTGTCCACTGAAGTCAGGACGAAACGGGCACACAGAGCGGCTTGTTTTGTGACCACATTCTCCGTGTTGCCGCTGTCAAACAGGACAACAACTCTTTGGCCACCTATGTAGCCAAAGGTCTCGAGCAATTCGTTGCGCTCATACCCCTGGTCATGGGTGCCCTTTTGCTTATCTTCGAGCTCCTGGCTAATGATTGCTCCAACCGAAACATTGGGATCCGAAGAACTAGGGACAACCACTTGGGTTTGTGTGAAAGCTGGGCTCACCACTGAAGTTGTGGAGGGTAGGGTGGTGGTCTGTGGAGTGGTAGTCTTCTTAGGATACTCTCGAGGAGTGTGTTCTTTTGTATGACAAAAGAAACACCTACCCTCCTTCTTGTATTGAACGATCTCCTCAGCACTCAACTTGCCACCGGTCTTACTTGCCTGAGCTTTTTGGTCTGGAGTAAGTTTAGGCGCATTGGTTGAGTTCTTGGAGCCAGAGGCTCTTGTGCTTTGTCTTGGGGAAGACCCTGTTTGCTTCTGGCCTTTTCTCCCCAAGGTGTTAGCCTTGGGAGTAGTATGCTGGGAAGTCTTGGGCTTTCCGCCATTGTGCTTCATTTTAGCACTCTGCGCAAGCGAGAGTGTGTCTTCGAAGGTGGCTAGCCTAAACATATGCACCTCCCACTGGATTTGCGTGTGAAGGCCATAAAGGAATTGCCCTTTCTTGTCCGTATCAGATAAGCCCAACTGCAAACATAAGTTTGAAATTTTATTGGCAAACTGAAGGACTGGTTGCATGTTCTGACGCGCTCCCCTAAACTTGTCTTCGCCCAAGGTAATGGGGCGGTAGAAATCGTTGCTTAAGGTCGAGGACAAACTCGTCCCAAACATAAACTGCCATACCTAATCTCGTGTGGGCATGAGCCCACTGGGTCCACCAAGGAATGGCCTCACCTTCCAAGTACCAACTAGCTAAGATCACCCTGTCAGTATCACTTTTTCAAATTGCGGCAAAGTAAGCTTCAAATTGATGCAACCATGAATAAAGAGTTGTGGGGTCAAGTTTACCATTATACTTACTAAAGTTTATTTTCTCGGGAAAATGGCTTGAGTGTCCAAAGCCACAAGGTATCGTTTATGTTCCACGCGTCGCATGGCATCGTCTTCACGTTGTTGAATCTCCATTGCACGCATCTGCAACTCAAGCATCGAACTCGGCTACGGTCGTGACTCTTCGAAAGGGTCCCTTTGTAGAGGGAGGATCTAGAATCTGGGAAACGGAAGGAGAGGGAGGAGGAGACGGAAAAAGAGGAGCTGGAGAATGGGTGCGCTCTTCCAGAGTCAGTATCTGTGCCTTCTGCTCTTCCAATTTGGTACCTTCTTCTGCAATTGCTCGCATCATCTTTTGGAACATCTCTGGTACACTCATGCCATGGATTGCCTGGTGCACTTCGGTCCCAAGGTTCTTGTTCTCTATCGACGTCGTAGCTCGCCATAGCAGGAAAATGCACTACCTTTCCGGAGCGTAATTTGACCATCCACTATGTGTGTGGGAGACTTCTGGAGGCTGAAACCAACTGTTCTGTGAGGGATAGGAGTCACTCCGAAAGGGGTGGTCCACCGGAGTCTGGAAACCAACCACATGAGCGAGAAATGTTTTTTGGGTTTTTTTTTCTTCTTTTTCTTGCTGAATGTTTACACTTGAAGTAGGCTTTGATACCACTGTAACATGCGGAAGCTTTAGGGTAGATTAGTACCCTCAATGCTCAGAAATCAGCAATCGTTCACGACGAGAATAACGCACAAAACTGAAAGTAGATGTGTAGAAGAGAGAGAGAAAGAAAGAAAGAAAGCTGTATTAATGTCTACTAGAGGCTGAACTCGGCCTATGAGAAATCAATGTACAACTGACAATGTCTTCTGGATGTCCTGAAAAAAAAAGGACAAAATAAACATGAAATAAACTATGAAAGTACTGAGCTAGTGGGGGGGTGTGATGGATGGAGCACTATTGCTAGAGGCTCAGTATGCAACCTATATGCGTAGGGTAAACAAGAATGCAATGCAGATCTGTCTAGCTCCAACCAGTACCATAATAGGGGTGTAATATGTGATACATAGGCGATGGCGAGGCAAAAATACCTCGGAGCATGATCTCCGGGTGTGAGTGTAAGTGAGCTAGCCGCTCTTGGATATGGTGCTGATGTCGAGCCCGTATCTCTGTGATCTCCCTCTGATGTAGTCTGGGAGTCTGGTAGCCTGGTGCTCTCAGTCTCCGTCTGGCTCAGAGGTCCACAGCACGCTGAAGTGTAACCTCCTCATGTGTCAGGGTAGGCACTGAGATAGATCTCTGGAAGAAATCAGTGAGTTGGAGCTATCGCCCACCTCTCCCTGTGGTATGAGTCTGTAGCAATGTCTCTGTGGCGCTGTGTCTCTAGCAAGAACTAGCCAAATCTGCGCTGGTCTGTGGACTCCACGATCTGGCGGAGTGAGGGATGTCCATTGAAGATGGTGTATCTCTCTCTAATGACACTATATGCTCTGCATCTACATACATAATGTTCCTCACTCTCAACCTCCTCTTGGCATAGTCTGCATATCCTCTTTGCTCTGGGGATTCGTGTTGCCCTACCTACCTCAATCTCAAGCTGGTGTGATGACACTCTGAGCTGGCCAATCGCCACTCGGGCACTGTGAGGCATGTACACATCCATGTATCTAGGTCTCTGTATGAATCCATCCGCTGAGATACGCATAAACTGATCTTTGTAGTATAGCATCTTCGGCGGTAGAGGCTGATTGGGTGTAATCCAAGTCTCTTAAGTGTATCGCTGTCATAAATCTTGCTGAAGGACTCTGTTCCTCTCACTGTGAGAGAGCTGGGTGTGTGGTGCATGTATATCATACTGGAAAGGTGGCAGGTGATCTATGTCAAGACCATGCTGAGTGAGCCACTGTATCATCTGTGAATACCATGATCTCCTATCTCCACTCTCTGCGAGCTGCCTGGACGCCTCAAAAGCTCTATGTGAGAGTCGATCTGATGGCATATCTCTGATCCTCTGTATGAAGCAGATCGTCTGGAAGAGGGCCTCTACTAGCATAGGAGGTGCAACAAACTCCGTCCGGACAATGTCATGTGGGACGGAGGGTTTGCTGCGGATCATTCGTGAGAACATGAGAATCTGAGGCCTCTCTATCTAAGACCATGTGGAGGTGGCGAGCCCAGGTGCCCATATTGCTGCAGCATACAACAAAGCAGGAGTGACTAGTGTGTCAAACAACCACCCCTTCATGCGGGGCTCCTAGAAGTGTGCCTGGTGACACTCTCTCTCTAGCATGGCCAAAGCTGCATACCCTTGTCACCAGCCTGGACATTTCCCAGTCTGAAAGGGGTCTGGTGGACTTCAGGATGTTTAAATGTTTTAATATGCATTGATGGTATCAACATGTGTGTCAAAGGCCCTAGTCCCCCGGGCACCCACCGCAAGTTACATTGTGTGAGTCTATCCCTGGCTGCCTGTGCCATAGTAAATGTCAAATCCCCACGGATCCCCTCGTGATCGATCTTGGTTCGAAACTCGAATCCTGCAAACAAACGAATAAACAAACAAGCAAGGGGGGTGCAGGCCTGACTCACCTCCCAACCATGACAGCCGTGGGCAAGCCCACAGTCTTGGTTGTCCCCACCGAGCCACGAGCTGAGCTAACTAGGATGACGTACCGACCAATCTCCTCCTCGCGACGTCCCATACCGCCACGAAGCTGCCCTCGCGGGCCTTGAGACTGCTGCCGGCCTCTGCTGCACAAAGCAGGTGCACGTCTGCACTAGATCCAGGCTCCAAGACCATAGAGCTCTCACAAACTCGCGAGACTCTCTATATCCCAATAACTAACCTTGGCCACCCTTTTGTAGGCTCTTGGCCGGTCATCGGGCGTCCACACTTGGGCGCCCACCCGTCCATACTTGGATGCCCGCTCGTTAGTTTATCCCTAACTCAGCTCGTCAATCAGCCTGCCTAGTTCCAAGCTTTCCCAAGCCTCGAAACTAGTCTTGCATGCATATAGCACACGGTAGATACACACTGTGCACATGACATACTCCCCTTCCTCTAAGAGCTCACTCCTAAGCTCACTAAAAAGCCAGGGTAATCTCTCTGAAGAGTAGTCAATGTCTCCCATGTAGCATCCTCCTCAACACGATCCTTCCACTTGATCTTGTATTCCGTGATAAGCATGTTCTTCGTTCACGAAATCCAAGAATCTTTTCAGGTTCGTGCGGAACAAATGTCATGTCCTGGACATCTATAATTTCTTGAGGAGTAACTAACTGATCTGCTCCACCCAGTACTTCCTTAAGTCTACTGACATGAAATACAGGATGAACTTTCACATGAGAAGGCAAATCCAATTCATATGCAATTGAACCAATCCGTCGTGTAACACGAAATGGTCCACAGTATCTAGGGGATAATTTCGGAGATCTACCTGTCCGTAAAGTCTCGGAATCTTTCGGAATTCACAAATACACTATCGTTCCTTCAGAGAACTCTCTAGGTGAACGATGTCTATTAGAATAAAACCTGTCTCGGTCTTGAGCACTTCTAATAGATTCCTTCGCAACTTGTAACATTTCCTGCATATCTTGCAAAAAATTACGAGCTGCATCATGCTGAAGTCCTGAGAATCCTACTGTAACAGGTGATCTTGGTTGAAAACCATACATAAGCATGAAAGGACTAAATCCTGTACTCGTATGCGTAGTACTGTTATATGCAAATTCTAACATAGGAAGATAATCCTCCCATGAACTCTGTCTTTTGGATACATATGCTCGAAGCATATCCTCCAAAATCTGATTCACTCTTTCAGTCTGGCCATCAGATTGAGGATGATCAGAGGAACTCAAATTCAAAGTTGTTTCCAACTTCTCAAAAACAAGTTTCCAAAAATCACTCGTAAACTTAGAGTCCCTATCACTGACTATGTCCTGCGGTAACCCGTACAGTTTAAACAATTGCTCGATAAACTGTCGAGCTAATTGCGTAGCTGTAATAGTCTTCCGGGTCGGCAAAAATCTAGCCATTTTTGTCAAGCGATCTACCACAACCCAAATAGAATCGTGGCCTTGATGTGTTCTTGGCAATCCGGTAATAAAATCCATGGAAATACTTTCCCATTTATTACCTGGGATTTGCAAAGGATGCAACAACCCAACCTGTCTAAAGCGTTTACCTTTATTTGCCTGACAAATCTGACACTTGAGAACATAATCTTCTACATACTCTTTCATCTTCGGCCAATAAAAAGTGTGTTTCACTAACGATAGCGTCCTGTGTACCCCAGGGTGTCCAGCAGAAGGGGCGTTGTGACACTCCCTCAGAATCTTGGACCTAATGTCCGGGATCTGCGGTACACAAATTTTGTCATTACGGAATAGCAAACCATTCCGAATCATCCACTGGCCTCCTGCAGCCTGAATAGTAGACTGCTCAGTCACCAAGTCTTGGTCAATCAATGAGCTCCCGTCCTGGATCTTCTGCCAAAATGGACCAAAATAACTATCAGTCCTGCAAAGCCCTCTCAATGACTGAAATAAGTCAGTAGAAATCTCGGTGAACGACAAAGTATTCACCTCTCTAATCCGACGAAGCGCATCTGCAATACTATTCATGGACCCTTTCCGATAACGGATCTCAAAATCAAAATCTTGCATTAACTCTGCCCAACGAGCTTTCCTTCCTCGAAAAACAACAAAACCGAGAAAAGAACGAAGTTGTTTCACTGTTCGTGGTATAGGCCAGTCCAAAACCTTCTGAACTCGGTCATAGTCAATGCTCAATCCATCTCTAGTGATCTTGTGTCCCAAGTAAATGATGTCGGTCATAAAGAACTCACATTTACTCAACTTAGTATATAGTTGATTCTGTCTTAAAATAGATAAGACAATCGTGAGGTGTCGGACATGATCCTCAAGAGTACGACTATATATCAAAATATCATCCAGGAACACCACCACAAATTTTCCCAAATGTTCACGAAAAAGATCGTTCATCATTTGCTGGACAGTGGTTGGAGCATTGGTTAACCCAAAAGGTAATACGAGAAACTCGTAATGGCCATACCTAGTCCGAAAGGCGGTTCTTTCGACATGCCTTTCATGAATACGTATCTGTTGATAACCAGTACGGAAATCTATCTTCGTGAAATATTTCGCTCCTGCTAACCGGTCAATCAGGTCATCTGATCGAGGGAGAGGATAACGGTTCTTAATGGTCAGCTTGTTCAATCTCTTGTAATCTATACACATTCTCCAAGTATTGTCCTTCTTTCTCCTAAGCAACACAGGTGCACCCCAAGGTGATTTACTTGGACGGATCTGGCCCATCCTCAAATAATCTTCGAGTTGTTTAGCCAACTCATCTTCCTCAGCTTGGCTCATCCTATAAGGTGGAATACTCACAGGATGAGCACCAGGGATCAAGTCAATACGATGATCTACTGCCCGTTCAGGTGGTAAACCCGATGGCAGTTCCTTAGGAAATACATCTTGAAATAAATCAAGTATCTTCTGTAATTCTTTGCTTTCAAACACACTTAATTCATTCACATCCATGGAAGGGATGAGAAAAGAAGAAAGTGGAATCAATACATAATGGAAAGCGGTATACAAAGAAGAATCCATTATATTTCCAAAATCAATTGTATTTACAAGAGGTCCTTGAGAGGGATGGATACAATCACCTAAAATACTATACTTGGTGTCCCTATGCTGAAAAGAAAAAATATGACTAGACCAATCTATCTGGACGTCAAGAGTCTTAAACCACTCAATCCCTAATAACAAGTCGACATTTTCCAGATGCATAACATAGCATTCCAGAGTATCTTTGTAGTCCTGAATCTGGATTGGAAGCATCTCCACCTTGCGATCCCAAACTTGCCTTCCCGTAGGTAGACGTACCTCATAGGTATGGTCGCTAAGTGTCGTCTCAAGACTCAATTTCTGCACAAGTTTGTAGTTAACAAAGTTATGCGAACTAAAAGAATGTGAATTTTATGGCCCTTCACTTCTCCATAAACTCGGAGAAGATCATGCAAGCCAAATACTTTAGAATTGAACAGACAATCAGAACAAGTACTAGGGCGAGAAAGTACAGTAATTGACGTACCTGTCAAAGACAACTGGTTAGCTGCCTTTGGCTTGGGTCCTGCGTTTGACTTGGTACCCTTTTGCTTCGGGCACTCGTTACGCATGTCCCTTTTCTTCGCAGATAAAACAACGTCCTTCCTTCTTGAGCTTCAAAGCCCTAAGGAGTCGTTTCTTCTTCGCTGGTGTCGAACTTGAATTCTTCGAAGGTTGGTCCGAAGACTTTCCCTCTGTCGTGTTAGCCATAGGTGCGGAGAACTTTCTTTTATGCTTGTTCCCCTACTCCGTAACGGGTTTCGACTTGGAAGAGACCATCGTATCATCATAGATACGAGCTGAATGAATGGCCTCGTCCAATGTTTTACATTTGTTATTTTTAACCTGTAATCGGTACGAGTTTGGTAAACCAGCTACGAAAAACCCCAAAAGAGTAGTGGGATCCATCTTTGTAGCTTTCATCTGCAAGTCACGAAACTTCTGGAGGTAGACCTCATAAGTGACGTGCTGCGAGGTCATGGTCAAAGCTGAAAACCGGGCAACAACATCATAATCATTCTCTTTCTTGAGGAATTCTTTCTTGAAAACATCTTCAAATTGTGCCCAAGTTGTTGGCTTAGGGTTGAGTTCCTTCCACCAAAGCAAAGCTTTGCCGGACAGGAAACCTGCTGCTAACTGGATCTTCTTTCCATCATCATATGGATGAAACTGAAAGTGAACTTGCCACTTATGTAGCCACGTGTCCACGATCTCCTTGGTTCGCTGCTTTTGCTCGCCCCCGAACGGTTCCGGAGTAATGTTGGGGCCTAAAGCTGAAGCCAAGGTATCCATTCCCGAGAAAGTAGAGAGGGTAGTGGTCAATAGAGCGATGGAGTTCTGCAAAGCTTGCATCTGGGCTACGATTTGTGCCTGACGTTCCGTTGAAGAAGCTTCGAGAGCTACTTTGAACTCTTGGAAATCTGATTTTGACACAAAATCGTCAAAAAGATCGGCATCGGTACCTTCCGTAGCCGGCAAGCCTTCGCGTTCCACAAAGGGCTCCAACTCTGATTCTTGGGTCGACATCGTGAAGAGGGTACGTGGAGAGAAAATTCGATCTTTGCACAACAAAAGTGCGAGCGAACTTGAGAGCTTGAGAGCTTGAAAACTTGAGGTTTCCCAAAAGCCAAAAAAAACTCCAAAAGCTAGGCTTAGCTTTTGCTTTAGCTTTTGTGTTTTTTTTTTGTTCTTGAATAAATATATATATATATATATTAATATATATATATATATATGGATATATATATTCTCTTTACTTAAAAAAAATAAACACCTTGGAAACCTTAGAGAGTTCTTTTAAAACTTAAAAAAATAAAATAAAATTTAAACTCAAAAAAGAAAACGAAAGCTTCAAAAAACGTGCTTTCCTTGTTTTCTTCTTTTTTTTTTTCCATCCCTCCTGGATTAACCCGACGGTCTGCCATCGTGGACTGCTGACGTCAACCTGCGAGTGTATATGTCTGCCATGTCATGTGTGAAGTAGATGGTAGTGTGTGGCGTCGGTATGTGGGGGGCTGGTGATACTGGTAATCCGGCTAGTGAAAATGCCAAGTATGTATGATCTGCCCCAATAGGACAAGGTGGGATGGAGAATGAGGTGACAAGCTGTGAGGCCTCCAAAGATCCCATAATGTAGTCCACCACCGTGCCTCAGGTCCGTGTATGACCCCCATGTGGGAAGCATGTCAGCCCTCCTGATCCCGGCCACTGTAGCATCCCGTTATAAATAACGAGACGATGCCTGGCTCCCAACTCTAGTTAGTGGTCCCCATAATGTCCTCTGTCTAGTCGAGTGTCCTCTGATGCCCGACTAGCCCCAATCTCCTTTGGATCCACAGGGTGGAGGATCTCCATGTCATCATAGTCATACGCCTCACACTGTCTGCTCTGTGTGTGGGCATTGAAGTCACCCGTAAGAAATACTTCCCCTAGTGTAGAATGATGCATAATCTCCTCTGACAGACCAGTGTATGGCGAGGCTCTTGTCTCCTCCTCCTGTGGCATGTCCTCTGTAATGACATACGAGGATCCTGATGGAGGAAAGTAACATAGGGCTATGTATATAACCCTGTCCCGTGAGAGCTGTAAGCTGATCCACATGTATCTGGCCTTTGGATCCTGTGCTACCACTCTCAGTCTCCCCTGTAGCTCCCGTCTAAATAGAAGTGCTACTCCCCCCGACCCTCTCGAAGTACCCTGGCGTGTGGTCCTCCTGTGTGCTGACTCCCACTGGAATCCTCTACTCGAGGTAGCCCTCTCTCTGGGCTTTGATGTGTCTCTGTCAGAAGTATGATGTCTCTCCCCACCATAACATGCTCCAGTCGTCCAGGCTGCACCCATAGTGAAGCATTACAGTTCCATACTGCCATGTGTATCTCTGTCAGTGGCATGGTCTGTGTCCCATAGGCCCCAAATCGCTAATCCATGGCCCGGCCATCAATGATGACCCGACCATCTCGATAGAAGGCCTTCTTGCCTTCTCTCCTCGCGTGCAAGACTCGTGGCATGCAAGCTCTCCTGCTCAAGCTGCATCCTCGTGAGATCATCATCCAAGAAAATAGGAGCTCCCTCTAAATCTCGTAGTATGACCCTCTTCCTCATGAAGGTGACCCTCTCCGTCCCTCCTGCAAACTGTAGGATGAGAGCTCGCTTGCGTGTTGAGTCTTTCCCGGCTCTCCATGCTTTGGTGAAGGGGAGAGGGTGCTCTTTCCTATAGCCGAGCTTCATGCATAGAAGCTGTCCATCTTTCTCAGGAGTGGAGTCGGGTGTCTCGGCTATACCTGTGACTCGAATGTTGAGGCGGCGGGCATGCCTCATCTTCTCCTCCTCAATGGTGGTGTGAATGATTTGATGTTCTTCCCTTTGAGTCTCCTTCCTCACTTCTTTGCGGATGTTCTTCTTCACCACCTCAACCCATCCTGACTGCTTGTTTTCGAGTTTTCCCTCCATGTCCTTTGTGATCTCCTTGGAGATCTCTTCTTTGATGGCCGTGAGAGTGTTCTCATTGATCTCCCCTTCTTCCTTCTCGGTGTTCTTGACGGCTACTAGTTCCACTTTCAATGCACTCACCTCCTTCTGTGTTCTCTTGTTCAAGGCCCGTGACCCGTGCTTGGAGGGCCATGATGTGCCAGTGTAGTTTGTTCTCCACCTCATTGAGGTTGGAATCGGATGTCTTCTTATTCTCCTTGATTAGTGCCTTCATTGCCGTCTCGAGGGCCTCGAGTTTCTCTTGGAGACTCGGGGCCATTCCTCGAGATTGAGGAGAGAGAGAGAGTTATGTTGCTGCCTTGGGGGCCTGAGCAAGGGTGCGTGGGGAAACGGGTGCCCAGACCCTAACGAAAGGGTGGGTGGGGAAAGGGGGGCCCAGACCCTAACGGAGAGGGAGGCGGGCCAGCATATTGCCAGCAGTACTGGCCGCTAGTGGCGAATAGAGAGGGCGGCTACGCACAGAGGCGCGAAGCGAACAGGGAACAACGAAGTGAAGCAAGCGGCCAAAGTCGGCCTATGAGACAAAAAATAATACAACTGTGTTCTTCCGGTCATCGGAAGAAAAGAAAAGAAAGAAAAGAAAAAGTGTGCATGTGTCTGGATACAACTGTGAATCATCATGGATCGGTGGAGCCCATATACAAACAATATAAAGGGGGGGTGGGGATGTGGATGGAGTGCTAAGGCAAGATCCATCTCTATATGCTGAAGGGGTAGTACAAGCATGCTATGCAGATCTATGTCTATTTGCATCCAGTGCCATAAGAGGGATATAAGATATCATACATCGCCGATATTGAGGCTGTGAGTGGCGTGAACATGTACCCTGAGTTTGAATGAAAGCGAGCTAGCCTCTCCTGTGTCTTCATCTGGTGTCTCATCCGGATAGCTGCTATCTCTCGGTGACGGAGTTGGGGTGCTCTGTGTCCAGTCTGTCTAGGTCTCCTCCTGGCTCTCAATTCCTCTGCTCTCTGTGCGGTCACCCCACGTGGTACATCAGCTGGCACTGGCATAGCATTCTGGAAGAAATCTGAGAGCTGGGACTGTCTCCCACCCCTAGTGGGAGCGGGTGTCTGGAGGAGTCTCTCTCGAGAACTATGAAGCTGTAGTAGTAGTCTGCCAAGTTGTCGCTGGTCCGAGGCCTCCATCAACTGATGTAGTGAAGAGTGCTCCTCAAACAATCCTGCATAACTATCTTTGACCTTCTGGTGGGCTGTACATCTACATACTAAGTGATCCTCAGTCTCCACCTCCTCGCAGCACAATCTGCATATCCGCTCGGCTCTGGGAACCTGTGCCGCTCTCCTAGCCTCTATCTCTAGTTGATGTGATGAGACTCGTAGCTGTCCAATAGCAACGCGAGAGCTGTGGGGCATGTATACATCCATATACCGCGGTCGCTGTATAAACCCATCCCCTGAGATGCTCATAAAGTGGTCTCTGTAATACAGCATCTTCGGTGCTAGTGGGCTCTCTGGTGCTGTCCATGTCTCCTGTATGTAGCGTTGCCATATGTCCTGTCACATCACTCTGTTCCTCTCATTGAGAGAGAAAGAAAGAAAGAAAGATTTTATTGACGTCTTCCAAAAGACCGAACTCGGCCTATGAGACAAATCGGAGTACCTGTATGGGGTATCCTCTGTCATCCCAACAAAATGAAAAAGTACTGAACTAAAAAAAGCTGAATCTTGGTGTGCAATAAGTACAATGAGTGGTGAAGGGGATGGAGCTCTACTACTAGGAGAATGCAAAGCTATATGCATGGAGTATACAATCATGATATGCAACCTAGCTAGCTCCATCCTGTACCAAACTGGGGGTATAAAATGGTATACATCAATGAAGGGGGTGTCCACAGCTCCCTGAAGAACATGCCTGGGTGTGCTCTAAAGCGAGCCAGTCGCTCCGCACCCTCTCTGTGAAACTGAGCTCTGATCTCTGTCATCTATCTCTGGTATAGGCGTGGTGTCCGAAAGCCAGGTGTCCTCTGTCTCCTGCGGGCTCTGAGTGTCTGCTCTCTGGAGAGTAATTCCCTGCCGTGTAGGCGCTGGGAGTGGGGTGGATCTCTGAAAAAATGTAGTAATCTGTGTCTGTCGTCCCCCCTCTGGAGCTGTCTGAGCCTGTAATGATGTCTCTCTGTGGCGCTTTATGTCTAGAATGAATCTCCCCAGTATGCGTGTCACAAACCCCTATATTCTAGGGACACGCGGATGCGTGTCAGGCCTAGAAACATGCGGATGCATGTATGTATTATACCTGGGCATGTGTATGGATCATATGAGTGGATGCATATGAGTCCAAGGACATGGCAAGACATTTGTGGACTTTCGGGCGGTGCCCGTGTGGATTCCGGCCATGCACACATGGTGTGTTATGATGGCAGGCGGAATATTTTCTTCATTCATAATGTGTTTGGAAGAATCAGGTGCAGGCTGGTGGTGAATCCCCAGGCACCCGTAATCTTGTACTTTGCAGACTCTTTTGGTAATATAACCTAAAGGGGGGGGGGGTCAGCCTATCATCGGCCCCTTTATGTGGTGTACTGTCAATTTTCAGCTTTGTGGTTGTAATGCTCAAGTGTTAACTGCTCAGAATCTTGTTCACATTTATACGATTCCAATACACGCGTCCGCCTCCCGTTACAATGCGCTGGTCTGCTGCCTCAAAGATCAGGCGTAGGGAATGTGGCTCTCTCAATAAAATGGGATATCTCTCTCTGATGGCTGTATATGCTCTGCATCTGCATACATAATGCTCCTCACTCTCCACCTCCTCTCTGCACAATCTGCATACCCTCTCCTCTCAGGGGATCCGTGCTGCTCTGCCAGTCTCAATCTCCAATCGGTGTAATGAAACTCTAAGCTGACCAATAGCCACTCGGGAGCCGTGTGGTAAAAAGCCCTCCATGTATCTAGGCCTCTCTATAAATCCATCATCAGTGATACTCATGAAGTGATCTCTGTAGTATAGCATCTTCGGTGGAAGAGGCTGTGTAGGCGATATCCATGTCTCTCGTGTATAGAGCTGCCATAGATCCTGTCTCAATACTCTGTTCCTCTCACTATGAGAGAGACGGATATGTGGTGCATCCCTGTCATACTGGAATGGTGGTAGATGATCCATGTCTAGGCCATGCTGTGAGAACCAATGTGTGACCTGTGCATACCATGATCCTCTGTCTCCTGCCTCAGCCAACTGTGTAGATGCCTGAAAAGCTCTGTATGACAATCTGTCCTGTGGCATCTCTCTGAATCTGTCTAGCAGGCATATAGTCTGAAATATGGCCTCTACCATCATAGGAGGTGCAACAAACTATGCTCGGATAATGTCATGAGAGAGAGAGAGAAAGAAAGAAAGAAAGAAAGATATATTAACGTCTACGAGAGGCCAAAGTCGGCCTATGAGACAAAAAATAATACAACTGTGTTCTTCCGGTCATCGGAAGAAAAGAAAGAAAAGAAAAAGTGTGCATGTGTTTGGATACAACCATGAATCATCATGGATCGGTGGAGCCCATATACAAACAATATAAGGGGGGGTGGGGATGTGGATGGAGTGCTAAGGCAAGATGTATCTCTATATGCTGAAGGGGTAGTACAAGCATGCTATGCAGATCTATGTCTAACTCCATCCAGTGCCATAAGAGGGATATAAGATATCATACATCACGGATGCTGAGGCTTTGAATGGCGTGAACATGTACCCTGAGTCTGAATGAAAGCGAGCTACCCTCTCCTGTGTCTCCATCTGGTGTCTCATTCGGATAGCTGCTATCTCTCGGTGACGGAGTCGGGGTGCTCTATGTCCAGTCTGTCTAGGTCTCCTCGTGGCTCTCAATTCCTTTGCTCTCTGTGCGGTCACCCCACGTGGTACATCAGCTGGCACTGGCATAGCTCTCTAGAAGAAATCTGTGAGCTGGGACTGTCTCCCACCCCTAGTGGGAGCCGGTGTCTGGAGGAGTCTCTCTCGAGAACTATGAAGCTCTAGTAGTAGTCTGCCAAGCTGTCGCCATAGTTGTCACGGTACGAAAATACGATACCGTACGGTACGATACCGTACGGGAATATTCGGTACGATATGAAATTTTGGGATACGGTACGATAAAATACGGTTTTTTAAATTAAAGAACACCTACAAACATAGACATTTTCAATTTGGAAGGGTAGAGTCTAGAGAAGTTGTTTCAAACCAAAATATCATTAAAAACAACTAAACAAGTTTGAAGTGACAAACAAAAGTACATAAGTATAGAGGTGCGATCATGCGCGCTAGGCGCGAGTACAAAAAGAGAGGCTAGAGCCAAGGCCCAAGGAGAGACTAGACAAAGGCATCACTATCAGAGCTCTCGCTGAAATCATCCTCATGAGAAGAGGACACATCAGTGGCCTCGCCGAAGTCGCCATCGCTAAGAAGGTTGCCCTCATCATCGAACTCGGGCTCTCTAAGCTCATGTGAGAAGCCAAAGGGAGCATCCTCATCTGCAAGAGCGAGTGTGGAGCTACCCGATCCACGCCGCACATAGGTATGCACTATGTCCCTGGGAGCACCACGAACCGTGCATCCACGGCTTCCTACTTGCACTCCTCTGCCACTACCTCCACGCCCACGACGAGTGCGAGTAGGTCGTCGATCAAATGACTCGAGCTCTCGATAGATCTCTGCATAGATCCTCTCCTCCTCCTCATCCTGCACTTTGTTTACACTCTGAAGAGTGTCCCCTGTGAGCTTGAATGCATCCACATTCACCTACATTGTACAATGATCAAGTGACAAGCAATGTATTAGAATTTGGTTCCAAATTTCAATAAACATTGAAGTTTGAAATTTGAATGCTTATAACTTATAACTTATAAGTTGTAACTTATACCTGTCTCGCTGATTCCATCTTTTGCATTGCGCGCAGCATGCGCAAGTTAGCGCGGCAATACACTAGCCGCTCTAACTGTTGCGTGCTCAAGCGATTACGTAACTTCGTGTGTACAAGTGAGTAGGAACTCCAGTTCCTCTCACATGCACCTGAAGAGCAATCCTGAGCTAGGATTCTCAAAGCCACCTTTTGGAGGCTTGAGAGCGCATACCCAAATGTCTCCCACCAAAAGAGGGGCTTCACAAGGGATTCCCTCTTCCAACAGGTAGTAGATGCAAACGCGGCTCCTCCCCTTTGGTCATTGTAGCTTATGAGCTCCTCAAGGAACTTCCCATGGCGATCCTCCGGCAATGCTTTGGGCAAGTAAGCATCTCGGGCTTCAAGTAGCTCCACGTTGGTGAAGAGGGCGGGTGATTTGTAAGCCGGATGCAATAAAGCGGCAAGACCATGGATAGGTCTTCGCATCCACTTCCATCTCTTCTCCACAATGGCCAACATACCATCGCGCTTCTCCTCGTCGATGGAAGGAGAAACGCGTAACTCTGCTATGGCCTCTCCCATGAAGTGAACAAGAAGGCCCATGGTGGCTCCCTCCATGTCGGTCATCCGCAATACCCTATAGAAGGGCGTGACCGCAATGACAATAGTGCGGACCGACTGCCAAAACTCCTCCTTTAGGCAAAGCCGTTGCATGGCTTTGGCCTCCGCCGATTCTCGCTCATCCCACTCATTCCACATTGTGGAGACCACTGTTTGGTGAAGGGAGGATTTCACATCGTGGAGGCGCTCCAAGACGAGCCACATGTAGGCGAAGCGTGTAGATGAAGGCTTCTTCAATTCCAACTTGCTATGTTCGCGGAACATGGCAAGCACCTTCACCTTTGTGGTGAAGAAGGTAACAATAGAGATAGCTTCGGTCATTACTTCCTTCATCCACACTAACTTGCCCATATCCTCCATGAGCAAGTCAATGCAATGGGAGGCACAAGGCGTCCATACTATGGAGGGATAGTCCTTCTCGAGCAACTTCCCCATCCGACGGCAATTTGAAGCGTTGTCGGTGATGACTTGCACCACGTTCTTCGATCCAACCTACATGTCACAATGCACATGAATGGATGCAATGAGCGTATGCCGTATGAGACTTGAGTCATGACTCATGATATAGCCACATATGATCATATGATTCATATCACATATACCAAAGCCTAAACTTTAAAGACTTTAGTGCAATTGAAAGTTGAAACTTACCTCCATGATGGCTTGCTTGATATGGCGATATATGAATGCACCCGATGTTTTCCTCCCCGCCTTTCCGGAATCCACGCCCCGCACAAAGTATGTGCCAAGAGGGCAAGAGACAAGTATATTGATGATGCCTCTCTTCTTCCGGTCACTCCATCCGTCGGAGAGGATGCTACACCCATACTTGGACCATGCCGCCCGCACCGGATTGAGAGATCTATCGATTCTTTCCCTCTCGTCCACAAGCCTCTTCGTGCGCATGTCATGATAGGAGACGCCGGTCCATCCTTCACATGGGCCCACATTTGCAATGGCTTTCACCATTGACTTCCATTGATCTACCTTGAGCACATGGAATGAGAGATTGCACTCAATAATGGTGCGTGCAATCTCTATATCCGCTAGCCGTTGCCGTTCTCGGAGATGTGATAGAGAAGAAGAGAACCCCCCGGTGGCTTGGGCTAGAATGGCTTGCCTCATGGGAGACTCAAGCCTTTGTCTCTTTGAGGAGGCGGAGGCGGAGGCGGCACCGATGGAGGTGGCACCGATGGAGGCGGCGGGGGAGGATGTATCACAAGGCGGGGAAATGACCTCATCATCCGCCCTTGAGCTTCTACCACTATCATAGTGAGCACCCAATCCACCCTTGATCTTGTTGAAGATCTCATCGGATATAGCAAGGGGGACTTCCTTGCATGGCGCAACTTGCCCCCCCACCTTTCCAACATGTTGGAGAAGCCTAGTAACTCCACTTGTGCCTCTAGAGAGTACTGGAAGGGTGGAAGTCTGTCTAAACTGAACCCGTGGAGGTCAAACCAGGATGCTATCTGCGCATACCAACATGAAGTGTCTCCCTCCATGGCTAGCTGATGAGAGGACTCTAAAGCAAGTCGTGCATACCGGTATCGGGGAAGCTCCCAGGTGCTATGAATGAAGGACACTGATCTGGCAAGAGCCTCGACTACGATCGGTGGTGCTCCCATCTCGGCTCTAATAATCTCATGGGGTACCGAGGCCTTAGCCCGAATCATCCTGGAGATCATGGACACAAGTGGTCTCTCCATCGATCTCCATCCATCATATGTGCGTCCTGATCGACTGTGACGATCTAGGCTCCCCCAGATCTGTACTCCATATAGCATAGCCGATGTGACCAGCGTGTCAAAAAGCCACAGCTTAGTGCGTGGCTCCTGAAACTGTACCTGTGAGCACATCCTCTGTAGACCTCCTAGTGTTGCATATCCTCTAGTCAATCTGGCCTCTGCTGCCCCCCTCATGGAAAATGTGGGCCCAGTGAACACCACTCCAAGATATGTGTATGAGTCAACATACTCCACTGTCTCCTGCCCATATGTGAAAATAGGCGCTGATCTCCAAACCCAGTGAGCTGTAGTGTTAAACACCATAACCTTGGTCTTATCAAGGTAGGGTATGCAGAGGCACTTGGATACTTTACATGCTTATGCACAGGACAGTGGGCTCTCAGTTACTGGTGAGTCTGCTATAAGCACAATATCATCAGCATATAAGAGCAGAGGTATCCAAGTGCCAGCCAACTGGGCTCCTCTGTCCCCTTGTGTCCCAATATAATCAGAGATCTCATCAATGTATAGTCCAAATAGAGTCAGAGAGAGCGGGCAGCCCTGTTTCAACCCTATAGTGGAGTGTACTGGCTGGGAGAGACCCTCTGAAGTCCGCACTTGCCCAACTACTGTCTCATAAAGTGCCATAATACCCCAAATGAGCTCACATGGAACCCCCAAGTCTTGCAGCCTGCGCATCAGTCTAGCTCTGGGCACTGTGTCAAAGGCCTTGCAGAAATCCACAAAGCCACAGTAGATCCTCCTCCCATGTGCTCTGCCCTCCTCAATGATAGCCCTGAGGGTAAAGATATGATCCAAAGTAGAGAATCTCCTCCTGAAACCGGCCTGTCCCTGAGCTCGGACCCCTTGTCTCTCTGCCCATGTGCTCAACTCCTGCTCAACTCCTGCTCAAGAATAGAGGCATGTAGCTTGGCCAGCGAGTGACCAATCATAATGGTGCGGTAGTTAGTCGGCAGGCTTGGATCTCCAAACTTGAGTACCGGCATAATCGTGGAAGTACTCCAAGTCCCAGGAAACCCCTCACACATGGCTCTATTAAACATGAGAACTAGCAAGTCTACAATCATATCTCTAGCATGTATGAAATGCTCGGCTACAATGCCCTCATGATCCTGTGCCCTCCCTGTATGCAATCTGTTGATGGCCCTCCTCACCATCTCTGCTGTGAAGAAGATAGAAGTGGGTGGACAAGGCTCTGGAGGGTTCGGTAGTGGTGGCTGCCATGGTACTGTGTAGAGGGAGGCTGCATACTCGCCCCTTGTATCTGGAGAGGTAATGGCCGAAGGCGGGGGGTGCTCTCTAAGCAATTGGCCTCCCCAGAATCCTGACTAAAAAACAACTGATAGATGTCTCTCTCCAGCCGAGCTAAGAATGCTCTCTTCTTCCGCCGAATGAGGGATCGGAAGATGATGCGACTCTCTTTGTAGCCGGGCTCTGAGCTCCCTACAGTCATCATCATACCAACTATTCTGGGGCATACTCCCAGGACGTGGTCGTATTGTGGGCTGCGTGTGTGGGAAGGCCGTCGCTGCAGCTGTATGTAAAGCCTCTGTCAGGATCTCTGTGAGCTCTGCTAAAGGCCTCTGTGGATCCTCTGCACTCAACAAGCTGTAGATCTCTGCGGTGTATACTCCATTAGTCTCTCTATAGAAGGTATATCTCGGGTGATAGGACTGCCCAACCTGGTGGGTACTGTAGTGGAAATCCACCGTAAAGGAGAGAAGTGCATGATCCACCGTAACTCCGATGGGCCTGGGGCCAATTGCAAAATCCAAGATACTCGCGATGAAGGTTGGCGAGGCTAGAACATAATCCAATGTGCTGGCCCCATGTCTGTGTGGAAAGCAAGTAAAGCCACTGGCAAGTGGATACCTCTCTAGGCCATTTAAAATGGCCAGCCCATGTGCAGTCCCCATCTCCAAGAGGTATCTCCCATACTGAGTACACTCCACCTCATCCTGTGATCTCCGGGTCAAACACATCTCCTCCACATCTATCTCTCTCAACATCTCCTTCGAAGTGTCAAAGAAGGAGGTCTGGTACTGAGCCGTTCGAGCATTAAAGTCCCCAAGTATGATAACATCTCCCTCCCTGGAGAACTCCCATATGTCCTCATCTAGAATCATATATGGAGATTGCCCCTTGGGCGCTGCATAATGAGATGTGCTGGGTGGAAAGTAACATATAACAATGTATAGGGGTCTACCCTCATCTGCCCTCACTCTGACCCACATGTACCTCGCGCTCTCATCACGGCGCATAACATGGATGAGTGGCTGAAGCTCCTCTCTAAAAAGAACTGCAACTCCTCCAGATCCGCAACCACCATGCTTCGAACGGGCCTCCTGTCTACAAGTCGTCTCCCATCTGTATCCCGCCACTCTCGGTAATGTGCTGCCTGGGGCCTGATGTGTCTACGAGTAGAAGATGATGTCCCTATCTCTGAAGCTGTCCTCAAAGGCCCCCACATCCAGTCTCAATGCTCCGTTGCAGTTCCATACTGCAAGTCTCAGACTGGTCCCATAGGTCTCGCACTGTCAGGTGGCTCGTCTCTCTAGTATCACCACTCTGCCTCCTCTGTAAAATGCTAACTTCCCTTTTTCTCTGGCTGCCCTAATCTCCGGCGTGCTAGCTGTGCCAAGGTGAGGTCATCTCCTAAAAAGATGACCGTTTTCTTAAGGGCGGAGCGCTTGGCCAAGAAATCCTTCTTGGCCTCCAAGGTGGGAAAGCATAAAATGAGAGCTCTCTCCTTCGAGCTCTCTCCTCCATTCTTGTCTTTCTTGCCCACTCTCCAAGCCCCCGTGTGTGTAGGCCTCGAAACGCCCATGCGTGTGTATAAATCTTTGGCTTCCTCCTCTACATTGTCACCGTCCTTAAGCCCCGTGATCCGCACATGAAGTTCCCTTGTCTTTCTTCTTTGTTCCTCCTCAATGGTTAGGTTGATAATCTTCGAGGTAGATGTGCTTTCGGCCTCCTTGTTCTTACCTTTCTTGACCACTTCTATCCATTTCTCCGTTTCATCTACTTGTTTTTGCGTCTTCGTGAGCACCTCCACCCACGAGGAGGTCTCCCGGGCCTTCTTTTCTTCTCCCTCTTGAAGTGTTCTCACTTAGGCCTTGATGGTGTTCAGCTCCTCCATGTGACGGGCTGAATTTCACCTTCCTCGAGCTTATGTTGAGCACGTGCTTCTTCTATCTCTATCTTGAGATTTGCGATCTCTGCATCTTGGGCTGCTATTCGCGCTTCAAGTTTCTTGACTTTGTCAAGAAGGCTCCGGTTGACCATATTAATTGCATTGTCCGTCTCTTTCTTGTGTTGTTGGATGGCTGCCTTGATCAGGTCTTCAATGTCAATCCTCTCGTCTTGTCTTGGGCTGAAAAAGGCTGGTTTCGGGTTAAAAATTAATTAACCCTTGGCCATAGGAAGAGCTCTGTGCGTGTCTGCAGTGCTTCCCACAGAGAGAGAGGCCAGAGGCGGCTACACGAGAGAGCGAAGGAAGCGAAGTGAGAGAGAGAGAGAGAAAGAAAGAAAGAAAGATTTTATTAACGTCTTCCAAAAGACCGAACTCGGCCTATGAGACAAATCGGAGTACCTGTATGGGGTATCCTCTGTCATCAGGTGGGGCAGCAGGCGGGACGGAGGCGACACAGGTTCGAAGAGAGAGAGAGGGAGGCGACAGAGGTTCGAAGAGAGAGAGGGAGGGCAGCAGGCGGGAGGCGACAGGTTCGGGGAGAGAGAGAGAGAGAGAGAGAGAGAGAGAGAGAGAGAGAGAGAGAAAGAAAGAAAGAAAGAAAGATATATTAACGTCCTGTCGAGGCCAAAGCTGACCTATAGGACAGATCAGAATACATCTTTGGTTACAATCCACTTCGGGGTATCGGTTAAAGAAAAGTGCATGTGGGATCAAAAAGAAACTAACTTCAAAGCTCTCATGACTCATGAGAGTTACATGTTACAATGGTAAAATCACCATGTGCTTAATGTGATTAGATATGTATAAAGAGAGAGAGAGAGAGAGAGAGAGAGAGAGAGAGAGAGAGAGATTTTATTAACGTCTTCCAAAAGACCGAACTCACAAATCGGAGTACCTGTATGGGGTATCCTCTGCCATCCCAACAAAATGAAAAAGTACTGAATAAAAAAGCTGAATCTGGGTGTGCAGGGGATGGAGCTCTACTACTAGGAGAATGCAAAGCTATATGCATGGAGTATACAATCATGATATGCAACCTAGCTAGCTCCATCCTGTACCATACTGGGGGTATAAAATGGTATACATCAGTGAAGGGGGTGTCCACAGCTCCCTGAAGAACATGCTTGGTTGTGCTCTGAAGCGAGCCAGTCGCTCCGCACCCTCTCTGTGAAACTGAGCTCTGATCTCTGTCATCTCTCTCTGGTATAGGCGTGGTGTCCGAAAGCCAGGTGTCCTCTGTCTCCTGCGGGCTCTAAGTGTCTCTGCTCTCTGGAGAGTAATTCCCTGCCGTGTAGGGCCTGGGAGGGGTATGAATCTCTGAAAAAATGTAGTAATCTGTGTCTGTCGCCCCCCCTCTGGAGCTGTCTGAGCCTGTAATAATGTCTCTCTGTGGCGCTGTATGTCTAGAATGTATCTCCCCAGTATGCGCTGGTCTGCTGCCTCAAAGATCTGGCGTAGGGAATGTGGCTCTCTGAATAAAATGGGATATCTCTCTCTGATGGCTGTATATGCTCTGCATCTGCATACATAATGCTCCTCACTCTCCACCTCCTCTCTGCACAATCTGCATACCCTCTCCTCTCGGGGGATCCGTGCTGCTCTGCCAGTCTCAATCTCCAATCGGTGTGATGAAACTCTGAGCTGACCAATAGCCACTCGGGAGCCGTGTGGTAAAAAGCCCTCCATGTATCTAGGCCTCTCTATAAATCCATCATCAGTGATACTCATGAAGTGATCTCTGTAGTATAGCATCTTCGGTGGAAGAGGCTGTGTAGGCGATATCCATGTCTCTCGTGTATAGAGCTGCCATAGATCCTGTCTCAATACTCTGTTCCTCTCACTATGAGAGAGACGGATATGTGGTGCATCCCTGTCATACTGGAATGGTGGTAGATGATCCATGTCTAGGCCATGCTGTGAGAACCAATGTGTGACCTGTGCATACCATGATCCTCTGTCTCCTGCCTCAGCCAACTGTCTAGATGCCTGAAAAGCTCTGTATGATAATCTGTCCTGTGGCATCTCTCTGAATCTGTCTAGTAGGCATATAGTCTGAAATATGGCCTCTACCATCATAGGAGGCGCAGCAAACTCTGCTCGGATAATGTCATGAGGTACTGATGGTTTGCTGCGTATCATGCGTGCCATCACGAGGGCCTGTGGTCTCTCTATCTGTGTCCACCAATGGGTAGCAAGGCCTGGCGCCCAGACTGCTGCTCCATACATCAATGCCGGTGTGACTAATGTGTCAAATAGCCACCCCTTCGTTCGGGGCTCTTGAAAATGCGCCTGGTGGGACTGTCTCTCTAGCATAGCCAATGCTGCATATCCCCGTGTCAATCTAGCTCTGGCTGCTGAACCCATGGTAAAGCGTGTGGGTCATAGTCATAGTCATAGTCATAGTCAGTCATCATCATAGTCCACAGAATGGCATATGGGACCAAAAACCGGTACCTCACAGTCATTACAATGCAATTCGGGGTGCACTTAGGAAGGGTGGGTTGGCTAAGGGAAGCGAAGGGACTAGCGCACGGGCGGGCGGGCGGGCGGGCAGGGAGATAGGCAGTGCGTGCAGGTGGGTGCAAAGCGGGGAGGTGCGGCAGCATGCGAGCAACGATGTGCAAACAAGAGAGAGAGAGAGAGAGAGAGAGAGAGAGAGAGAGAGAGAGAGAGAGAGAGAGAGAGAGAGAGAGAGAGAGAGAGAGAGAGAGAGAGAGAGAGAGAGAGAGAGAGAGAGAGAGAGAGAAAGATTTTATTAACGTCTTCCAAAAGACCGAACTCGGCCTATGAGACAAATCGGAGTACATGTATGGGGTATCCTCTGTCATCCCAACAAAATGAAAAAGTACTGAATAAAAAAGCTGAATCTGGGTGTGCAGGGGATGGAGCTCTATTACTAGGAGAATGCAAAGCTATATGCATGGAGTATACAATCATGATATGCAACCTAGCTAGCTCCATCCTGTACCATACTGGGGGTATAAAATGGTATACATCAGTGAAGGGGGTGTCCACAGCTCCCTGAAGAACATGCCTGGGTGTGCTCTGAAGCGAGCCAGTCGCTCCGCACCCTCTCTGTGAAACTGAGCTCTGATCTCTGTCATCTCTCTCTGGTATAGGCGTGGTGTCCGAAAGCCAGGTGTCCTCTGTCTCCTGCGGGCTCTAAGTGTCTCTGCTCTCTGGAGAGTAATTCCCTGCCGTGTAGGGGCTGGGAGGGGTATGGATCTCTGAAAAAATGTAGTAATCTGTGTCTGTCGCCCCCCCTCTGGAGCTGTCCGAGCCTGTAATAATGTCTCTCTGTGGCGCTGTATGTCTAGAATGTATCTCCCCAGTATGCGCTGGTCTGCTGCCTCAAAGATCTGGCGTAGGGAATGTGGCTCTCTGAATAAAATGGGATATCTCTCTCTGATGGCTGTATATGCTCTGCATCTGCATACATAATGCTCCTCACTCTCCACCTCCTCTCTGCACAATCTGCATACCCTCTCCTCTCGGGGGATCCGTGCTGCTCTGCCAGTCTCAATCTCCAATCGGTGTGATGAAACTCTGAGCTGACCAATAGCCACTCGGGAGCCGTGTGGTAAAAAGCCCTCCATGTATCTAGGCCTCTCTATAAATCCATCATCAGTGATACTCATGAAGTGATCTCTGTAGTATAGCATCTTCGGTGGAAGAGGCTGTGTAGGCAAAATCCATGTCTCTCGTGTATAGAGCTGCCATAGATCCTGTCTCAATACTCTGTTCCTCTCACTATGAGAGAGACGGATATGTGGTGCATCCCTGTCATACTGGAATGGTGGTAGATGATCCATGTCTAGGCCATGCTGTGAGAACCAATGTGTGACCTGTGCATACCATGATCCTCTGTCTCCTGCCTCAGCCAACTGTCTAGATGCCTGAAAAGCTCTGTATGATAATCTGTCTTGTGGCATCTCTCTGAATCTGTCTAGCAGGCATATAGTCTGAAATATGGCCTCTACCATCATAGGAGGCGCAGCAAACTCTGCTCGGATAATGTCATGAGGTACTGACGGTTTGCTGCGTATCATGCGTGCCATCATGAGGGCCTGTGGTCTCTCTATCTGTGTCCACCAATGGGTAGCAAGGCCTGGCGCCCATACTGCTGCTCCATACATCAATGCCGGTGTGACTAATGTGTCAAATAGCCACCCCTTCGTCCGGGGCTCCTGAAAATGCGCCTGGTGGCACTGTCTCTCTAGCATAGCCAATGCTGCATATCCCCGTGTCAATCTAGCTCTGGCTGCTGAACCCATGGTAAAGCGTGTGGCTGCTGCAGAGAAGGTAACCCCTAGGTACACGTATGATGTCACCACCTCCACCTGGCATCCTGCGAGAGTGAATGTCAGATGACTCCTGCCCTGTCTCGATGTATGAAAGACCATAACCTTGGTTTTCCCAAGGTTCACAGTAAGACCCCTCTGTGTGCAGAAATCATGGTGTGTGCAGAAATCATGGAGTGCATGTAGATGCTGCTGTAGACCCCCTGGGGACTCAGACACTAATACAATATCATCAGCATAGAGCATAATATGTACTGAGGTACCTGCTAAATCAACTCCATCTCCGCCTCCCTGTGTAATGAAGTCAGCCACCTCATCAATGTATAACCTAAATAGCGTGGGGGAAAGTGGGCATCCTTGCTTCACACCAATGGTGCTAGCAATAGTCTCGGACATACCTCCTGGACATCTGACTCGCCCAAAAACCTGCTCATATAATGCATAGATGCCCCATGTCATATCTGCTGGTATGCCAAGAGACTGCAGGCGCTGAAAGAGCCTCTCTCGTGGTACTGTGTCAAATGCCTTGCGGAAATCCACAAAGCAGCAATAGAGCTTTCTCTTCCTCACTCTGGCCTGATCAATCATACATCTCCAAGTTCTCCAAAAGCAGAGGGTTTTTTAGGGATAATAGAAAATATCATTATTTTAATGTAATACTAGCATGGTATAGTTCACAGATTTTTTTACAAAAGACTAAGGATCTATTTATAGGTGAGGGAGAGAGAAAGAAATGAAATGAAATGAAATGATATATTAACGTCTTCAGAAGGCCAAAATGACCTATGAGACCAAAAAGGTTACAACAATTGGTGGATCTGATACAATGTCTGTGTAAGGAAAGCTAAAAACAACTAAACAACTAACTGAAACTGAAACAACTATGAGGAAAAGTACGGTACTAGGAGCTCCTAATGGATAACATCTGGGAGGAAAACTCCAGCAACAAAGGTAAGCATCATACACATCACTATCCAAAGATGTCTCTCATCGGTCGATGGCGGATATCCTCAATGTCCTCCATGGTGAGTACTCTGATTGGACGTCTCCCATGCCGTGCTAGTATGGTCCTGATCCTCTGTTGTAGTCTCCGCCGGTGTCGAGATGGGCCTCTCATCTTGGGGTGCCTGGACCGCCCCAGCTCTATAGCCCGATCAATCAGTGTACCTTTGGTGCGGCTGTACTCTGGGGCTAGCTGCAATGCCTGCTGGCCTGACTGCTCAATCTCTGGTCGAAAGAAGTCTGTAATCTGCCTCTGTAGGTGTCTCTCCCTCTCTGATCCCCTCCCTCTCAGGAGACCCTCTCTATGTCTACGCAGCTCCAGCAAGTACAATCCGAGGCATCTCTGATCCTGGTATCTCATGACTCTAGAAAGTGGTCCGAAGCCCTCTCTGAACAGGCAGTGAAAACGGCCTCGTATCTCATAATATACTGGACAGTGACATATGTAATGTAACTCTGTCTCTGGCTCCATTTGGCACATCTGACAAATCCTGGCCTCAGCTGGTACTCCTCTGAATCTGCCAGTCTCAATCTCTAGCTGGTGTGAGGATGTGCGCATCTGACCAATAGCACACCGTACCCCATGAGAAAGATGAGTATCCATGTAGCTGGGTCTAATCACAAACGCATCCCCCGTGAGCTGGAGAAGATGATCTCTACAGAAAGCCATCTTCGTACCAAGCTCGTGTGTCGGCTGTATCCATGTCCTCCTAGTGTCCAGCTGAGTCAAGTCCTGCCTGATAAGTCTGGTAATCTCTGCCCGTGTGAGAGAGAGGGAGGGCGCATCCAGGGAGTACTGAAATGGAGGTAGCCTGTCCATACTAAAGCCATGGAGTTGGAACCAAGCTGTCATCTGTGCATACCAACATGATCTGTCTCCCCCTGATGCCAACTGTGGTGAAGACTCCAGGGCTAAGCGAGCATATCCGTCTCTAGGGAGAGCCCAAGTGCTATGTATAAAGGAGACAGATCGAGTGAGTGCCTCTACTACCAATGGGGGGGCAGCCATCTGTGCACGGATAATATCATGTGGTACGGAGGCCTTGGCCCTAATCATCCGGGAAATCATAGAAACCAAGGACCTCTCCATACGTCTCCATCCATCAGTGCTACCAGCTCGGCTGTGGTGATCCACTGAGGGTCCCCATATCTCCACTCCATACAGCATGGCTGAAGTGACCAAAGTGTCAAAGAGCCACACACACACACACACACACACACACACACACACACACACACACACAGAGAGAGAGAGAGAGAGAGAGAGAGAGAGAGAGAGAGAGAGAGAGAGAGAGAGAGACGTTCACAGTATGCCTTGAAGGCATATGGGACCAGAAACGGGTACTGGACCAGAAACGGGTACCTCATAGTCATTACAATGCAATTCAGGGTGGGTGGCGAAGGGACTAGCGCACAGGCGGGCGGGCAGGGAGATGGGCAGTGCATGCAGGTGGGTGCAAAGCGAGGAGTGCGGCAGCATGCGAGCAGCGATGTGCAAACGCCAGCGGCGCGAGGCGCGAGCAAGGGAGAAGAAAGAAAGATTTTTTTAACGTCTTCCAAAAGACCGAACTCGGCCTATGAGACAAATCAGTGTACCTGTGTGGGGTATCCTCTGTCATCCCAACAAGATGAAAAAGTATTGAACTAAAAAGCTAAATCTGGGTGTGCAATAAGTACAATGAGTGGAGGAGGGGATGGAGCTCTACTACTAGGACAATGCAAAGCTATATGCATGGAGTATACAATCATGATATGCAACCTAGCTAGCTCCATCCTGTACCATATTGGGAGTATAAAATGGTATACATCAATGAAGGGGGTGTCCACAGCTCCGTGAAGAACATGCCTAGGTCTGCTTTGAAGCGAGCCAATCGCTCCGCACTCTCTCTGTGAAACTGAGCTCTCATCTCTGTCATCTCTCTCTGGTATAGGCGTGGTGTCCGAAAGCCAGGTGTCCTCGCGGGCTCTGAGTGTCTCTGCTGTCTGGAGAGTAATTCCCTGCTGTGTAGGGGTTGGGAGTGGGGTGGATCTCTGAAAGAATGTAGTAATCTGTGTCTGTCGTCCCCCCTCTAGAGCTGTGTGAGCCTGTAATGATGTCTCTCTATGACATTGTATGTCTAGAATGAATCTCCCCAGTATGCGCTGGTCTGTTGCCTCAAAGATCTGGCGTAGGGAATGTGGCTCTCTGAATAAAATGGGATATCTCTCTCTGATGGCTGTATATGCTCTGCATCTGCATACATAATGCTCCTCACTCTCCACCTCCTCTCTGCACAATCTGCATATCCTCTCCTCTTGGGGGATTCGTGCTGCTCTGCCAGTCTCGATCTCCAATCGATGTGATGAGACTCTAAGCTGACCAATAGCTACTCGGGAGCCGTGTGGTAAAAAGCCCTCCATGTATCTAGGCCTCTCTATAAATCCATCATCAGTGATACTCATGAAGTGATCTCTGTAGTATAGCATCTTCGGTGGAAGAGGCTGTGTAGGTGATATGTATGTCTCTCGTGTATAGAGCTGCCATAGGTCCTGTCTCAATACTCTGTTCCTCTCACTATGAGAGAGACGGATATGTGGTGCATCCCTGTCATACTGGAATGGTGGTAGATGATCCTTGTCTAGGCCATGTTGTGAGAACCAATGTGTGACCTGTGCATACCATGATCCTCTGTCTCCTGCCTTAGCCAGTTGTCTAGATGCCTCAAAAGCTTTGTATGACAATCTGTCCTGTGGTATCTCTCTGAATCTGTCTAGCAGGCATATAGTCTGGAATATGGCCTCTACCGTCATAGGAGGCGCAGCAAACTCTGCTCGGATAATGTCATGAGGTATTGACGGTTTGCTGCGTATCATGCGTGCCATCATGAGGGCCTGTGGTCTCTCTATCTGTGTCCACCAATGGGTAGCAAGTCCTGGTGCCCATATCGCTACTCTATACATGAGTGCCGGTGTGACTAATGTGTCAAATAGCCACCCTTTCGTTTGGGGCTCCTGAAAATGCGCCTGGTGGCATTGTCTCTCTAGCATAGCCAATGTTGCATATCCCCGTGTCAATCTAGCTCTGGCTGCTGAACCCATGGTGAAGCGCGTGGCTGCTGCAGAGAAGGTAACAATGTAAGCTGATCCACATGTATCTGACCTCTGGATCCTGGCGTGTGGTCCTCCTGTATGCTGACTCCCACTGGAATCCCTCTACTCAAGGTAGCCCTCTCTCTGGGCTCTGATGTGTCTCTGTCAGAAGTATGATGTCTCTCCTCATCATAACATGCTCCAGTCGTCCAGGCTGCACCCATAGTGAATCATTACAGTTCCATACTGCCATGTGTATCTCTGTCAGTGGCCTGGTCTGTGTCCCATAGGCCCCAAACCGCTAGTCCATGGGCCGGCCATCAATGATGACCCGACCATCTCGATAGAAGGCCTTCTTGCCTTCTCTCCTCGTGTGTAAGACTCGCGGAATGCAAGCTCTCCTATGCTCTAGCTGCATCCTCGTGAGATCATCATCCAAGAAAATAGGAGCTCCCTCTAAGCCTCATAGTATGATCCTCTTCCTCATGAAGATGGTGCGTGCCTCCACATCCCGAAACTGTATGATGAGAGCTCTCTTCTTTGTCATGTCTTCCCCAGTCCTCCAAGCTTTGCGGAAGGGGGGGGGGGGGGGTCCCTCATGTGAGTATCCAAGTCGTGTGCATAGTGTCCGCCCATCCCCCTCGGGGGTAGAGTCGGCTACCTCGTGAATCCCTGTGACTCTCACATTGAGTCTACGAGCATGTCGCATCCGCTCCTCCTCAATGGTGGTGTTGACGATTTGGAGCCCTTCTTTTTGGGCATTCTCTTTCACTTCCTTTTTGATGTTCCTCTTCACCACTTCTACCCAACCCTCCCTTGTTGCCTCCATCTTACCTTCTAGGCTCTTGGTGATTGCCTTGGTGAGTTCCTCTTTGATGACCTCTTTGTCAACTTCCACAATCTCCCCCTCCTCCCGTGGTGGTCGGTCCCGTAGAGAGATCACCTCCGCTTTGAGGATGTCGATTTCCTCCTTCATAGTGTCCCGTTCCTTCTTCCATCCCTCTCTCCTCTTTCCATGCTTTATTCTCCTTCTTCCCTCCTTCCTTCTCTTTCTCCCTCTCCTTCTCCCAAGTCTCCTTCTCCCTTTTCCAGGCTTCCTTCTCTTTTTGTAAAGCTTCGATCTCCTTCTCGACTTTGGAAAGTCGGTTGATGGCAGAGTCCGCCGTCTTCTTGTTTCCTCTGATGGAGATGTTCAGCTTATCCTCCATTTCGACTATCTCCTCTTTGCTTGCACCCTTGGCCATGTGGATGTACCTCGCAAAGATAGAACTCTAACACTTATGTTGCTGCCTTGGAGGCCTGAGCAAGGGTGGATTAGGAAAGGGTAGCGAACATAACCTGGATTAGGCTGGGACTTCACATGGCGGCAGCCTTCAGCCTTCACCCTTGCATTAGCTTCTCCTTGGCTTGTCTGCGCCCCTTGAGTAGCTTCAGCACCTTGTGAAGAGTCAGATGAATGAATGGAAACTAGCCTTCGGTTTTTATACCCCCAAAGGCATCCAGTCGACGAGCTACTAAAGGAGTTGGCCAGCAGCAAACTCCACGACCAGCATTTAATACCAATAAAATGCTGTAAAAAATCCCTGTTCACACTGGACTAGGCCTGGCCACTTGCGCATGGGCCATGGGCTGCTGGACAGCCTGTGTGGGCTGTCCCACACCTGGCCGACAACCCCTGTAAGGCCTGGGGCCCAGTCGGTATGGCCATAGGGTTGGCCGACAGCCCATCCTAGCCCATGTCATGGCTGGTGGGTACAGCTGGGGCCCTCTTGCCCCCTTGCGGGTGGGTCTACACCTCCTCCAAGCCCACATGCATAGTCTTGGGGTAGCCCCATCTCTATATGCACAATCTATATGTCTACATAGCTGTCTGGCATCCAGTAACCTACCAGATATATAGAACAATTGACATCATTCCAGAGGGAGACTCACAGCACAGACTGGCACTGCCTCATGTGCAAGACAATGCACAACTTACCTCGGACGCATGTGCAGGACAATGCACACCTGACCTCGGACCCATGGAGTGGAACCCTGGCTGACTCGTCCCGGACTGGGCTCACATGGGACCAGTTTTCCACTCCAGGTTCTGCACCTTCTTGTTCAGATATGTCCACGTGGCATCCAAGTGTGGGATGCACGTGACAGTTTTCAACCATGCCAGTTGAAATGCATCATGCTGAAGTCCTGAGAATCCCACTGTAACAGGTGATCTAGGTTGAAAACCATACATAAGCATGAAAGGACTAAAACCTGTACTCGTATGCTTAGTACTGATATATGCAAATTCTAACATAGGAAGATAATCCTCCCATGAACTCTGCCTTTTGGATACATATGCTCAAAGCATATCCTCCAAAATTTGATTCACTCTTTCAGTCTGGCCATCAGATTGAGGGTGATATGAGGAACTCAAATTCAAAGTTGTTTTCAACTTCTCAAAAACAACTTTCCAAAAATCACTCGTAAACTTAGAGTCCCTATCACTGACTATGTCCCGTGGTAACCCGTACAGTCTAAACAATTGCTCGATAGACTGCCTTCCTAATTGCATAGCTGTAATAGTCTTTCGGGTTGGTAAAAATCTAGCCATTTTTGTCAAGCAATCTACCACAACCCAAATAGAATCGTGGCCTTGATTTGTTCTTGGCAATCCGGTAATAAAATCCATGGAAATACTTACCCATTTATTACCTGGGATTTGCAAAGGATGCAACAACCCAGCTTGTCTAAAGCGTTCAGCTTTATTTGCTTGACAAACTTGACACTTGAGAATATAATCTTCTACATATCCTTTCATCTTTGGCCAATAAAAAGCGTGTTTCACTAATGATAGTGTCCTTTGTACCCCAGGGTGTCTAGCAGAAGGGGCGTCGTGACACTCCTTAAGAATCTTGGACCTAATGTCCGGGATCTATGGTACACAAATTTTGTCATTACGGAATAGTAAACCATTCCAAATCATCCACTGGCCTCCTGCAGCCTGAATGGTAAGCTGCTCAGTCATCGAGTCTTGTTCAATCAATGAGCTCCCGTCCTGGATCTTCTGCCAAAATGGACCAAAATAACTATCAGTCTTGCAAAGTCCTCTCAATGACTGAAATAAGTCAGTAGAAATCTTGGTGAACGACAAAGTATTCACCTCTCTAATTCGACTAAGCGCATTTGCAACACTATTCATGGACCCTTTTCTATAACGAATCTCAAAATCAAAATCTTGCATTAATTCACCCATCGAGCTTTCCTTCCTCTCAAATCATCCGCATCACACACATACTTGATTGATTGATGATCAGTCAATACCACAAACTTGGAGCCATATAAATAATGTCTCCAAACCTTGAGAGCGTGAATCACAACATAAAGCTCCTTCTCAAGGGTTGGCCAACGAGATTGAGTGTCGTCTAGCTTTTTACTTTCAAAAGCAACAGGTCTATCATCTTGAAATAGAGCAGTCCCGATGGCATAGTCACTGGCATCAGTTTCAAGAACATAAGGCCGACTAGGATTGGATAATACTAAGATAGGTGCTTTCTTGACTTTATCTTTCAAAAGTCTGAAGGCCATATCCAAATCGTTATTCCAAGTGATAGGCTGATTTGACTTACGTCCACGACCTTTGAACAAGTCGGTCATCGGTAGTGTGAGCTGAGAGTACTCCCGCACAGATTTTCGAAGAAAAACAACAAAACCGAGAAAAGAACGAAGTTGTTTCACTGTTCGCGGTATAGGTCAGGTCAGAACCTTCTGAACTCGGTCAGAGTCAATGCTCAATCCATCTCTAGTGATCTTGTGTCCCAAGTAAATGATGTCTGTCATGAAAAACTCACATTTACTTAATTTAGCATATAGTCGATTCTGTCTTAAAATAGTGAAGACAATCGTGAGTTGTCTAACGTGATCCTCAAGAGTACGACTATATATCAAAATATCATCCAGGAATACAACCACAAATTTTTCCAAATGTTGACAAAAAAGATCGTTCATCATTTGCTGAAAAGTGGTTGGAGCATTGGTTAACCCAAAAGGTAATACGAGAAACTTGTAATGGCCATACCTAGTCTGAAAGGCGGTTCTTTCGACATGCCTTTCATGAATACGTATCTGGTGATAGCCAGTACGTAAATCTATCTTCGTGAAATATTTCGCTCCTGCTAACTAGTCAATCAGGTCATCTGATCTAGGGAGAGGATAACTGTTCTTAATTGTCAGCTTGTTCAATCTCTTGTAATCTATACACATTCTCCAGGTGTTGTCCTTCTTCCTCCTAAGCAACACAGGTGCACCCCAAGGTGATTTACTTGGACGGATTTGGCCCATCCTCAAATAATCTTGGAGTTATTTAGTCAACTCATTTTCCTCAGCTTGGCTCATCCTGTAAGGTGGAATGCTAACAAGGTGAGCACCAGGGATCAGGTCAATACGATGATCTATTGCGCTTTCAGGTGGTAAGCCCGATGGCAGTTCCTTAGAAATACATCTTGAAATTAATCAAGTATCTTCTGCAATTCTTTGCTTTCAAATACACTTAATTCATTGACGTCCATAGAAGGTATGAGAAATGAAGAAAGTGGAATCAATACACAATGGAAAGCAGTATACAAAGAAGAATCCATTATATTAACAAAATCAACTGTATTTACAAGAGGTCCCTGAGAAAGAAAGAAAGAAAGAAAGAAAGATTTTATTAACGTCTTCCAAAAGATCGAACTCGGCCTATGAGACAAATCAGTGTACCTGTGTGGGGTATCCTCTGTCATCCCAACAAAATGAAAAAGTACTGAACTAAAAAGCTGAATCTGGGTGTGCAATAAGTACAATGAGTGGGGGAGGGGATGGAGCTCTACTACTAGGAGAATGCAAAGCTATATGCATGGAGTATACAATCATGATATGCAACCTAGCTAGCTCCATCCTGTACCATACTGGGGGTATAAAATGGTATACATCAATGAAGGGGTGTCCACAGCTCCCTGAAGAACATACAATCACTGTTGGGGTAAAGGCATTATGCCCACCCTTATAGTGTGTACAAGCCCATAAGTTGTATAGGACATAGTACACTTAGTACTTTTAATGTACTAAGTGCACTATGTGTACTAGAGCAAATATACATGTGTGATAGGGGAGTCACACACTCATACAATGAGTTGACTTATCCCCACATATCTCTCTCTCTCTCTCTCCCTTCTTTCTCTCTGTGTATGTCTCCCACATGAAACCTAACCCTAACTGTGTTTCAGCTGAGCTTCCATAGCTCATTCAACTGGTATCAGAGCCTGCGTGTACTGTACGGACCTGCGTGCTGCATCAGAACTGGTCGCCTGGGTGTGCTACGTGGGCAGAAGCTTGTGTAGGTGCTAAGGCACATGTGAAGCTGCTGTGTGCAGAACAGGGCAAACCAGCTCGAGGTACGCCAGCATTGGAGAAGTGCGCCAGCCTGTCTGCGCTTAAACAAGCAAGGTTGGCCACCATTGTCACTCGTAGCCGCAGCTATTGCCAGAGCCAGGCCTGCCCTCGCCATCACCATCACTTGTGCGCGTTTGTGCGCTTACAGGACCAATAGCGATATTAGAGCCGCCGCCATCCAGTCCCTTCAACTGGGCGGATACGCGCATGCAAGCAGGCGGGCGTCCATACTCAGGCGAACACGCCTACGAGCGAGCCGTCGAAGCCAGGCTGGGCGAGCACAACCCGCCACCACAGAGCGCCTCTGGCACGTTTACGTGTCCCCGTATAGCTCCTGCCGCCCACACGCAGCCCCTTCGGACAAAGTCGTTCACACTTGCACAACTCTCCAGCCGGGGTCTTGAAGGTCACCTTGTACGCCTGCACCTTCCCCATGCTGCTGCTCGCAGGCTTCAACCCGAAGGCCAGATTCACATTGGAGAAAGGAGGCAACCACAGAAGCGGGCTTGAGAGCAGCAGCATCAGCTCCTTCACGAGTCAGCAAATTTGACGCCCCCCCCCCTTTTCTGCAACAGAAATCAGCTGATTTCAGAGGTATTTGCCTTCAATTTTGGGATTTGCTTGTTCATTTTCATCAATTGAGCAGGTACGGGTCCAAATGGCTTAGATTTTGAGCAAAATTGGCAAAATTGGGTGACATTGGTCACATTCCGGGTCAATTTGCAGGAAATTGGATGTCAAAATTTGGGGCTTTTGATGTAATTGTGCCATTGGGCATTCATACATGCTGTATGATGTGAGCAATCTCACATTCGGGCCAAAATTGCAAGAAATTGGAGTGCGAATCAAAGGGCTTTTGTTCCAATTGAGTTGATTTGCATGCAGGCACTGGCATTTGATGCTTTGGGCAATGTGTTGATGTCTGTCAAGCACTCAATGTGTCAGTAAATCAAGGGGCTTTTATGTATTGGATGTATATGTGGCCAGGGGGAAGCATTGTGAAGACTCTGGATGCCTTCATGTGCGTTAATGTACCATGTATGATCAGAAATTGATCTTGAATCAAGGGGCTTTTCAAGATTTTGTGCTTGTTGAGCTTGGCAAAGCAGCAGGGAAGACTTTTATGCCTTGAATCCTCAGAAATCCACTTGCAGTCAAGGGGCTTGGCAAAGCAGCAGGGAAGACTTTTAGGCCTTGAACCCTCAGAAATCCACTTGCAGTCAAGGGGCTTTTGCTCAATTTCTGTCCGGGACTGTTGTATGCAGTGGTGAGGACAGTCAAGGTCTGATTTTCACTCATTTGGACAGCCAGGAGAGCATTTATTGTTGCTGTACTTGCTTGTACAGATTTGGTACAACTTTGTTCAAGTTTTGACATGGCTGTACATTGATTTGAGTGAGGAAAAGGTTCATTTTCAGCTGTTGTACTTGCCGGTACAGATTTGGTACATCATTGGTGAGCACTAAGTATTATTGTACAGTACTTTGGAAGGGGAACAGAGCACATCTAAGGTGCTGTCCTAAATCTGCAGCAACCAGATTTTGGTGATTTTATCACATTCAGTGGGAGTAGAGTTGCATTTGTGCTTCCGCAGTGGGAGATAAACTTTGGGAGAACAATTGTGAGCATTTTGTGTGCTTTGGTGCAGTGTTTGCACATCTTGCAGGGAGTCAGGCATTGATTGTGTCAAAGGTTGCATATTGCTATGGCAACCACAGGTGAGAGCTCTTCATTGCTTCACATCAAAAAGCTTGAAGGCTCACATAATTCTGACATTTGGCAAACCCAGTGCTATAATGTATTGCTCCAGAAGAAGCAGCACAAGCCTATCAAAGAAAGGGGTGTAATGCCCGCTTCTCTTACTGTTGAAGAATGGGAAGATATGGATGAGTTGGCAAGATCTACCATCATGTTGTCTGTGTCAGACTCTTTACTTTTCAGCATACGTGAAGAGAAGACAGCTTGGGGAATGTGGCAAAGATTGCAGGACTTGTATGCCCAGCAAAGTGCCTCAAGCAAAGTGTATTGGTTGAAGAAACTCATAGGTCTTCAAATGAAGGAAGGGGCGTCTATGACAGCCCATCTAAATGAGTTTAATGGTGTTGTCAGCCAGGTAATCAATCAAAAGTTGGCAATGGACGATGAGTTCAAAGCCATCTTTCTCTTATGCACTTTGCCAGAGAGTTGGGACACATTCAGGACAGCCACTAGCAATTCAAATGCTATGCTGTCATATGCAGATGTGGAGGGTGCTCTCCTTCAAGAGGAGATGAACAGGAAGAACAACTCTGTTGGAAAGTCCAATGCAATGAATGCACGTGGGAGATCCCAGCAAAGGGGTAAAAGCCAAGAACGGGGAAGGAGCAAGTCCCGCTCCAAAAAGGACTTGGAATGCCATTATTGTGGCAAGAAGAGACATATCAAAAAGCAATGCTACAAATGGAAGAATGATCAAAAGGAAAAGGGCAAAGGAAAAGACAAAGACAAAGATGAAGCCAAAGATGCAAAGCCAAAGGGCAAAAGTGGAGTCAAGATTGAAGAAGTCAATGTGTCACATGCAGGTGACAGTGAGGATGAAGTCCTATTCACGTCTTCACTTGATGCCCATTCACTTCTTGCAAGAGATGGTCATGGTATGCACTCATGGATCATTGATTCAGGTGCCTCCTTTCATGTCACAGGTTGCAGAGACTTGTTTGTCAGGTATACTGCTGGCAATGGAGTAGTAGTTTATTTGGGTGACAACCATGCATGCAAGATTCTTGGCAGAGGTGATGTGAGGCTTGTGTTTTCAGATGGCTCACAGCTTATGCTCCATGATGTCAGGCATGTGCCTGAGATCAAGAAGAACCTGCTTTCTACTGGACAGCTTGATGATGCTGATTATGTTACCACATTTGGTTGTGGAAAGTGGAAGATTAGTAAGGGCTCACTGGTTGTTGCCAGAGGCTCTAAGGTGGACACTCTTTACTTCATGCATGCAGGTGTTTGTCACCATGCTAATGTAAATGCAACCGAGCTGCCGGAAATCTCTCTGTGGCATAGCCGGTTGGGACACATGAGTGTCAAAGGAATGGAGCAATTGTCTCGTTTTGGTTACTTGCCTTCTCTAAAGTTCTCAAGTTTTCAGTTTTGTGAGCATTGTATATATGGCAGGCAACTCCAGTGCCCCACAAGAAAGCTCTTGGACAGAAAGATGCTCAGTTAGAGCTTGTGCATACAGATGTATGTGAGATGCCTCAGCTTTCTTTGGGAGGGGCAAAATATTTTGTGTCTTTTATTGATGATGCCACACGCAAGGTGTGGGTTTATCCTCTTCGTTTGAAGAGTGATACATTCTCAGTGTTTGAGAAGTTTGTTGCTCATGTTGAGAATCAAACTGGCAAAACACTGAAGGCTTTGCGTTCTGACAATGATGGAGAGTATACGTCCAAACAGTTTCAGGACTTTTGTGATGCTAAAGGCATCAAGAGGAGCTCTCTACTCCTTATGATCCTCCACAAAACGGGACAGCAGAGAGGATGAACAGGACCATTCAGGAGAAGGTCCGTTCTATGTTGTCACATGCTGCGTTACCTCATGGTTTTTGGGCTGAAGCTGTTATGACAGCCATTCATCTTATAAACAGGTCACCTAACACGAGGCTTGGTGGGAAAGTGCCAGAGGAAGTATGGACAGGGAAGCCTCCGTCCTACAAGCACTTGAGAGTGTTTGGTTGCGTTGCGTACGTGCACATACGTAGGGAAATGCGCACCAAACTTGATCCTAAGTCTCAAAAATGCATATTCCTAGGATATGGTGACAGAGGTGAAATGGGGTATAGACTTTGGAGCCTGCAAGGCAACAGTAGCCTGGCAGAGTCATCTTTGATGATGATGGACATCATGGACAACAACCAAGGGCTGTAAATCAGCCATTACAGCAACAAAACCAGCCCTTAAATGGTGCTGAAAATGGTCCAAATGGACAACCAGAGATGGCAGAAGATATCCCTATGGATATCCCACAGTTAGAGGAGATACCGGGCATGATCTTTCAACCTTATGGCATGGAACAAGAGCCACCAATAGGTGATATGCAGGCTGGACAGCAACTTGCAAATGATGATCATTGGGTACGGAGGTCCACAAGACCCTCCAGAGCCCCTGACAGGTTTGTTCCAGGGGTTGACTACTTGATGCTCACTGACTGTGGAGGCCCTCTTGTTATAAGGAGGCTTTACAGAGGGCAGACAAGGCTTTTTGGGAGCGTGCTATGAAGTCAGAGATGGATTCTCTGCACAAAAATGGAACATGGAAGTTGGTGCATTTGCCTACAGGCAAGAAGGTTTTGCCATGCAAGTGGGTTTACAGGCTCAAAGTTGCACCTGATGCAAAGCCAAGATACAAAGCCAGGTTAGTGGCTAAGGGCTTCAATCAGGAATATGGTGTGGACTTTGATGAGATCTTCTCTCCAGTGGTCAAAATGACCACACTTAGAGCTGTATTAGCTTTGGTTGCTCATGATGATCTGGATTTGATTCAGATGGATGTGAAGACTGCTTTTCTTCACGGTGATCTCCATGAGGAGATATATATGCAACAGCCAGAGGGTTATGCAGTAAATGGAAAGGAGAAGCTTGTATGCAAGCTGAAAAAGAGTCTTTATGGGCTCAAATAGGCACCAAGGGAATGGTATCATAAATTTGATACATTCATGAAATCCTAGGATTTCACATTTGTTTTGGCAAACAGGATGCATTAGTGCATGGTTACACGGATTCGGATTATGCCGGTCATTCAGATAACCGGAAGTCTACTACCGGTTATGTGTTTACATTCACAGGAGGTGCTATGTCATGGATATCCAGGATGCAGAAGTGCACTGCCTTATCTACTACAGAGGCCGAGTATATTGCAGCCACAGAGGCTTGCAAGGAGGCATTATGGCTATCTCGGTTAGTGGTTGATTTAGGTTATACAGGGGATATTCCATTGTTGCATTGTGACAGTCAGAGTGCCATCCAGTTGGTAAAGAACCCTGTCTTTCATGCAAAGACGAAGCATGTGGATGTGAAGTATCACTTCATCAGAGAGGTGATAGAGAACAAGCAAATTCAGCTTGTTAAGATTCATACGGATGACAACCCGGCTGATCTGTTGACAAAGAGTTTGCCTCCAGAGCGGTTTGCTCATTGCAGACACTTGATGGGCATTGGATGAGGCCAGTTTCAGCCTTGATATGGTCTTGTATATTATCATGTACATGCTGATTTTTCTTTTCCTTCATTTAAGGGCACTTTGCCTTTAAGTGGGAGGTTGTTGGGGTAAAGGCATTATGCCCACCCCCTTCTTTCTCTCTGTGTATGTCTCCCACATGAAACCTAACCCTAACTGTGTTTCAGCTGAGCTTCGATAGCTCATTCAATCACCTAAGATACTATACTGGGTGTTTCTATGTTCAAAAGAAAAAATATGACTAGACCAATCTATCTGGACTTGAAGAGTCTTAAACCACTCAATCCTTGATAACAAGTATACATGTTCTAGGTGCATAATATAGCATTCCAGAGTATCTTTGTAGTCCTGAATCCGGATCGGTAGCGTCTTCACCTTTCGATCCCATACTTGTCGACCCGCAGGTAGGCGTATCTCATAGGTATGATCGTTGGGTGTTGTGTCGACCCAATTTCTGCACAAGTTTGTAATTAACAAAGTTGTGTGAGCTGCTAGGGTCTAGAAGAATGTGGATTCTATGGCCATTCACTTCTCCATGAACTCGGAGAAGATCATGCAAGCCAAAAACTTTAGAGTTGAACAGACAATCAGAATATGTACTAGGGCGAGAAAGTACAGTAACTGATGTACGTGTCAAAAAAAACTGGTTAGCTGCCTTTGGCTTGGGTCTTGTGTTAGTCGTTGCATCCTTTTGCTTCGGGCACTCGTTACGCATATGTCCATTTTCTTCGCAGATGAAGCAACGTCCCTCCTTCTTGAGCTTCAAAGTCTTAAGAAGACGTTTCTTCTTCGCTAGTGTTGAAGTTTAATTCTTCGAAGGTTGGTCCGAAGACTTTCCTTCTGTCGTGCTAGCCATTGGTGCGGAGAACTTCCTTTTGTGCTTGTTCCCTTGCTCGGTAACGAGTTTAGACTTGGAAGAGACCATTGTATCATCATAGATACGAGCGGAATGAATGGCCTCGTCCAAAGTTTTGCATTTGTTGTTTTTAACCTGTAAACGGTATGAGTCGGGTAAACCGGCTACGAAGAAACCCAAAAGAGTTGTGGGATCCATCTTCGTAGCTTTCATCTGTAAGTCCCTGAATTTCTGGAGATAGACCTCATAAGTGAGGTTTTGCGAGGTCATGGTCAAAGTAGTAAACCGGGCAACAACATCATAGTCATCCTCTTTCTTGAGGAATTCTTTCTTGAAGACGTCTTCGAACTGTGCCCAAGTCGTTGGTTTAGGGTTGAGTTCCTTCCACCAAAGCAAAGCTTTGCCTGAGAGGAAACCTGCTGCTAATTGGATCCTTTTCCCATCGTCATATGGATGGAACTGAAAATGGACTTGCCACTTATGTAGCCAAGTGTCCACTATCTCCTTGGTACGTTGCTTTTGCTCGCCCCCAAACTATTCCGGAGTAATATTGGGGCCTAAAGCAGATGCCAAGGTATCCATACCCGAAAGAGTAGATAGGGTAGTGGTCAATAAAGAGATGGAGTTCTGTAAAGTCTGCATCTGCGCGGCGATTTGTGCTTGACGTTCCGAGGAAGAAGCTTCGAGAGCAACTTTAGATTCTTGGAAATCTGATTTTGACACATAATCGTTGAAAAGATCGGCATCGGTGTCTTCCGTAGCCGGCAGGGCTTCACATTCGATAAGGGACTCCAACTCGGATTCTTAGGTCGACATCTTGAAGACGGCAAGGTGAGAGAAAATATTAAGACGGCAAGGTGAGAGAAAATATTTATCTTGCACAACGAGAGTGCTAGAGAACTTGAGAGCTTGAGAACTCGAGAGATGTGTGGCAAGAAGCCCGCTTAAGGGGAATTTATAGGCTTCCCCAAAAGCTAACTTTAGCTTTAGCTTCTTTTTTTTTTGGCAATATATATATATATAATGTTTTCTTTAAAAAAGAAAAAAAACACTTATAAAGCAATAAGTGGGTTTTTTATACTAAGGTTTAGGAAAAACGAAAGCAAGAGAAACGTGGCGTGGGTTTTTTTTGTTAAAAAAAAAAACAAAAGCTAAAAAAAACTCCACGCTACGTTACTTTTCGCTAATTCCATCGCCGCCTTCCTGTCACCCGTCGGACTGCGTGTATGCGCCTGCAATCGGCTGTCGCCTGCGCACGTGGTTGGCCGCTTGCACATAGACTTGGCCGCCTGCGCCTGCGTGTGCAATCACCTACTTGCGTGTGTACCACCTGGCTGCCTGCCTGCTTGTGTGTATCACCCGCCAGCGACTGCTACAAGGCCGGCTGTTTTCTGATGTGCGCGCCTACCCGTGCACTTGTCCACCTAACTGCACAAGGACAGTCACCTGCCCTGGCTGCGCATACAAGCTTCAGGGCTGCGCTACACACCAGGCTTTACTTCTCTCTCTCTCTCTTTCTCTCTCTCACAAACAGCTGATAGGCTTTTTCTTCTTTTCTCTCTCCAAACTGTTCAAACAGCAAACATACAGCCCTTCTTCTTGCTAAGCAAACCAACCCTTTCTAAACCACAATCTCCACCATCACGGGCTCCTACGATGAAAAAGCAACATACTGAATTCTGAAAAACAGCAGTATGCACAGAAAAAACAGCAAGCTTCTCGAACTCATACCTTTCTTCGATCTCTTTTTCTCTACCTACCGACTTGCTCGTTCACGAGGCATGCTCTAATACCACTGTCAAATCCCCATAGGATCTCCTCGTAGAACGCTCCTGGTACATGACTCGAAACCTGCAAACAAACCAAACAAACATGAAGGGGGCGCAGGCCTGACTCACCTCCCAACCTCAACAGCCGTGGGCAAGCCCACAAGACTTGGCTGTCCCCATCGAGCCACGAGCTGAGCTAACTAGATGCACGTACCGACCAATCTCTACCTCGTGACGTCCCATACCCGCCACGAAGCTACCCTCACGGGCCTTGAGACTGCTGCCGGCCTCGATTGCATGAAGCAGGTGCACGTCTGCACTAGATCCAGGCTCCTGACCATAGAGATCTCACAAAGTCACGCGAGACTCTATATGACTAATGACTAACCTTGGCCACCCTTTTATAGGCTCTTGGTTGGTCATCGGGCGTCCACACTTGGGCACCCGCCCGTCGATACTTGGGTGCCGCCCATTAGTCTATCCCTGACTCAGCTCGCCAATCAGCCTGCCTAGCTCCAAGCTTCCCCAACCTCGAAGCTAGTCTTGTGTGCGTGTAGCACACGGTAGATACACAGTGTGCACATGACATTCTGGATCGAACCTATTGTTTCTTAAAATGCTGAAGAACGTAATGGATTGCCTTCTGAAAGGAATCTATGCCTTCCTAGAAGATATCCTTGGTTGAGGTGTATTTTCACTTGGTTAGAAAGTCAAGAAAATGTGTCTTTTTAGATAGTCTTGGACAGATCTTCTTAATCTGCTTTTTAGACATCAGCTGGATTTACTTGCATCCTAGGTGTTCAATTCACTTTGTAGGAAACCTCATGGATCCTTTTGACCATGTAAAGTAGCCACTATATGTCCCATTCGGCACTTGCTCAAAGCTTTCCAGCTACCACCTACAACAGGCCTGTCCTCCCTAGACAAAGGTTTCCCTCCCACCTTCTGGATGATGCCTGTAACTTGGTTGATGCCAGATGGTGCCTCTCACTGATGCAACCAAATAAGTATTTTCTGGATGCTAGATGTTTTGAGTAGCTATGTCATCAGCAGCCGTGCTGTGTCTTGGGGGCCTAAGTTTATGAGGATTTATCATTCATGTCAGTAATAAGGGAAAAACACACTATTTTGCACAAGCATGAGGTGGTTGATTCCTGGTTTTTTATGATTGATACAGGGAAAGAAGCGAAAAGATACTGTCTGCATAGTGCTTGGAGATGATACGTGCGATGAGCACAAAATCAAAATGAACAAAGTGGTCAGAGCCAATTTGAGGGTACGGCTGGGAGATGTCGTGTCAGTTCACTCATGTGCTGACGTGAAGTATGGAAAACGGGTGCACATTCTTCCCATTGATGATACCATAGAGGGAATCACAGGAAATCTCTTTGATGCGTACTTAAAACGTATGTGTTTTGTTCACTTCTTGCTTTTGCTTTCTTACAACACCACCTAGTTTTCTATGATTTAAGATAGGAATTGTAATGATTGTTTTATAAGTGTGACTGAGTTGATTTTTCTCAACTGCAGCCTACTTTCTAGAGGCCTACCGCCCAGTCAGAAAAGGAGATCTTTTCCTTGTGCGTGGAGGTATGCGGAGTGTCGAATTCAAGGTTATTGAGACAGATCCTGCTGAATACTGCATTGTTGCCCCGGACACTGAAATCTTTTGTGAGGGTGAACCCATCAGACGGGAGGATGAAGAAAGACTTGATGAAGTTGGATATGATGATGTTGGAGGGGTGCGCAAACAGATGGCTCAGATAAGAGAGCTGGTGGAACTTCCTCTTAGGCACCCTCAGCTGTTCAAGTCAATTGGTGTGAAGCCTCCCAAAGGCATTCTACTGTTTGGGCCTCCTGGTTCTGGTAAGACACTCATTGCAAGGGCTGTGGCAAATGAAACTGGTGCTTTCTTTTTCCTCATCAATGGTCCAGAAATCATGTCTAAGCTTGCTGGAGAAAGTGAAAGTAATCTTCGGAAAGCGTTTGAGGAGGCAGAGAAGAATGCTCCTTCAATTATATTCATTGATGAGCTAGACTCTATTGCTCCCAAGAGAGAGAAAACCCATGGTGAAGTCGAGCGCCGTATCGTCTCGCAGCTGCTTACCCTGATGGATGGTCTGAAGTCTCGGGCTCATGTGATTGTCATGGGCGCAACAAATAGGCCTAACAGTATTGATCCTGCGCTAAGGCGTTTTGGAAGGTTTGATAGGGAGATAGATATTGGAGTACCTGATGAGGTCGGACGCCTTGAGGTTCTCCGAATCCACACAAAGAACATGAAGCTTTCAGAGGATGTAAGTGGTTCGTAAGACTTTGTTAGGTACACCTATTCCATGTCATTCTATCATGTAATAACAAGCCCAGGGGCATATCATGGATGCTGACAGTGTTATGCTGTATAGGTTGATTTGGAAAGGATTGCCAAAGATACCCATGGTTTTGTAGGAGCAGACTTGGCAGCATTATGCACTGAAGCTGCATTACAATGCATTCGCGAGAAAATGGATGTTATCGACCTTGAGGATGAGACAATTGATGCCGAAATATTGAACTCTATGGCTGTGACGAACGAGCATTTCCAGACAGCCCTGGGCATAAGTAATCCATCAGCTTTGCGAGAGACTGTGAGTACAAGAATTTTGAGCTTGATGGGTTTACATATTGTCAATCTATGCTTCTTCTCGTGGCTTTAACTCGGAAATCTGCTTTCAGGTTGTTGAAGTCCCCAATGTTACTTGGGAGGATATTGGTGGTCTTGACAATGTCAAGCGAGAGCTTCAAGAGGTAGAATTTGGTTGCTTCTGTGTAGAGCTGGGTATGTTGATTTTGTTTATTGTTGGCTACTATAGTGAAGTTGGAAATATACTGAGATTGCAAATTTCATCTGTGATGGAAGACTGTGCAATATCCTGTTGAGCATCCTGAGAAGTTCGAAAAATTTGGAATGTCTCCTTCAAAAGGTGTTCTATTCTATGGACCTCCTGGATGCGGGAAGACCTTACTTGCAAAAGCCATTGCAAATGAGTGTCAAGCAAACTTCATCAGTGTGAAAGGTCCCGAGTTGCTGACCATGTGGTTTGGTGAAAGCGAAGCCAATGTCAGAGATGTCTTCGACAAAGCTAGGCAATCTGCCCCTTGTGTGCTGTTTTTTGATGAACTTGACTCCATAGCTACGCAGGTGATCATAATGTTCCCTATGATTATTCTTAAAGCTACAAAGCTATTGAAGGTCATGCTGGCTTGATTGAACAAAAGGCACTTTCCGCTTTATTAGCTTGAATGATACAAGCTCCACACTTATTGGTGTATTGGGATCTTGCAGCGTGGGAGCAGTGTCGGTGATGCTGGTGGTGCTGCTGACAGAGTTCTGAATCAACTTCTAACAGAAATGGACGGAATGAATGCAAAGAAAACAGTTTTTATCATTGGAGCAACCAACAGGCCCGACATCATAGATCCAGCATTGCTTCGGCCTGGTCGCCTAGATCAATTGATATACATTCCCTTGCCAGATGAGGCATCGCGCTTGAAAATTTTCCAAGCCTGTCTTCGGAAGTCACCGATTGCAAAAGATGTGGACTTGACTGCTTTGGCTCGATATACTCAGGGTTTTAGTGGGGCTGATATCACAGAAATTTGTCAACGGGCTTGCAAATATGCCATAAGGGAGAACATTGAAAAGGTACTTGTATAAAGAGTGCCATTTTTTCCCTCTTATCAGCCTTATGCTATGTAATGCTTGTCCACCAGTCTTAATCATGTACGTTATCTGCTGCAGGATATTGAGCAGGAGAAGAGGAGAAAAGAAAACCCGGAGGCAATGGAAGAGGATGAAATTGACGATGTAGCAGAAATAAAAGCAGCCCATTTTGAGGAGTCTATGAAGTACGCTCGTAGAAGTGTTAGTGATGCTGATATCAGGAAGTACCAGGCTTTTGCGCAGACTCTGCAGCAGTCACGAGGGTTTGGATCAGAGTTCCGCTTCCCAGACCAGCCTGTTCGTGGTGGTACTGGAGCAGCTGATGCAGATACTTTTGTACAAGCAGCTGGTGCAGATGATGATGATCTTTATAACTAAGTCATGGTTGACGGCCACAGTGGACTTCTGAATTTGTCAAGCGTTAAGTTTCTTTTTGTTTAATTTTATGACCTTAGTAAACTGGTACTTGCAGTTTTGACAATGTCAATCAGACTTATTAAGTGCTTGTTTAGGGTTATGTAACCCTGTATGCTTCTGTTTACTAGAGATATAAACTCGGTATATAATGCATTAAAATCTTCAACGCTATTGCAGCTGCCACAAAGCGCTTTGACAGAGCTTGTGATTCACCAAAGGATGCCATAAAGCGCTTTGACAGAGCTTGTGATTCACCAAATGAGGTTGGTCAAGACTCAACAGCTCTTTTTGAAGTATTTGCAAGTCCTCTTTTGGTACATCTCTCTCCACTGAGAGTTCCTTCCTTGTTCCTTGGGGAAGATTGGTCTTGTAAGACGGAGTTGACGCCTGGATGTTAGCTGCATGTGCCATTTGCTTCCAAGTATGTTGTGGATGGCTGAGTCTGTTTCAAAGCTTGAGGGACATCCTGATGAGTCCCCCCCACCCCCCTCCCCCGGCGCTCCGCGCCTCCCGCAGTTGAGCAGAAAAAGTCTCGATGGCGAGGATAAATTAGTGAAGGTTCCCCTCCTCTCCTGGATGTTAGCTGCATGTGCCATTTGCTTCCAAGTATGTTGTGGATGGCTGAGTCTGTTTCAAAGCTTGAGGGACATCCTGATGAGTCCCCCCCACCCCCCACCCCCCACCCCCCTCCCCCGGCGCTCCGCGCCTCCCGCAGTTGAGCAGAAAAAGTCTCAATGGCGAGGATAAATTAGTGAAGGTTCCCCTCCTCTCCTGAGAGGTAAGCGGTTGTGTCGTTTGTGAATTCCGAGTCAAGTAGCTCCTCTTGGGATCTGATGGGGAAGGGGAGACCCTGGAGGCCTGTCTCCTGCGCGGAGAGAGCTTCTGATCGCTTCTGCCACAAAGAGGAAGAGGAAAGGGGCAAGAGGGCATCCTGTCTGATTGATCCGGAGATTGGAAACCTATCCCCCATGGTCCCCTGGACGAGGATGTGATTGTGAGCTGCCGAATACAGGGTGGAGACACCTTTAATCCATCCAGTCGGAAAACCCATCCTAAGCATGGTGCCCTCCAGAAAAGCCTGATCGACCCTATCATAGTCCTCAAAATCCAGAAGTAAAACTACCATGTCGTCCTTGCGAAGCTTGGCTATCCAGAAGTAAAACTACCATGTCGTCCCTGTGAAGCTTGGCTGTAGCTGTTGCCTCTCAAAAGGTGAAGATGTTATCCAAGATGCTCCTATCTTGGATGAAGCTGATTTGGGTGCCATGGATCGTGTCAGGCTGTAGGTGCCGGCTGATGGTTTATTTTTGCTTTCTTTAAAATGAAAATGGATGTTATGCCTTGCTGGAAAGGCTTTCCCCCTTCTCTTCATTATTAAATCTAGCCTTTCTTTATCCTAGATGTGTAATCAAATTGATGGAATTCAACTTTTCATATTGTTTACTCTTAATAAAGTGAAAATTGATTAGATTAGAATGATTTAAATCATCTTAGATAATTTTTAGTAGATTTTAGAGCTAAAATTTTTAAAAATGGTCAGCCTTACAAAGGAGGTTATGATAATTTTTTTAAAAACTTGGTGAAGTAAGTTTTATCTTTTTATTATTCAAAAAAGAGTAATCCCCACCGCTTGTGTATTCTAAAAGTGTTATTTTTATTCTATGCATAGAAAAATGCATATTAGAAATATTTTTATTATAAAAGTGTTATTTTCATTAGAATTAATTTCTATGCATACAAAGATGCATATTGGGAATATTTTGATTATAAAAGTGTTACTTTCATCAAAATTGATTTTTATGCATAAAAGATTTTTTTATATAAAAGTGTTACTTTTATTAAAATTGAATTTATGCATAAATAGATGCATAAAAGAATTTTTTTATTATAAAAGCATTACTCTCATCAATTTTGATTTTATGCATAGAAAGATGCATAAAGAAATTTTTTTTTTCAAAAGAGTTATTCTCATCAATTTTGATTTTATGCATAGAAAGATACATAAAGAATTTTTTTTTCAAAAGAGTTATTCTCATCAATTTTGATTAGGGTAATGTGGATTGATGTGTATGGATGAGTGGATAATGTGGATTGATGTGGATGATGTGGATGGATGATGTAGGTTGATGTGTGGATAATGTGGATTGACGTGAATGGATGTATGGATGATGTGTATTGATGTGTGGATAATGTGTATTGATGTGGATGAATGTATGGACAGAAGCTATCTTAACCGGACGCTTGTCCCTTGGAAGGGTTGGAAGTGAATCTCGCAACTTGATATGAGAGAAAGGGGATCACAAGGGGACTTCGAGGCTTCCTCCATGCTGTCAGTCTCTCTCCTTCGGCGCCTCCACTTGTGGGGTGAGGGAATTTGCTGAGAGGAGATCCCTGAAGAAACCTGTGGCTATGGTCTGAACTTGAGGGGGATCTGCCTCTGTGGTATCATCTGGGCTCAGCCTCTGCACCCCATTTGCAATGGTGTGGGCTCGTTGTGTCAAAGAAATCACAGGTGACCTAGAGGAGGCCCTGGCATGGTATCGATACTGTAAAGCTTTTATAGCTTAATTAACATGATTAAGATTTAATTAATGAATATAAGACAAATGCTGCAGGAAAAGATTGAGTGATTGCATTGAGACGGGGGCCTTTCTTAAATAGAGGCCGAAAAGGTACAACTGAAGAGGCACATCCCTGTGAAGGGGTGTGGCTCTTGAATCAATGGTTATGTCCTTAGGACTTAGGGGTGTGTCTTTAATGAATATGCATGTCCTTTGATAGTGACCATCTGCAAGGGTGTGACCCTTCACAGGTGTCTATACAGTTAATGAGGAATTAATGAGTAATTAGAGAGAGATTAAGAGAGAGTTAGTCACAATCGTGACAGATACTCTTCCCTCCTCTGTGTGGGTTGCCTCCATCTGAGACTCCACCCACGGACTGTCTGGGTCTGCTCTTGCAGCTACTGGAGGGAGGCTAGGCCCCTGTGGAGACTCCTCTCCTGCTCCATGAACTTGGTGAGTTTGTCCTGGACTGCGCTCTGTAAAAGGGTGTCGACCTCCTACAGGCTAGAGTCGAGTGCTGTTGCTGCCTCTCTCGGCCTAAAAGTGAGGGTCTCCCAAATCTCATGGACTCTTCTAGTGATCTTTGAATCTTGGATCAAGCACTCAGGGATGCAGACACTCTAATGATGCTCTGGTCTCCGTGTGTCTCCACGAGAAAGACAACTGGCGAATGATCTCAGAGCATGTTGTTTGGGAGAATACCAATCAAACCACCTCTGTTGCAAGCCCACTCAAATCTGTCAATGCGCGAGAGGTTCCGTCCCTGTATCCTCTGGTCTAATCTAGAGAAGCAAAGGCTTCTCGGTGTGTGGCTAAGCCTGGTGTGCGGCCAACATAGTCACAAGGGACGGGGGACGGTAACGGGGAATGGGAACGAGAACGGGACGGGGGACGGCCATAAGTAGGGAATGGGGACGGGGGAGGGAATGGTACTCAAAAAATACTTTTTTTAAAAAGTTTTTCTACTCTACACTTATTCTACTTTGGAAGTACATCAAAATGAGCACAAATTTACACTAAAATGGTAAGCTTTTGAGTCATATTAATAAAACACGCCGATCAAAGAGTGAAGGCGTTGACGGTTGATTGTATTAATAATTAAGTAGATACAAAATGAGTCATGACTCGAGTTCAAGACTAAGCCTTAAGGAGGCACAATACATGGAAGGACTCGAATGACAAAAAGTGCTAAGGCCTAGAGACTAGAGCTAAGTAGTAAGGCCCGTGAATCATGATCCATGAATGATTATCCACGGGAAGTGCTCGTCTTATGGTCATGGGTAGCTTGTGCCAAAGGAACATCAAGCTCATCCTCACTGTTATCCTCATTGGCATGCTGTTGTTGCACCTCATCCTCTTGTTGCTCATCTTGTTGACTCATCTCCCACTCGGTGAAAGGATCTGCCTTCTTGGTCACGCTCATGCAAAGCATTCGCAATTCGCGCTGACGAAGGCAAGGTCATTGGCACGCTCTACCCTGATTCGGTTCCTCTTCCTAGAAGCAATGTGACTGTAGGTGCTTCAAAGTTGCTCCAAGCAAGAGGAGCCGACGGCGTGGCTAAGTATGCGAATGGCCAGTTGTTGCAGCTCCGGTTCATCCGAACCAAAGTTCTCCCACCATAGAGCAGCACCAACTTTGGAGCGCTCAATCTGTGCATCATGACAGCCATAGGAGCCATGAAATGACCTGTACATGGAAAGTTGGTCCCTAATCTTGCGCCTAACTGATGCAGCAGGCACAAGACGGTCCAAGATGATCCTCCACCCAGCGCTCACCTCCTGGTCGCTCTCCTGCTTATTGCCTTGGAGAAATTCTGGTTCCACCACATAAGCTGCTACATGCAATGGAGAGTAGTAGGAATTCCATCTTCCTAGACACAAGGCATGGATCTCCTCGTATTTGTCTTCGTTAGGCACGAAGTCTTTCAACTTCTGTATCATGTGATCCATGGCCTCGTAGACCTTGCCTATGCATGGTTGCATATTGACTACAATCCTCAATAGGTGGACTAGGGGCCTCAGCATAGCATCCGTGGTCTTCACACTCTCCCACCAAGAGGCGTCATCTGTCCGTAACTTACACTCTCGGCCAGTGTTTGTACGGGACTCTTGCATGTCAACAAACTCATCTCGCTAAGGAAAAGCCCTATCAAAGCATTGCTACAATCCTTCAACCGGCCCAACATGAGGAAGTTGTAGGCAAACCAGGTGTCGGAATATTTGAGGGGAGAGAGAGAGGACCTCTTGTTGAACTCATGCTGAAGTCGTTGGTGGTTGAGAACAAAGGAGACCATGGTGTTTGCCTCCTCAATGAGCGGGCTGATCCATGGCAATGCCCCTATGTCCTTGAGGAGGTTGTTTAGGCAATAAACCATACAAAAGGACACCGTGACATGTCCATGCATACCTTGGAGGATAGCTCCTACGCCTTGTTGTTGGAAGGCTCCCCATCTGCAACAAAGCCCACTACATGCTGGGGCCAATGATCTCCACTGTGGTAGCCCACTCTGCCGCCGCAAGCACATCCGCGCTCTTCCCGTTCTCCCTTACACTAGAAGGGAAGGCCTATCAATGGTATCGATTGCTTAAGCCAGATGACATGATTAATTTTGGATGGCTTAAGAGTGTTCGTACCTAGTTTTGCACGAAGCAGAGGTAAGTGGAGCCTTTTGGCTCAATTATACAACATCAAGCAAGAGGAGTATGAATCTATGAGAGATTACATCTCACGTTTGAAAAATCAAAACTCAAGATGTAAGCTTAGGGAGAGGTCAGACGAGCAATGTTATTGTTATGCTTCGTAAGGGATACTAAGATGCATGACTACTTGCTATTGGCCAAGCCAACATCGCTTGATGATTGTTGCAGATTAGCCATGGACTTTTGAGGATAACATGCTCGAGTTACCACAACTTGATGACACCAAATTTCTCACTAACATTAGCTTTGTCGCATGTGTTGGACCAAACAATCACGACTACCTTAGAGAGACGAATAAAGAATATAACTCTAGATGAGCTAAGCATTGCACTTCTAGATAAGATAAAGATAAAAGAGGTAAGGGATGTATGTGACATGCGAGGGATTGATCGTAGTAAAACAACCTTAGCCTTAACTAAACTGCACTTAGAAACACTTAAGAGATAGAGAATAGTTTCAATGCAATGCAACTATATTAAATGAGATGGTTACAATTGAGATCTAAAAAGATCTATGATGATGATGATGCTGACTTTGATTGTATGGTTATGAATGCTGACTTATGAATACTAAACTGCTGTACTGCTGAATGCTGAACTCCACACCTTCCTAGGGTCTTGGGCTGAAGACCACCAAAACGATGGAGAGCTGCCTGGAATGAATGACTATACCATGTGAATTTATTGTTGGTCGGGCTGTACCTAGGCCTGTCGGTTTGCAGAATATCTCCACGACTACCTTTGATGAGAGCAGTTGGCTGCCAGAGAAATCCCATGACTGAATAATACCAGTCGACTGCAATGGATTGTCTGGTTGGGCACTGAAAAGGCCTTGTTGGCTGTAGTAAAAACCCCACGACCGTGTGCAACCCAGTCGAGTCGGCTGCCCACAATGCTTGCTTAATATGTTTGAATGCCATGCTTAATGCTCACTTAATGCTAAGAATGCCATGCCACATGTACACCAATTGGGTGTGCATGTGACATTTCTCTCTGCTAAAATGTTGTTAGGTGTACCACCTGACAACCCTTCGACTCTTTTGATGATCCCCCTCCATTGAAACCATTGCCCCACTTAGTGTTCTTATGTCGGCATTGAGGTCGACTGCAAGAGTTGAATCCTTTGAGCCAAAGACTTCTCCACTGTGGGAACTGCATGGCAAAAGCTGATAAATCTGCTTTGGAAAAACCTGAATCACCACTTACTTGTTTGTGGAATTCTTTCACTCACCATCTCTATCGTTCATGGACCTCTGAAACCTCTTGAGGCGATGTGGGAGCCATTTCCGTCTTCTTATGTGGAAGAGAACCCTCTGCTTGTTGCTGCTGATGCCAGTTGATGCCCAAAACAAAATTTTCTCCTTTGTTGATGGATGCCATTCTTCCCCAGAAAACTCATGGGTAAATCTTGTATGCCTTGCAGATGCAAGATGCTTAGATTGACTATCTTTACTAGACTACTAGGATGAATACTATACTGATGCAAACCATATGTGACCCTATATGCTATGCAAGAATGCAAATGAATGGGTTACTGATGCATGCCTAAGGGGAAAACCCTAAGGATGGCGTGCAAGATCTTGAGAACTGGATTTAACTGAGTGGAAGCGACTGTCATGATGCTGAATGGCTTAGGGACTAAACATGAACTAAGGCTGGTTACCCTATAGAGATCTGATACCAATGTGACATGCGAGGGATTGATCGTAGTAAAACAACCTTAGCCTTAACTAAACTGCACAAGAATAGTTTCAATGCAATGCAACTATACTAAATGAGATGGTTACAATAGAGATCTAAAAAGATCTATGATGATGATGATGCTGACTTTGACTATATGGTTCTGAATGCTGACTTATGAACCTTTCTAGGGTCTTGGGCTGAAGACCACCAAAACGATGGAGAGCTTCCTGGACTGAATTACTGTACCATGCTTTTATATGTGCATTTATTGCTGGTCGGGCTGTGCGTAGGGCTGTTGGCCTGCAGAATATCTCCACAACTACCTTTGATGAGCAGTCGACTGCTAGAGAAATCCCATGACTGAATAATACCAGTCGGCTGCAATGGATTGCCTAGTAGGGTGCTGAACAGGCCTTGTCGGCTGTAGTAAAAAGCCCACAACTGTAGTCGGCTGCCCACAATGCTTGCTTAATGTTTGAATGCCATGCTTAATGCTAAGAATGCCATGACACACGTACAACAACTGGGTGTGCATGTGACAATGTATCCACAACATTTATACTCCCGATGAGAGTTGGTATGGTGCTCAATATGTTGGTAAAATCACACGAGCATTGAGTGTTCTCTCGCGCATTGATGTATTGTGTGCATTGTATGCAACCTGGGAACCATGATACGAGTATGTGTAGGTGTCAGACACAACGACGGTCTGCTAGCTCCATGTAAGCCAGGGCCCAGATGTGGATGACGATATCAACCAAACGGCTATCTCCCATGTGCTGAGATAGGGAGACCGCTTGAGAGTGGATGGCGGAAGTGGCAGACTCGCAATCTCACTCTCTGTCGGGAGCGTCTCTGGAGAGGGAAAGAGAGGAACTCCACTCCACTGCCTTCGTTGTGGTGGAAGGCCACACAAACGAAGAGAGGAGCCGTAATCTCCCAGAGCTATCCAGCCTCAATAGGAAGGTATCTAAGCGGGTCATAGTCAACACGCACCTCCATGATGGGGGAAAGGAATGTGGACTCCGTGGGAAGGGCAGCCATCGAGGAGGTTGCAATAGTCATCTCCATTGGATTTGTGAATTGGAGTCGTAGCCTAGCCGAGACAGTCTATGGACTTTTGAGGGGGTTGGGCATGGTAGGGGGCAAGCGCTCGGAACGACTAGGGGAGGCTTGAGGGTGGGGGGAACAGAGATGAGAGAAGAGGGGGAGGAGGCATCTGAAGGGGGAGAGAGGAGGGGGGAGGGAACCACGCCACATGGGGGATCACAATAGAGGTTGGGGGGAGAAGGGGACTATTGGCTCCAGAACCTCAGAGGGCGACGCTAAGATCTACAAGAATCTCCTAGCTGGTGTGCGGGATCGCCATGTCATCCATCTTCTCGTTAGGAACTAAATGCCCATAACAGTTGCCAATGGGAACCGTTACCTCGAGGGAGCCACTGGCATGGTGACCTGCTTGGTGGCGCTCCTGGAGAGAGGCGGGTGGTGGCACTGCCTAGGGCGACGGACTGTCTTTCAACATAAGAACAAACCGGAAGCAAAACACTTGCTCGGAGAATGGCGGGCAATGGAAGAGGGAGGGCTAGAGAAGAAGAGGGAGCTTAGAGCTGAGAGGCGGAGCGTAGAAGTCGCCCAGGCGGAGAGCGGCAAAAACGGAGGTGGGTAGCACAAGGAGATAGCAATAGTGCAGAGGATAATCGGGGTGGGGGGGGGAGGGGGGGAAGGGGGTGGTCAGACGGGATGGCTGGGGGTGGCAGAAGCAGGCAGACTGTGTAGGGGGAGCAGTGCAGAGCATAGTAGGAGGGGTAGGAGAGGAAGAAAGTGAAGGGAGGCAGAGGCAAAGAGGGAAATGGCAATAGTGAAGCTGCGGCTAAAGATAGGACATGAGGAGGGGATGCACATGTTGCTGACGGGGGAGATCCACCTCGAGTTTGTGATGCATTTTTACTTAGCTTTTTGTCTAGCACCAAAGTCGTCAGATTCTTTATTTTCCTTTAAGATCAAACAATCCTTAATTTAATTGTGTCAACTAATCAATAAGTCATTAACTTTACAAGCCTCATGGGTTTACATCTAAATGGTATGTATTAACAATCAATATGCATGAAAACAACTGTGATGAACACTCATGATGTTCTATTGATCTTGTCACCTTCACTTGTCTCCTATCTTTCAATGACCAATGTTGGGGTTGTCAAAAACACTAGGTTTTTATATTGCTCTAGAATTTTCAGTACCACATGTACATGGGAGGCCCATGTAGTACAAGGGTCTTCTGTGCATTTCATCTATACATTTTGTTTCGATGTCCACAGTTGACACATGGAACTTTGAACACACGTTGGTCTCATAGACCCATATAGTCTTTTGTAGGCATTAATATAATCTCTCACACACACACACGCATGCACACGCACACGCACGCATGCACACACGCATCTATGTTTTAATTAATACTTAAATTTACTATGCTTTTTACACATTTCTTTTTGGGATATTGCTTAGTGTGGGAATTATGGCCTGTTGTTTTTGGAAATAATTAGGATGGATGGTGGCCCTGGACATAATTTTTGGGACCTAAGAGTCTTGTTTATAAACTTAGTATGGATGGAGTATTTGGCCCACATCTTAGCTAGCTTATAGGGGTTTCCCTGCCTACCTTATCATAAATGGTATGTCATTGTGATTAACTTTGGATTTTGGGGAGCCAGTGCCATTTATTTTCTTGCTTTCCATTTTGGGCTCTGCACATCGACGCACTGTAAATCTGGCTCTACACATGGAGATCCGATAAGGATATGGGGCACCTACCTGGATGACTATCATCTACTTTAGTTGCTCATCCTTTTCCTATATAAAACCTACAGGTGAGTCCTCCTGACTCACTTAGTCTGTGTGTGCTATTCTGTGTGTCAATACTGCTACCATGTTCTTAGTGCTAGCTATTGCTGTAAGTGCTTTATCACAGGTACTTCAATGCTTGGTTTCTTCTCAAGTAAAAACATGGCTTACTGGTGGTTAACCTTTGCTTAGTAAGGGATGACTTGGTAGTACCTACATGTAAATTGCATATTAACCTGGTTGTTACTAGAAGATTGTTGCAAACATGCACACTGTGGGTCTGGCCGATATATTGGCATTATGTTAAGTTTTGGGGACATTATTCCACGAATGGTTGGAATTTTTGTTATATAAAAAATGCTATGTTCAAAAAAAAATCCTATACTGGGATTTTTTTGAACTCTGATTTAGATGATTGTTTGAATTTTGGGCAGCTTTCTCAAATTAGAATGATGTGGTATTTTTAACCACGATTGTGGCTATGATGCGGGTTACTCCTAGATATATTTTGGAATATCATTACAGATTTTTGACACAATACTATGTTTGGGAACATAACTGCTAGATAAGGCTGGAATGAACTATGATCTATGGAATCATGTTATGCACCACTCATAATTACTATCAATTAAGGCCATCTCCATTTTAATGCTTGAAGTGTGAAATTTGGACCTGTCAAATTTTTTTGTCTTATTAAAGTATCCTCCCATATTAGTCCATGTACACATAGTACAAGGAAACCCTTTACAGATGGAGAGGACTATACAAGGAGATGTGAGGTAGTGAACTAACACTATCCAGTTTGTGAACACTTTCCACTTAGTGGAGTGAGTTATTTTCAAGACTCATAAAAACATCCTTCACCATATACATGTAGGGTGTTGCTCAAATAATTTGAAAATTCAAGGGCCTTTGCCCAATGTGAGTAGTGTGGAGTGATGCATCTTTTTTATGTGATTTTTTTGGATTTATATTTTAAACCAATTTTTTGATTGGATGACTCTGCTAAGTCCATTGACTTTGACATTTACTCAAATACATTCACGCCACATAGGAGTGACATTTGTAATCTAGGGACATACAGTAGAAGTTCTCACTTATCCCAAATAACCACTTACTCAAAGAGTTAACATTTCAACTTGGGAAATAATTTTCCTTATCCTCAAGGGATTTGCACACACCAAGAGTATCACCAAGATAATGAGCCTTTGAAACATAAGTTCAAGACCACAAAATAACCAAGTTACTTTACATGGGTTATGAACATACCATAATGTTGTCAGTCATGTGGTGCATTGGCAATGCATTTTATGACCTAACATTAAAACTTGAGGAATGGTATTGTCACCTTGCCACACACAATAGGATAAAGATGATACATATTTTTTTTCAGATGCATATAGTTGATGCTTGATACCACACAAATTGCTGCTTGCGGGTGCTAGAGCTACCTTTGTAGATCACATTGACGTGTCGACGAGCAAGAAAATAGTGAAACATGCAACAACCTTCATCATGGGATTATTACCTTGCTTTCGGGATCTCTTTGACCTCCAAGCTCCACCAATGGTTGGCTAGCTCCAACTCCCAAGTCTCTCTCTTGCTTTGTTGTCACCAAGAAGTTTGTTGCACTGTTAGGACTCACCTCTCACATGTGTAAGAAGATAAGCATCTCCTCTCAACTCACTCCCCTCCCCCACCCCCCCCCTCTCTCTCTCTCTCTCTCTCTCTCTCTCTCTCTCTCTCCCCCATAAACACATAAGAGCTTGGAAGAGTAAGGAGAAGATAAGAGCTCACTTAGTACAAAGGGAGATTGTGCCATTACGTTATGAGAAATTTATGTATATACAACTGGTCCTTATTCACGCTTGGGCACCCAAACTTAAACCCTAAACTCCTAAGCCTGGTTATTTGCTAGCTTTTCTCATCAATGTTTGTAATGCTTTGTGCTACTCTCGTTTGTAGTAGAAAGTGTTTGTTAAGTCTAAAATGCGATTAACATCCCCTTCTACTTGATGTAAGTTCCATGATTAAAACTTTTTTATGGCTAGTCGCCAAGCTTGAATCTGTAATGGTTTCTTTGTAATTGTAGCTTGTTCTCCTAAAATATGGATGGGGTGTTTAGAAGGATGCATCATTACAATATTCCATTAGTCAAAGTGAGATCCAATCCAATGCTTTACTTGAAACTATTGGAAAATTTAATGTGATTGTTATCATATAAGAATTAATTAATCATCTCTATTGGCCCATATAGATGGTTCGAGTATCCTCACATGCTAATGGTAGTCATTCTAAATTGTTCTTGTATCTTGTGGGTACATATACAAGATATCCGTACTATTAAAACTTGACATATAAGATTAGGGGTAACCTTTTGAGAAAAGACAAGGTAGTCTTATTAAAAAATTGAGGACTTGAATTACTAGAAAGATGGATTGAACTCTATACGAGTCAAATATATGCCTTGTTAAAGCGTGTGAATCCAAGCTCCCATGGAGATGGTGATGATAAGAAAGAATTAATCCTATACTAGTTAACAATGTGATTATTACTAATCTAAGTTAGAGAGAATGATATCTAAATACAAACATGATGAATATCCTAAACTAATTATGCTTTAGACTCGAGTATAAATAGGTTACAAGATTAAGAATTATACTCATAAAGAGGCTTGAGAGCTTGCTTGATTCTATTAATTGAAAATGATGCCTTGTATATGGGGGAGGTACTGATAAAAGAATAGAAGCAAGAGAGGAGTACATAGATAGATGTAAAACCTAATATTCCATTATGCTAATAGCCATAGAGAGAAGCCATAGTCTTCTTCTCTCATATCCACACAATCTACATAATAATAAGTTCACACTAGTCCACACACATGACCAGCTAGACATGGCCATTTATTGGCTACACATGACTAATGCTAGTTGTCACACAGCACATAACTACCGCCACTGTCAACCATCACTAGACAAGCTTGCATTCTCAACACTCCCCCTCAAGCTCATCATGTCCATCTCATGAAATCCAAGTCTGTGCGGAAGTATTCATAATTCTCTTTCCCAAGTTCTTTTGTAAATGATGTCGGCCACTTGTTCATTCGTCTTCACATATACCAAATCAATCTAACCATCCAAAACCTTTTCTCTCAAAATGGTAATGCATCTCTATGTGTTTTGTTCGTGCATGAGGAACCAAATTGCTTGCCAATTATATGCTGCTCATGTTGTCACGATGTATGAGAGCTTTTCCATCACATTGCTATTCCAAATCTTCAAGTAGCTTCTTTAACCATATCACTTCACATGTGGCCATTGCTGCACCTCTATACTTTGCTTCAATGCTAGACAAAGCAACTGTGGGTTGCTTTTTGCTACTCCAACTTACTACTGCACTTTCCAATGTGAAAGTATACTACTAGATCTTTTGTTATAAGAACTACCTACCCAATGTGCGTATGTATATCCACGAACATTCATGGCTTTGCTATACTCATAAAAGAGTCCATAATGTGCTGTAGCTTTCACATACCTCAAGATTCTTCTCACTACATCCAAATGTGGTTTCCTTGGGCTTTGCATAAACTGCCTCACAAGCCCAACCACATAGCATAACTCCGGTCTAGTGATATTCATGTATATCAAACTGCCAACCATCTTTCTATACATTGTCACATCCTCAATCTCTTCACCATAGTCAACCCTTAGCTTTACATTATGCTCCAATGGTGTGCTCATTGGCTCACAACATGTCGTGTCATATTTTGCTAGCATATTTAATGCATATTGCCATTGAACCAAATCAATGTCTTTTTTTTTCCACTTCAATGTCAAGGAAGTATCTCAATTCTCCGAAGTCTTTCATGTTAAATTCACCACACAATGAGGCTTTCACACTAGCAATATCCTTACTTGAATCACCAGTCTCATAACCAAGTCATCTACATAGATAGAAGATAATCACCACAATACCATTTGCTGTCTTTTTTGCATATAGTGAAGAATCCGATGTTCCTATATGAAAACCAATGCTTATGAGATACTTGCTTATCTTATTTGTCCAAGCACGTGGTGCTTGCTTCAACCCATACAAGGCCTTCTTCAACTTACATACATGTGTAAGGATAATCGAGACATACATAACCTTCTGGCTGCTTCATAAACACCTCTTCTTATAGTTCACCATTTAGAAATGCATTCTTTACATCCATTTGATGCATTTCCCAACCTTTTGACGCATCAATGTAATCATAGATCTCACCGTTTTCATCTTAGCAATGGGGTTAAATGTTTCATCATAATCCAAATCATGTGTCTATGCATATCCCTTTGATGCACTCAAGCTAAAATTCATAGCCAAAGTAGGTATAATACCAAAGTAGCACAAAGGGAGAGAGAGAGGAAGAGTGAAAGCCTAAAAATTGTATCCAATCTAGCAACAAGGGGGGGTGTTGAAAGGCCTATCAAGTAAGAATAGCTAAACACCCTTTAGCAGATTGCAAGGTGATTTGCCATGGTTTGAACAACAAAGAGTGCGTTGCCCAAAGCAAGTGAAAAATAGGTTTTTGCTGGAGCATCTTTGACCTTGATGTAGTTTGCCTGCTTCTTTTTGTGATAGAAATCTTCTTCTAGTGGTTGATCGATTTTTGCATAGTAGTCTCACAAACAAGCTTTGGTTTATCTTTATTTTGACATTCATTCTTGGTATGACCAAGTTTTCCATAGTGATAGCATCTTGGAAGTTGAGATGTTGAATAATTTTTCCTTTGAAATCTCCCACCCTTTGTATAGAGTTTGATAACTCGAATGTGATTTTAATGATTCTTTATTCTTGACTTTTAATTCGTGTTCAAACAAAGATGATTTTATATCTTGAATTTTAGTGTTGGTCACATTTTTAGGTTTAGCAATAAGTGATTCATATGGTTCTTTATCAACACTTTTTAACAACACAACAATAGATTCATCTTCTTTAATAACTTTCTTTAATGCACTAAGTTGTTGCATGATACCTTTGAACTTGCTGATGTGTTATGCCATGGTCTTAGTATCCTTCTTGTCGAGCTTGTAAAACTGCATAAGAAGGTTGACCTTTGAGCTTTTCGAGTCGGTATCAAAAATCTTCACATAAGATCCTACCATGCAAATTTGGCATCTTTGATGCCAACAATGTGACAAATCACATCATCACCGAGGTTTTGATCAATAAGGCCCAGTGCTTTATCAACCTCTACTTTTTCATCCTCAATTAGGTGCCAAAGCACCTTACGCATAAGCAAGTACATGGTCTTGCTTTGCCATGTGTAAAACCCATCATCATTAAATCTTGAGACAAATTCTACATGCTCCATCATGAGAGGGTCTTACCATGAGCTTGTACCAAGTCTCTATGTCAATGCTTGTACTCTCTTACAAATCGGCGATATAATGTTCGGTGAAGCTTGATGCGATAGTAGGAAAAGTGCACAATGAAGTGATAACAAGAAAATATTTTTATTTTGTGGTGTTGGAGATGATAATGCAAGATTAGTAATGCTCAACATATAGATTTAATCCCAAAACTTCCCAGAGATATGAGATTTCTTTGCTTCCTGGACTTTCACCACACCACCCAAAGTGCAATTTGATATGATTTGATGCTTAGCACACCCAAATATACTCTTACCCAAAGTGCAATTTGATATGACTTGATGCTTGGCACATCCAAATATACTCTTACTCTTTCAATTTTGGCCTTGATTAATCATGATTGTTGGTACTAATTTTGGTCTAATGAGCTTAATTACTTTCTTAATATAGTGATTAAGAAGGAAAATTTTTCTTAGCAATGTTCTTCATGAGGCCAAGTGCCATTTGTAACAAGATTTAGCTCAAATATCCTAAAAACACGCAGAATTGTGCCTGCTCTGGTAGCGACTAGTTTTTCCTTGATTTCTCCTCATTCAATTGATGAAACACCTTGAGATTCAAGATGTGGACTACTCTAGACACACCTTAGAGGTCTTACACCAATTTGGAGTGTAGGCACTGAATGGCGTAAAAGACCAATCGCGATGGTAGCCGTACGTCACGTTCACTGCATAGAAGATGAAATTGGCAATTTCCTTTGGTGTGATTAGTCATCTAGGGATGTAGAGTAAGTTTCTAAGAGATCTTGGCCAATGATAAAGAGGATGAGGAGAATAGAGCTCTACAATCTTAGCCTCTCTCTTGAGTAGAAGATAAGGTTGGGGTTAAGTGAGTGATATAGCTAATGATATGAGATTAATGCAATGTGAGCCATAACGGAGATGAATGCTAAGATATAGGGAGCAAGAGACTGGCTCTGATACCATGTTAAAGCTTGTGGATCTAAGATCCCATGGAGATGGTGATGATAAGAAAGACTTATTCCTATACTAATTAATAATGTGATTAGTGTTAATCTAAGCTAGGGAGTATGATACCTAAACACAAACACGATGAATACCCTAAACTAATTAAGCTTTAGACTCAAGCACAATTACGTTACAATATTAAGACTTGTATAATCACAAAGAGGCTTGAGAGCTTTCTTGATTCCATTGATTGAAAATGACCCCTTTTATATGAGGGAGGTACAACAAGGCTTTGATAACTCATGTGGAATAACTTTGACTAGGTGACTTGGCACTCTAGCATCACTAATTTCAAAAAGTCTAAGCACTGGTCTGTGAAGGAAAAAGTAATAACAGACAACTATCTTTATGTCTTGAATACTCTTCTCAACAAGATGAGAGGATTAATTCTTCTAGGAGTAATTTATCATGTAAGGCTCTGAGAAAATGAAATAGTCATCAAAGAGGCCACTGTTGTTGGTAACGCTGAAGTGATTATTAAGATACATCTCATTGTCTTGTGTTGTCCATCATCACGGGGAGAGGCCTTTATAAGGTACGAACATAGAATTTAATAATTGAGGTGTGGATGTCATTGATCAAATTCCTCACACAAAGGGCAATCGTTCGAGATCTCGACCCTATCTTAGACGAGCATGGGTCTGAACTTGGATGTGTAATGTGTAATTCCCAAGGGAAAATGAACCAAGAGATGTTATACCTTGGATGTGTAATTCCTAAGAGATGTTATACCTTAGATGTGTAATTCCCAAGGGAAAATGAACTAGGATGTGTGATTCCTAGGAGATGCTAAACCTTGGATGTGTAATTCCTAAGGAAAATGATCCCTCAAATGTGTTAATCCTGTTAGTATCCCAATTATTGGATGTGTAATTTCTAGAAAGTGTTAATCTTGATGCCCTTAGATGTGAATGCCAGATGTGATTATCGAAAACCGAAACCCTTAGATGTGTAAATCCTGTTGGTATCCCAAATGTCGGATGTGTAATTCTTGAAAGGTGATAGCCTTAGATGTGTTAATATTGAGCGTCCTTAAATGTTAATGCTAGATGTACAATTCTCAAAAAATGATACCCTTAGATATGTTGACCCCGTTGGTATCTCAAATGCTCGATGTGTAATTACTAGAAATTGATGCTCTCAGATGTGTTAATCTTGAGCACCCTTGGATGAGTACCAAGATATTTGAATGATGGATGCTAGTATATGTCTGGGTATTGGCATCCCAGATGCTATGAGACAAGTGATTTGTAGTACACCTTAAAAGCAACAATAATCAAGAAATATACAATAAACTATTCCACGTATTTGATGGTTTTGGGTTTTACATGCATGGTAGTTTTATGGTAAATGAAAAGGAAAGCTTAAGTCTTAAATGGTTTTTTTGATTCAGTCTCTTTTTTGTCTAATCTTCTTGAATCTTTACTATTAAAAGGAAAAAGATATAAATTTTTAAAGGCCATATCTTGAAAGAGAAAGTGGCTCATATTTTTAAAGGCCATATCTTGAAAGAGACAGTGGCTCATATTTTGATAAAAATCCTAAGTATTATGTTAACCAATGGAAACTTGAAAGTTTACCCATCTATAATTTTGATGAGATGATAATTTTGGAAAAGTTATGACCAAGGGTATAAGGCCACTAGACCTTGAAGATCATCAATCATTGCTTTCCCTAGTCCATTATAGGCAATGTAAGGGGAGTATTATTTCCCCCATAATAGTTAAATCTAAACCTTGTGAAGAGTTAGATCACGAAAAATAAACTTACTAGGCAGAATAATTCATGAAGCTACCATACTTATGTATAAAAACTGACCTACTAAATAAAGAACTTTTTCGTATTATCTATTAGATAGAATGTTTTAGGTAAGAGGAAATTTCTCATCAAGAGCCCTTGGATATAACGATGTCAGCAAAGCCCTATATAAAATCCGACTGAAACCCTTTAAGGGAGAAGGAAAGAAATTGGGTGAAGGGTAGAGGCTTGGATAGAGTCCATGTATAATTATTTTGATGTAGCAAGATACAACAAAGAAGCAAGTATGCCCTCGGCCATCTAGAAATCATGGGAAACACTCGGGTGAGTTTAAAGAATCATTGTAATCATTAGAACCATGATCAGTTATCCTAGGATGTCATGAAAGGGTACTTTCAGCAAAGGTTTTGTCTATGAATTTTGGAGTTATCCTTAAAGACCCTAGAAGAATACCACCAAGACTTTTCCAAACTTCTCCCCAATTTTCCCCCACGATGGATGGGATAGCTCTTCTTCATTCATTGATTTGTTAAAAACCCAACATGCCTCTGGACAGTCTAGTTAAGAATGTTAAAGACATCTCCTCTATTTTAGAAGTCATAATTATGGCCAAAGAATATGTCAAAACTTTTTTGTGCTTGGGAGGACACAAATCCTTCCATTTTAACCAGAAGAGGCTCCCCTATTTTGAGAGGAATCTACAGCCCACTCCTGGCTAAGAGGAACCATGAGCCAGAGAAAAGTCAAGGTTAGGAAACATGGATAACGGAACTAGAGAGACAGACTCCGACTCGTGAATAGCACATCAGGACTTTTCAAGAAAGAAGAGGTTTTAGATGCTAACAACAAGGCCATCAAAGGGAAAATTTCCCCTTCTAGCTAGGATCATCTCGATGCCAGATCACAAGGAAGACCAATCTTCTAGAAAATAGGATAAAAAAGAAGAGTTCTCCCTCAATTATCCATAAAGGATAAGCCTAAAAAATAACGCAACCATCTTTCCCATGATAATAAATGCTTTATATGTCGATAGCAAGGCCACCTAAGGAAGGATTACCCTATTTAACCAGGGATTATCTTCCCAACCATGGGGGGAGGGATAGGATGGATCCATATCTAGTCAGTTGCTTTTGAGGTTGATATTTCTTTCAATAGGAAATCTAAGCTTTTATAGCCATATTCCTCCATTATATAAAAAGAAGCTTTGTTTCCCTAAAATAAACTGACGTATGTACCTTACTGATAAAGGGACATACCGTGTAAGTGACACCCACAAGGTGCAAAGAATGTCAACCAAGCCTTCTAACCTTTTTGTCGAGATAAGAATATGTAGTCCAAGTAGGCTAAAATGAATGGGCCATAATTAAACATCAGAAGCACAAAGCCTATAATATTTGAGCTATGATATGGTTGTCAGAGTTGTGACTATTTTTAATTATTATACATTCATGGTGGATGCCTTGAGAATTGTTTACATAGGAGTATTTGACCCTGAATGTATCTAAGAAATGATTTTGAGTCATAACAGATGTGATTCCTAGGACTTGTTACACATACAACAGGGTATCCTTGTGGTGGATACAAACCGAATGGGACACCGTATTCTTAGGGGAGTAGAAAGATTATCTCTAAGATACTGTGTGAACCCTATGCAAGTAGTTTTTTAAAAAAGTTTGGGATTAGGCAAATGAAATATTGCTCTACCCCTGTACTTGGAAGTTGATAATGTGCTTTATGTCTAACTTGCTTAGAAATTATATGCTACATCCAAACCATATACTAGAGACATGATTCTACGAAAATGTCTGGTAAAATGAAAGTTTTATCTAGTAGAGAACACCTGGATGAAAGATGAGGACCTATTGAATTCCTAGTTCCGAGATGAGGGTATCTCAAAATTTTCAAGTGGTGGGGAAAGATGTAAGATCTCTCCTTAAAGCCCTATAAACTAGGAAGTTGAAGTCTTCCTATTTGTCTAATAAAAATTTGGAGAGAGAAAATAAGTCTAGAGAAAGAAGATTCAATTTTGAGAATATATTTGAATGAAAAATTTGTGTTTATTCCCAAGAGAGTGAGAGAGTTAGAGAGTTAGAGAGAGTGGCAACAAGAGAGAGAGAGAGAGAGAGAGAGAGAGAGAGAGAGAGAGAGAGAGAGAGAGAGAGAGAGAGAGAGAGAGAGAGAGAGAGAGATTTCAAAAGGGATTTTATTTTGTTTTAAATGGGGGAAAATGCACTTTTTAAGAGGTAAAAAAAGAGAGAAGGAAGGGAGAAAAAGAGAGAAGGGAGAAAAAGAAAGGGAGGAGACCAAGTAGAATCAGTTTAAAAGAAATGTTTTGTTTTGTTTTAAATGGAAGAAATAAAAAAGAAGCCAAAGAGAGAGAAGAGAGAGTTAGAGAGAAACAAACAAGTTTTAGAGAGAGATAATAAGTTAGAGAGAGAGAGAGAGAGAGAGAGAGAGAGAGAGAGAGAGAGAGAGAGAGAGAGAGAGAGAGAGAGAGATCTATAAATATCGTATTTTTTTAAAAGTTATCTTATTTTGCTTTAAATGGAAAAAATAAAAAATGAGCTCTTTCTAAGGGGAGAAAAAGAGAGGAGAAAGAAAAGAGAAAAACAGGGGGAGAGAGAGAGAGAGAGAGAGAGAGAGAGAGAGAGAGAGAAGAATTAGTTTAAGAAAATGTTTTATGTTTTATTTTAAATGGGAAAAATAAAAAAGAGCTAGAGAGAAAGAGAGAAGAGCACTGTAATTACAAATCATGAAGTTTTTTTTAGCTCATACAGATGATTTTGCTAGTGAATTTCATGACAACCCTTTGCTACTTTTTATAGCTATAGCGGATGAATTATATCTCTAAACAATGGACAATTCATGCTGCAATTAAAGTATTTTTTAAAGGGTAATCTCACCAGTCAAATTACTTTTGAAAGACATAACCCCTCCTCTCTTTTTTTGTTGGATGTTTTGATAGTATCAAAATTACCACCTAAATGTAATAACTCTAAATTTTGTTGGTATTTATAAATGGTTGGAGGAAAAACCACATGTTCATCTTTAATCCTACCTTGGTTGTGTGTTTTCTTAACAAAGGAAAGGAGAGAGAGACCATAAAACCCCCTATGGGGGTTTTCTACGCTAGCATTATCGAAATGGAAAATTTCAACAATCAACATAAGCACAACTACTTCCACCCGAAGATAGACTTAATTAATGCTTGATTAATAATCACCAAATTGATTGCCTTTTTGGGAACAATAATTATATATTTAAATTTACAGGGCAAAAACAACCATTTACAATAAGTCTTTTCATACACACAAGATATGTGGAAGCCCAACTACAAGCAATCAACAAAATATCAGAAGTGAATCCCTTAGGGGTTTTCTCTTTAAAATAGTCCCCCTAAGTCGAGACCTACACCACTGGTCTCCTACCCACAGGGTTTTCAATTAAGGCCAGAAAGATATCCACTCGTTGTTTCTCCTTCTGGTACCAACTTTTAGTTTTGGGCCCAAACTTGAGATATTTGGCCCTCACATCTTTCCAAGTGTACATTTGCCACATACTAACAAATACTAGGGTACCCTAGTATGTGTTAATATCCCATCAATTGAGGCCTACATCAACTAATCCCTACCTGTAATGCTTGAATAGCCTCAACAAACAAATTATTATTCAGCTTATTGATATAATGTACATACCAACAATAGTGCACACATTTGAACATCATCTCTGACACATCTACCCCCTGGCTAGATCCTTTATTAAATATCAGCAAATTCCTAGAGACCCAAATCCCCCACCACAAGCAACAATATCTTATAATACATAATATTAAATCCACCTCTCCTGTCCCATTAATTAATCTTCCCACCAGTACCAAGTCACCCCAGGACCCCTTAACCCCCAAGCTCTCATCCACCCATTTGCCTATCCTACCCCAAAACCCCCAGATTGCACGACATCATGCTTCCCCTTTTCAATTGTTGATTTGCATCTAGGGATAGATTCTAGCAGTAAAGTTTCTTTGTAGCAGTTTGAATCCAAGGGGAAAAGCCAACAAACATACTTTCCAAAGAAATGTCTTAACTTTCATTGGAGCATGGGATTCCCAAATTACACTTCACCTCTTCCTCCAAGTACTCAAGCACCACCTAACTTTCTAGATTTTGTTATTATAGTATTTGACATTAATCTCAATCTTAGACATTTCCTCATATAATTCCTTGGTAGTTATTCTATCCAGTTTGACACCATTGAACTAGGCCCAATCATGTATCCAAGAGGCTCCATTGAAGACTATATGGAGGTCCAGCCTTCATCAACCTCTTCTAGCACAAAGTTCAATACATGAATCTCACTCTGTTGTACTCCAAATTATCTTTCAATCTGATGTAGCTCTTTCCATCCCACTTGTGAACAATCCCAGAGGTCCCCTAGTCTTCTTAAACCCTTGTTATTTAATCTTCTAGATGTCCTAGTATTGAGTTGAGCCAAGGGGGGGTTTAAATCTATGAGTCCACCAAATGTTGAGGTTGAAGAAGGAGTTCCCAGAGACTCTAGTGCAACCATTCCATTTAATCAAGGTCATCACCTCTTTCCAATTCAAGCCTAAAATTTGCAAAAGGGGAAGTTCACAATTTTCAGAAGAGAAAATGATAGCAACTTCTCCTTCCAATACAACCCAATTCACTTGCCTTTAAGTTGGACCTCTGATTCTTCCACCACCTCTCTGAGCATCCTGGTCTAGATTCCTTCCTGTTGAAGATATTTAGGAAGGCTAATTACTACCCTAGCCTTAGCATGAGTAGGCAAGTGTAGAATCCCTAGTCCTTCCATCTTTTTGGGCAGGCTGATTGTATCCCAGGCCAACCATGCTGATACCTTCGTACCATCATCGGAGTCTCTAATTAGGGCTATAATCCTTTTCTAGTGTAGAGTTTGTTGGAAACATGGCTAGGTCTAGGAGGGAGTGAGTGAGAGTGAAAGGAGAGGTGGAGATATCAATCCGTGGTGTGTTGGATAATCAACTGATCTCCATTTTTTAGTTTTAGTCCCCTCTAGCTTCTTCTAGGACCACTAACAAAGGATGAGAAGCCATAGTAAATAGCAGAGGAGCCAAAGGATAGCCATGTCTCATGGAGCTTCTGATCTCAAATCCCCCAACTAATCTCCCATTTAATAACAGCTTAGAGTGGGCTCTGTTGAAATCCATGCATATCATGTGCATGAGCAAGATGATTAGAGTGAATTAATCTAAGCTTACTCATGATGATGAGTAATCTTACACTAATCTAATGTGAATAGAGTGAATTAATCTAAGCTTACTCATGATGATGAGTAATACTCAATAACAATTAGATTACAAGATTAAGACTTGTACTCATAGAGAGGCTTGAGATGTGTGCAAGTGATATGATTTCATTGCTTGAAATGGCCCCCTTTTATATGAGCTACACCCTCAGGCTTGTACATCAATGTGGGATATATCCCTTTGCTCATGTGACTTCATGCTATGCTTTGCACTTTCTTGGCTACTCAACTCACTCTCTATCTCTTCCTTGTGCTCTTTGGCACCACATCTCTCAACACCCTCCCTTGGTGCCAAATCTTTGGGCTACTCAAGGTGGTCGGGTGCAAGGTTTTACAACATATTTTTACCCCCCCTTGATGGTGAATTGACCTGTCTTTAAGGCCTAGAAGTCATCTCTAGGAGTAAGGTCTCCCCTTGATAGAGACTTGACCTATCTTTGAGGTCTAGAGGTCTCTTCTAAGAGTAGGGTTACAACAATAATTACCCCCCTGGGTGCTCATCTGGCTATTGTCAGGTGGTCGGGTAGATACAACAAATAATTTTTGGCCTACTCATTTGGTGGCCTTTATGACATGATTTAAGTTAAGATAGTGGTTAGTAGCTTGATGTTGCTTAGTGCTTCTGCTGGCTAAAGATCTTCTTACTTTTGCTTGATAATAAAGATCCCTTGTTGCTTCCTTTGTTCTTCATGTCGATCTCGTTTCCTTCTTCACCTTGTTGACTACTTCTTGGCTCTTGGTCTTTGCTCTTTGGCTTGACTCTTGGCTCTTTGACAGCTTCTTTGGTGTGGACGTCATTCGTCTTGTTGCCACTTGATAGTTGGTGCTTTGATGCTTCCTTTGATGCTTTTAGTGTGAATGCCATGTTGTGTATTATGGTCATCTCATGCACTTGAGCTTTGAGCATGCTCATGATAGTGTTTAATGCACCTTTCCTTTACTTTTGATGCTTATGCATATGTATTTATCCATGATGAGTTTCCCAAGGATTTAACCCTTCCCTAAATGATACTTTAAAATACAAAATGTTTACCATTTGAGAAGGTCTTACCAATGGGCTTGTGTTTTGCTTCACTAGGAGTGTCTAATCTCATACAAGATTGGTGATGTGCTATGAATTTTTCATGCAATGATGATTTCAAGTTGATATAGATGATTTATTTGCAAACTATGCATTAAAAATGAACTCAATGTAGTGAAAACCACTCAAACTAAGCAATGCAAATGAACTCGATGAGTTTTGAATGCAAGAGAAAACTTTCCACAATATGTTGATACTCCAATCATCTATTTTTTATTCTAATTTGGCCCAATTTTTACTAATATTATACTAATGATTAACAAGAATAATTATTGGAGGCTTCAATTGACCTTGAGGGAGGAAGCATTGAAGGGGCTTTTTCTTTAGCTTCTTGCCCTTGATGAGGATCAAAGGCTAGACTAAGCCAAAGAGCTCAAAATACACAAAAAACGGTCAATTTTTGTCAATCTTCAGCGATTGGTTTTTATGAGCTTGCCCCGAGCACGCTAGTGCTCCAAATGCAAAATTATTTGGTGAGACTTTTGATTATATCATGGGCTTTCTTCATGTAGAAGGACTTTGCCTAATGTAAAGCATACGTGGAGAAAGAGCGAAAAGAGCAATCCAACGATTAGCACCAAATTTGGGCAGATTAGGCAAAATCACTGAAACCCTCTCGATTGTGGTTTAGCCTAGGGTTGAGCAACACTCTCCTAAGAAGGCTTATCTAATGGTTGAGAGGACAAGCAATGCTAAGCACTTGAAGTTTGGGCCACAAAGAGGAAGAATGGATAAGATGATGATTAGTGAATTTGATGATGAGATTAATATTAATTATGCATACATTAGCTAATGAGAAGTTATGGAAAGAGGGATGGCTCTGATACAAGGTTCAAAATCCATGGATATCATGTGCATGAATAAGATGATTAGTAGTATTAATTTTATGCTAATCTAATGTGATTAGTATAAAATTTTAATGTGGATGTAATTTAAGCTTACTCATGAGTGATGATGAGTATGTACAATAGACTTAAGCACAATTAGGTTACAAGATTAAGACTTGTTCTCATAATAAAAAGGATTTAGATGTGTGCAAAGTGATGTGATTTCATTGCTTAAAACATCCCCCTTTTATATGAGGAGGTACATCCTTGGGCTTATACATCAATGTGGGATATATCCCTTTGCTCATGTGACTTCATGCTATGCTTTGCACTTTCTTACCTACTCAACTCACTCCCTACCTCTTCCTTGTGCTCTTTGGTACCACATTTCTCAACAAGCTCAACATGTAAGAGTATAGGTACATGTAGCAATCTTGTTTCCAAACCCAAGTTTCTCCATTACTGTTGACTAGTGTATTCTGTCATAAGCTTTCTCTAGATCCAATTGGAAGATAACACATTCCTAGCCAGTCCTTTGAGCTACTTCTTTGCCTATTATTGCTGATAAGATATCATCATAAATAGATCTTCCTTTAATGAACCCATGTTGTTTACTAGAGATCACCTCTTTGTAGGGATGGGCTAATTACCGATACAATCACCTTGGCTAAAATCTTATATATTACTATGGATAGAGCAATAGGCCTCCAATGATTGAAGTTGCTGCAAGCAGGCTATTTAGGGATTAATGTTACCATCCCTTCCCTCAAATCATTGTCCAACCTCCCCATGGTAAAGGCCTTCAAAGAATCCCAAAAGACTATAAAGAATTCTATTGATAGTCCATTCCATTGTGGAGAAATCTCCTTACCCAGTTTTTAAAGAGTCTCCTAGAATTCGTCAATCTCAACATCCCTCTCCAACCATGTGGCTCTATCAACTTGTATGCCTTTATTAACCATATCTAGCAATTTAATTTCTGCTTGAAACCTTTCCTAGAAAGCATCCTCCTTGAGACTCAAAGTAGCACCTAGAAACTCTAGCCATTTCAAAGCAATTTGGTGAATATTCCCTGGTTGTTGGCCTCTCATCTGTGATTTGTCCTTACAATTCTATGCTCCCTCTATATTTTGCTAACCCAAATAGATATCTAGCTAGTTTTCTCCTCTTGTTAAAAGATATCCACCTACCCCTCTTTTCTCTTTCCTCGGCTAACTTGTTATCTTTCTTCTTTAAATGCACTTGGCACTTTGCATATTGGTCAATCTCCATCCTGGACAAGCGTCCCCTCTACCTCTTCTTTCGTAGAGTGATTTTAACAAATCCCCCCAATATTTGCTCTACTATCTTTTTTGTTGAGCCCTCAATTTGCCCACCCTTCTAATAAAGCCTTGCATCTCATTAGCAAATTTCCTCCAAGATCCCTCCATATCCCGCTTGCCTCTTCTATGAATAATTCATCCTTCAACAATAGGTTATTCACCCTCAACTTTCTCATTGGAAAGTTTCTGAGCTCATCCCCCCCCCTCCCCCCAAATTAGCTAGCTACCACCCCCACATCAAAGACATGTGATCAGATAACATAAATAAGTTTCCACTTTAGCTAAGAAGGTATGTGGTACCCAAGAGGCTTGATGGCTTTTAAAAAACTCTATCTAGAAGATGATCCAAAATGCTGAAGGTTGAAATAAGTATGTCCCAAATCAAAACCCCATGGCCTCATTTTCTAGCCATCAATCAACCCCATCTTTCCTCTAAGATTCTTCTTCTCTTGGCTCATCATGACTGTACTTCCCCCACACCTATCTACTTGATTCTCAACCATATTAAAATCCCTCATCATAATACAAGGACACTAAATATCTAATCTAGAAATCCACTCCCACATCTCTTCTCTAACTTTGTGATTGTGAACCCCATACATATTGGCTATCCACAACTTCTCTTCATCTACCTAAATCTCTACAACTAATATCCTACCTTTAGGGTGATTAGCAATAATATTGAGCTTTAATTTTTTCTTGATAATAGTTAGTACCCCACTAAATCTTGAGTTTATACCCCCATACAGCACTTACCCAATCTTTAAAACTTTCCTTCCTCCCCCCTTCCATAGAAAAAAGATTATATTCTTGGATAGCCATTATAGACAAGCCCCAATCTTTTTCCATCCCCCAAAAAGCTATATTTTTCTTCTTATCCGCCGTCAACCCCTTAACATTCCAAGTACACCCCTTAGTCCTACTACCCTTAATCATTCTGATGCAGTGCTTGGTTCCATCTCTACATCCAACTCTTCTTCCCCCCCCCTCCCATCTCTACCCTCTGCTCCCCAACTCTTGTTTGTAACTCCCTCCATGTTGCGATCACTCTCTAGTTAAACCTCCCCATAGAAGAAGTTTCACTATCATCACCTAGAGGACTAACTGGATTGGAGTAGACAGGAGGACTCATCCCTTCCAAAGATTTTGCTTGCCCCTCCTCACCCCTATTTTCCCCATCTTAGTTTGATTTTTCCTAGCCTCTCTTTCAACTTGGCTGAGATTATTTCTCCCCTTAGATTTACCCCTTACCCTTATCCATCCTTCCTCTTCAGGTTTCCTTTACTCTTTAGCCATCTTCCCCTTTCCCTTATCCTCCTTATGGACTTGTCTGCTAGAGGTTTCAACTTTTCTCCTCCTCTCTAAACTCTCTTCCTTTCTTCCTTCTCCATCCATCTCCATTTTACTTTCTAATACACATTACATTGCTATGTGCCCAAAGTCCCCGCATCTAAGGCATGATCCCAAAAATATTCAATTGCATTTTTCCTAGTTCCCCCAAATCCATTTCTAACGGTTTCAATGTTTCCACCAATGTGTTCTAAGAGATACAGACTTCATTCGAATAGCGACCATTATCATCATGCCTTGGCACAAATAGTATTGGGCCTAAAGCACTTGCCAAAGCCTACATTGCAAATCTCAGCCAAGGCGGAAGACCTAGTATATCAACCCACAACAAGCAGGCTTCTTGAAGACTCCTATTAACTTCGAATGAGAGGTCAAAAGACATTGCATGCACCACCTTCGTATCCATGAACAACATGACCCTCCCAAACAAGTTAGCGACCATCTAGCCTTTGACAAACAATATAGTGAAGAATCCTTTTCCAAGATAAGAGAATTGAGAGACTACTTTCTCATGGAAAACCTTGTCTTGTAACCATTTCCCAATCTCTGCCTTGTTAGGCGACTTTCCTAGATAGAACAAGATGCCACTACATATGAAAAATAGACCAATCTCTCTTTCGACCACATCTGATGGGATGTTAACATATATTTTGAGTTGCCTCCAATTGTGAGGGGATCTAATCTTTCTATCGTCTCTTCACACGACACTATCACCTTCAAGCTCTTACCCCCCAACCACTTCAACTCCTCTTCTGATTGCCATTCACCCTATCCACCGTTTCCAAAATCTTTCGATTTGCCCCAATATCTCACCATTCTATAACCTCTGGCATGCGCAAGGCAAGCACTCCATACCTCCTGTCGTACCAATGCATGCACAACCACATGCACATTAAACCACTAGGATAATCCCACTACATTCGCTTCTATTAAGCGTTTTCCTTTCTTGCCCTCTCATATTCTCCTCAAATTGATTGGCTTAAACTATAATTGATGAAATACTGATCAGTAACAAATAAAGCCAATTTGACAATGACAAGCAAACCCACTTTAACTCACCACCTTCAAGTACATACCCTTTACCTTGCCTTGCCTAGTAGACCTTGAGTGCTGAGTACATTAAAAAACTTCATCAAAAACCCATTTCAAATTGAAAGCCTTAAGAATGTCTTGCCTTTCCATCTCAAACCGATAAAGCATTCAGTTGAGGTAGGATTTTCTACAAAAATTGAATTTTTCAACAAGCTTCCTGTGAGTTTTCAGACAACCATGATGCTTGTTGAAGGCTCCAATTTTCAACACTGGACAGTAAATTTATCTAAAGAGGTACAATCATCAAATCACTCTATCTCATCGACACATGTGGAAGACACATAAACATCTTCCCTGTGCGTATGCTGCACATTATCCATAATCACAATTCCTAAATGCCATTTCAAGAGCTAGAAAATACCCATTGTGAAGCTTGGTGAGGGTATCATATTGCCATGTTTTTAATGGAAGAAACGTCTTTTTTTCTTCCCTAACTATATTGGGAAACCATTGTCTACCCACATCACATGTCTTCCATTACCTAACATTGCTGACGCAACACATTCTCCTCGATAACATATACTACCATTAACAACCCTCCATGGGCAGGTCATTCATCCACACAATGCCAACAATAATCTCTTCCTTTCATTATCAATATCTAATGGCTGACTTCATTGTAAACTCGAAACGCATATATCATCGATGACACATCAAGCCCGTGCTCATAATGACATTTCTTTCCTTTCTACACCTCGTTATTCCTCCCTATAGATCCCACATCCATTCCTTAATGAAACCAAGCTTAACACGATAAATCTCCATGGTTTTATAATCACCCATAAGGTAATTTAAATCAATGTTACCCTGGAGGGAGGAAATGTGGGCGGCATGGTCTGTCCTAAAGAGTGGCACAGTGACGCTGCTCTCCCAGGCGATGGAATTATGCCGCCCCCCACACGACCCGCACATGCAACCGGAGAAAGGAGAGACACCGAAGCGAGAAGCTTTGCATTGCTCTGTCAATCGATGGCTGCAGTGTAGGAAGGGGTACTGATGAGCAACGCTAGCGCAGGATCCTACGGCACATATTTGTGAGCCACTCCGTTGAGGCGCTCGACCGGCGCCCCTGCCAAAGGGGTCACCAAACCACGTCGAGGGAGAGAATGGGTGAGCGTGAGAGAGAGTGTGTGTGTGTAAGAGAGAGAGAGAGAGAGAGAGCTCCTGTGGAGAGATGCCTCCTCATACCCTAAACTCTAGAAACAAAAAGTGATATATCGCTTGTGAGATAAATAGCTGAGTCCAGGAGCTCCGACTTTAAAGGGTATGAGAGAACTTTTTTTAAAAAAACTAACTTTTACTAATAATAAAATCACTTTTTCTCTTTTAAAAAAAAGTAAACCCTAGAGTAAAATCAATTTTTTTCTAAAAAAAAGTAAACCCTAGAAAATGCATCGTTGAACGAGCGTATGAGAGAACATCGTTACGTACACCCATTGCTCCCTAAACCCTAACAAGATGCACCGTTTACACCAGTGCTGCCCACTTAGGATGTAAAAATTCTAATAGCCACTCCACACATATTGGTTGGACACATGACATAGCAGACAAAATAGTGTCCTCCAATGTTCCTTTGTTTCATAAAGGAACACGCAAAGACAAAGAAAGTAAGGTAATGTTCACACATTTCCAAAGCTTCGACTAAAGAAATTGTAAAGTTCTTTTTTAATCAATCGCTCCCGCCCCAGGGTCTATTTCCTCAACTTATAAACGTGTTCTCTGTGCAACAATTGTATATTTGTCTTTTTTGCTCAAGGATATTTAATATGACATGAATTTCCTTTTTCATGCATGGAGGAGGACAATGCAATGAAGGTTATAATTTTGGCATTCAAAGGCCTTCAATATAGATGGCCTGGCATCATACATCTACTGCTCTTCTTCCATCTAAGACTTCAGAATTTCAAGCAGCCACAATTATTTTCAAAAATTGAATTTCATTGATAAATTGTATTAAATGTGCATTTTGGTCTTGTTGACAAGTAACAGCTAGAGCTAGAATTGATAACGTTTTGACATCTTTTGAAACAACATTCTCTTTTTATAGATGCTATATTAAAAGAAAGTTTCATGAAAACGAACTCTAACAACATAGAGTTTAGTACAATTTTATGCAAAGGATAAGGACTATTACTTTTTTTCTGTGAGAAGTCCCAGAGTAATTTTATCATGATTCTTTTAACACTAATTCATATCTCCAATTTTAGTGCCCCACATCACCCACCACAACATGTTCAACTCTCACATCTTACACCTCCTTTCTCTTAGATTCACATGGAAATGCTCACACCTACGTATAAGAATATGGCATAGCGGAGACAGATAGCAAGACGAAGCACAATAGACAATGCAATAGATACACAATGGAGAGAATTTTAAAAAATTATGATTATATCAAAGAGGTACAAGTGATGGTGTTGTCCACCCGTGTGCTCTCAAAGTAGAGCTTAGATGGCGATCTAGATAGACTCAGGATGGAGGATGTACGAAGTATAGAAAGGGCATGGATACTCATGAGCATTGGATGCCTTAGCTCATGGCAACCATGTCCATATAAGTATTGTAGACGGTGTGGTAGCTCATGGCAACCATGTCCATATAAGTATTGTAGACGGTGTGGTAGCTGCATATACAATGAGGGTGGTTACACTGCATAGACATTATCACCGCCCATGTATCAAGAACACGGCCCACCGACCACCGTCCACACTAATGATGAACCTAGTATCTGAGAGAATATTCTAAGGAATATTCCTCATACCGTCGCCCCCCTAATGCTTGTACCGCTGACCATCTCCTGACCATCATCAATGGTCACAATAATGATCCCATCGGCGTCTAAGCTGGGGTTCCCACTAAAGACGTATGCACCATGGCTACTCCTCATAATGGGGGCCTAACAAATGTGCATTATACATCAAAGTGAGATACATGCTAAGAGGCAGGCAGCATTGAGTGTATACTAACACCCCCCCTCAATGTCCACTTGAAGAAGAACTAGGTTTTTGGTCCAACGCCAAGTCGATGAAGATGCCGAGTGAGCTAGTCCTTCCCAAGAGCCTTGGTGAAGATGTCGGCGCAGTTTTGCTCTATAGAGCAATACTCTAGCTCCACTATCTCATTCTCTATCAACTTCTACACATAATGATATTGAATCTCAATGTGCTTCGTGCGAGCATGAAACACAAGGTTCTTGGAGATAGCCATGCAACTCCGATTGTCGCACCACTGCAAGATTGTAGCCTCCCTGATCTGAACTCCCATGTCAACCAAGAATCTCCTCAGCCATACTACCTCACATGCAGTAAAGCAAGTTGCCTTATACTCAGCCTCTATGGAAGAAAGTGCCACAGTAGGTTGCTTTTTTCTAGGTCCAAGAGAAAGCATCGAAACTAAGCAAAAAATAATTTCTAGAAACTGATTTCCTAGAATCACAATCTCCTGCCGAATCTAAGTCACAATAACCTGTCAGAGTGTCACAACCCATGCTGTAAGTGATGCCATACTCAAGTACCCTCATCCCTTCCTTCCAATGACTCTCTCGTGGCTTGTTGGAAAACCTGCTCAACACACCAACTGTGAAGCTGATATCAGGTCTAGTGTTAGTGAGAAAAATCAAACTCCCCACCAAATTCATGTACTTCTTGATGTCAACAAGTGATGAAGAATCCTCTGCAAAAAGCTTCACGTTCACTTCCATTGGCATAGACACAGGCTTGCAGTTTGTCATCCCAAATGCTTTGAGAATCTCCCAAGCATACTTTTGCTGTGAAATGAAGATTTTACCTGGCTCTTGCCAGACCTCAATCCCCAAAAACAGAACTGCATAAGACCCAAGTGTGTCATCCCAAACTCATGGCTCAGCATATCCATTGTCTGCTAGATCATCTCTTTATTGTCACTCGAAATGTTTAAGTCATCTACATACAAGACAATCAAAACAATCTTGCCATGCCTTTTTAGAACATACAAGTTAGCATCAAAAGCACTTCTTATAGACCCATTGTTTTTGAACAATTAGTCTATCCTGTGATACCATGCCCTTGGGGCCTGTTTTAGCCCACACAATGTCTTCTTTTGCCCTTGGGTCCTGTTTTAGCCCTTGGGGGCTGCTTTAGCCTATACAATGCCTTCTCACCTTGCAAACTTTGTTTTCTAATCTGTGCATCTCAAAACCTGGTGGCTGAGCTACATATACCTCCTCCTTGAGATGGCCGGTCAGAAATGTTGATTTGACATCCATGTGAAAGACTGGCCACTTTTTGTGAGCAACCAAGGCAAGTACCGCCCTGATAGTTGTCATGCAAGCTGTGGGAGCAAAGGTTTCATCAAAGTCAAAACCCTCTACCTGTGTAAATCCATGTGCAACCAACCTAGCTTTGTATTTTTCATGTGAGCCATCAGCCTTATACTTAGCTTTCGAAACCCATTTGGTACCAATTACCTTTCTGTTTGGTGGTCAGTCAACTGGCTCCCAAGTGTTATTCTTTATGATGTTGTCATACTCACACTGCATAGTGGCTTTCCACTTTGGATTTGCTAAGGCTTCTTCTACGGTGCCTAGCTCCTTCACTGTTCCCATTATCTCAGCCCATCAAGGCCATATTGATAATGAGATCAGATGCTCTTCTCTTCTCCTCTATTCTCCTTGATCTGCATGGTCTGTCTGCTAAGATTCTAGCTTCTCAAGTACTGGATTACGTTCATCAAAGAGCTATTGTGACCACTTTGGAAGTGGCTTTCCTTGTGGTGCAACAGCAGGCTGTTGTGGTGTGTGAGAGTCTTCATCCTCTAAAAATGCCTCCTCCTTGAGACGAAATCTGACTGGTGGGTTGGGCTCATGGTGGAGTATTTCTCCGGCTAATGATAGAGTGGACGGACCTCCTTCCTCCACTGAGTGTGGCTATTTTGCAAATACCACATCTCGGCTGGCCACAATCTTTTTTGCCTCTATATATCATAGAGCCGATATGCCTTCGCCCTTTGGCTACCAATCTAGCCTTGTACCTGCTTATGCTACCATCACTATTATGTTTCACCTTATACACCACTTAGATCTTAACTATATCCAAGAAAGATGTACTTCTTGCTTTTGGCATCTAGCTTGATCCTGGATACATCTGGAATATGCACATAACATTTATAGCCAAATGTTCTGAAATGAGAAATTGAAGGTTTCTTACCAGAGTAGGCCTCTTGAGGTGTAACATCCTTGGGTGCCTTTGTGTAGCTTCGATTGAGGACATAAACTTCAGTGTTGACTGCTTCAGCCCAAAATGTATTGGCAAACCCTTTGCCTTCAACATGCATCGTCATCTCCATGACAGTTTGATTGCAGCATTCTACAACATCATTTTGCCGAGGTGTGTGAGTAGTGGTGATTTGGCACTTGATGCCATTCTCCTTGCAGTAGCTGTCAAATTCCATTGAAAGGAATTCTCCTCCCCGATCTGTTCAAAACTTCTTCACCTTCTTTCTTGTCTCATTTTCCACAAACTTATGCCACTACTTGAAATTGCCAAAAGCTTCAGCCTTATCCCGATGGAAATAAACCCACATCTTTCTACTATAATCGTCGACTAATAGCATAAAATAAGAAGATCCCCCTAATGCAGTAGTAGACATTTTATCACAAAGATCAGCATCATGCACCAGCTCTAGAGGAGTCTTTGCCTAATTGTTGCTTTCCTATGGAAATGCCTTGCATTGGTACTTGCCCATCATGCAAGCTTCACATGGTTCCTACAATTCTTAAATGTAGGAAAATTTACTATACCCTTTTTCTACATCTCCTTTAGCACTCCAATGTGACTAAATCGCTTGTGCGCCAAAGCTTGCTTGTGCTCTTATCTGTAGATCGTATAAGGACATTCAGCTCATAGAGATTGTTGTGCCTTACTCCTTTGCCGACTACCTTGCCAATAGCATCTAGAATTTCTGCATCAATTTTCTTGAAGTGTACTTTAAGCCCAAGATCTATCATCGCAACAACTGATAGAGTAGATTTTTCTTTATTTGGGATACATGGAGCACATCTGGCAGTTCTTCTCTTCATCTATAGTTGCCACAAAAGATATGGTTCCAGACCTTCGGCTGGACATTTAGCATTATTCCTAACAACAACACTGATGGGTTCTTGTAGAGGCTTCCATGAACTATACTAGCTCTTCTTACTAGTCATGTGTCGGGATGCTCCACTATCCAAAATCCATGAATTTTCAACAACTGGAGCTTGAGAAGATGACCATACCTCTTCACAATGGCAACCCAAAGTTCAATGTAATGAAGTAGATTTGGTTGCACATACACATGGGGAATGGGGTCTAGGCACTTAGGCTTAGGGTCATTTACATGTGTACTTTTAGGGGGCCTTGGGCTATATTAGGCATAGGGCTCATAGGCATTGTACCTTTTTGATCATATGCATGTGTACTTTTAGGGGGCCTTGGGCTATATTAGGCATAGGGCTCATAGGCATTGTACCTTTTTGATCATATGCATTTTGCATAGTGGGTTCTTGTAGAGGCTTCCAAGAACTATACCAACCCTTCTTACTAGTCATGTGTCGGGATACTCCACTATCCAAAATCCATGAATTATCAACAACTGGAGCTTGAGAAGATGACCATACCTCTTCAAAGGCGACCCAAAGTTCAATGTAATGAAGTAGATTTGATTTCACATACACATGGGGAATGGGGTTTAGGCACTTGGGCTTGGGGTCATTTACATGTGTACTTTTAGGGGGCCTTGGGCTATATTAGGCATAGGGCTCATAGGCATTATACCTTTTTTATCGTATTCACTCTATAGGCATCTGTGTCTTCTTGGTGCTCATGCCCAAGCTTTAATGGTGAGCTTCTCCCATATGAGATCTAGAATAGTGACCTACACCCTTGTTGTCTACTCCATGTGATGAGCGGGCCTACTTCTTGGATTCAAGCTCGGTCTCAACATTGTTGAATAACTCCTTTCCCTTCCATGAAGACTTCAGGGGGTACTGTTCTTCTCGTCTGCCTGCTTCTTTCTACAGTCTTTGATAGTGTGACCCTTCTTGTCACAGTAATAGCAAATCCCTTGAAACTTCTTCTTCTTTGGTTTCTTCTTCTTCTCATCAGAAGATATCGCGCCTTTGCCTTTAGCATTGGCCAAAAATACACCATAACCACCATCGCGGGTCTTCAGCCGCATCTCCTCCTCAAGTAATATAGCACTAAATTCTTCAAATGATAAAGGTGGTACTCTAACGTAAGTGTTTAGTGATGTAGCCAAGTCATCATACATCTGTGGAAGAATTTGGATGCACCTCCAAGCCAACTCCTCATCACACTAGTGTGTGTAATCCCTATAACAGCCATTTGATCCAACAGATTTTTAATCCGTGTGACATAAATGCTTCAGCAGCTTCTCCTTCTTCAAACTTTTCAGGCATAGGGCCTTGGGCTATATTAGGCATAGGGCTCATAGGCATTGTACCTTTTTGATCATATTCATTTTTCATAGTGGGTTCCTGTAGAGGCTTCCAAGAACTATACTAGCCCTTCTTACTAGCCATGTGTTAGGATGCTCCACTATCTAAAATCCATGAATTATCAACAAACTGGAGCTTGAGAAGATGACCATACCTCTTCAAAGTTCAATGTAATGAAGTAGATTTGGTTGCACACACACATGGGGAATGGGGTATAGGCACTTGGGCTTAGGGTCATTTACATGTGTACTTTTAGGGGTCCTTGGGGTATATTAGGCATAGGGCTCATAGGCATTGTACCTTTTTTATCATATTCACTCTATAGGCATCTATGTCTTCTTGGTGCTCATGCCCAAGCTTTCATGGGGGTGACCTTCTTCCATATGAGATCTAGAATAGTGACCTACACCCTTGCTATCTACTCCATGTGATGAGTGGGCCTACTTCTTGCATTCAAGCTCGGTCTCAACATTGTTGACTGACTCCTTTCCCTTCCATGAAGACTTCAAGGGGTGATGTTCTTCCATGAAGACTTCAAGGGGTGATGTTCTTCTCGTCTACCTGCTTCTTTCTACAGTCTTTGATAGTGTGACCCTTCTTGTCATAGTAATAGCAACTCCCTTGAAACTTCATCTTCTTTGGCTTTTTCTTCCTCATCAGAAGATATCGTGCCTTTGCCTTTAGCATTGGCCAAAAATGCACCATCACCACCATCACGGGTCTTCAGCCGCATCTTCTTTGGCTTTTTCTTCTTCTCATCAGAAGATATCATGCCTTTGCCTTTAGCATTGGCCAAAATGCACCATCACCACCATCACGGGTCTTCAGCCGCATCTCCTCCTCAAGTAACATAGCACTAAATTCTTCAAATGATAAAGGTCATACTCTAACCTAAGTGTTTAGTAATGTAGCCAAGCCATCATACTTTTATTGGAAGAATTTGGATGCACCTCTAAGCCAACTCCTCACTAGTGTGTGTAATCCCTACAGCAACCATTTAATCTTGTAGATTTTTGATCCATGACATAAATGCTTCAGCAGATTCTCCTTCATCAAACTTTTCAGCAGTAAGCTGATTCTCCAGGTTCTGAATCCTGGTTTGATTCCAAGTCTCATCATGGTTTCTCAGTATGATCCAAGTCTTTGTAGCCTTGGTAGTATGTTGAATTAGAGTGAGAACAGAATCACTTACACTGGTGATGATGGCACAAAGTGCATCAGCATTGCACCTTTTGCATGCCCGAAGAAGTGTAACATTTGGTGGAAGCATGTTTGCAGGGTTGTTGGGGTGTCGAGACTTCCCATTGGTTCTGTATCCATTCCCAGAACAGTTTCTAGGAGCTCATAAAAGTCTAGAATGGCATTAATTTTGAATTTCCAGAGAGTGGTTTGTTCCACCAAGCTTGCCTTCCATGAAGGCAGGTGGATGAATGCGCAAGACTGGTGCAGCACACAGCAGCAGCAAGCAGCAGAGATAGAAGCCATCACTCAGAGGATTCTATGCAAAGAAAAACAAAGCTTTATGCACTTTTTTTGTAAGAGCACCTGAGCTGTGATACCATATAAGAATATGTCACAGCGGAGAGAGATAGCAAGACAAAACACAATAGACAATGCAATAGATACATAATGGAGATTTAAAAAATTATGATTACGCCAAAGAGGTACAAGTGATGGTGCTGTCCACCCATGCGCTCTCAAGTAGAGCTTAGGTGGTGATCTAGACAGACTCTGGATGGAGGATGTACGAAGTGTAGAAGGGGGGTGGATACTCATGAGCATTAGATGCCTTAACTCCAAGTCCATATATAGTACTATAGGCGGTGTGGTAGCCGCGTATACAATGAGGGCAATTACACTGCATAGACACGATCACCACCCGTGTATCAAGAACGCGGCCCACCGACCACTGCCCACTAATGATGAACTTGGTATCCGAGAGAATATTCTAGGGAATATTTCTCATTTCTGGGAAATATTCCTGGTACCATTGCCCCCGCTAAGGCTTGTACCCTTGACCATCTCCTAACCATCATCAATGGTCACAATAATGACCCCATCGGCGTCTAAGCCAAGGTTCCCACTAAAGACATATACACCATGGTTATTCCTCATCATAATGGAGGCCTAACAAATGTACATTATACATCAAAGTGAGATACATGCTGAGAGGCGGGCATTGAGTGTATACCAACACTACGATGTACATTTAGCACTTCCTACTACTAGACCTCAATTCTCTCTCTCTCTCTCTCTCTCTCTCTCTCTCTCTCTCTCTCTCTTTGCTAAAGGGGGCCACGAGGTGGGGGTTAGGAGTTGGATTGTAGTATTTGTCCTAGAATAAAGCCAATGTGTTGTTAAAGAGGAAGGTTGGGCTAGGTAGAGAGGTACTCATCCTCCTATAGAACTCAAATAGTGTAGTTGAACTCAATGAAGTGCTACCATCTACCCATACTACTTGAACTTCAACCTAGTGTTACAAACCTTTCATCTTGAGGCTTTTCATCATAAAGCTATGCATATTTATAGTATCAAGATTTTGGGGGGTTTTCCAACATAACTTCATGTAAGAAGAGCTTTACTTTGAGCTTTCTTGATGGTGTCCCCTCCTTGACTACAACTGAAGCTTGGCTTATTTATACTTTAGAAGGTTTCAAAGAATAAATAAGGCTTATTTAATCTTTGGAAGGTTTCTTGATGGTCTCTCCTCCCTGAAGGTTAGCTTATTTTTTCTTTGGAAGTTTTCCAAGATAGAGTGGGAATGCAAAGAAAAGATGTGGGAAGGGTAGCCATGACAATGGTTTTGTACGAGGGGGGTGGCTAGATCATGCATAATCTTTAGCAAGTACTCTCACTTTACCATTTAGCACGTACTCTCAATTACTATTGCCATGTTTAAACAAAAAGAATGTGTATGCATTATAAGGGTCTTAAACAATGATTATAAATGTGGGGCATGTGAGACCTAGAAAATCACCCACCTTGGTGAGCCACCATAGCTCTCCTAATGGAAAAGAAGGACAAAATAAAAAGAATGTGTGTGGATTATAAGGGTTTTATTGTGAACAAATATGCATTAATGAGGATGATTAACCTTATTGATCGGGCATTATGGAGCATGATACTTCACAAAGATAGATGTCACACAATGTGTAATGCATGTAAGGTTCGATCAGGCTTCGAGTATGCATGTCAGAGTGCGGGCGGTGAATAAGTCAGGGGTTTAGGAGTGAATCGTTTGGGTTAGAATACCGGGGCAACCGGGCTAGTGTGGGCAGGCGGGCCACTACATATAGCCCAGCATGATGAATGCATGCTCATTCTTGCTCTACAATGGGGAGGTGAACACAAGCCATTCCGCATAGCCGGAGTCTTTCGGGGTGCCATCAAACCGCAAGAAGACTTTTCTATCTCTCTTGTGGCACCACACGAAGCTACATTAAGCCGTCAAAGCATGGTGTGCACTCACTATGGTGACAATAAACTACCGTCGACGCGTGCATCTTTCTTTTTGCATAATTTATCATTTGCACTCATCTCATCGAGTGATAGCCCGAGTGATAGCCCAACCCTGACCTCAGCAGGGGGTACCTTTGGGGGTGTTTCCAGGGTCTTGTCATCTCTTTCTAGCTTGACAACACAAGTCGAGCTTGCTCGTATGCAGCACCGAGTAATACATGCATGTTACTCTCTCAACAACCAAGCAGAGTGCATTTAGACTCTACTCTACAAGATTCCGTGCGATCTTCATGAAGGCAGTTTGTAGTGTCTACCACGCATTCCAGTCTTTGGGGGGGACAAAAAAGAACACAACAAGGACGTAGTCAATATATTTTTACAAAAATAGTCTGATCTACATAACCTTAGACATATACTTGAGGAATATAGAGTGGTTGAGACCAGCTTGATGTACAAATGGTGGATGGGCCGCCTAGCCCATAGTGTTGGACAGCCTCGCACTTGGGTTGAGTGTTTGGAAGAACATTCCACAAGGAATTGTTAACTGTGGAATGAGCTTCAGAGGTCATGGCATAAGTGGGATAGATGCTCCATGACGAGCATAATACTCACGTAGTATATTTCAAAGTATTGCAAGATAGTTTTGAAATCGAAGGGAATCGATGCATTCTTAATTTTGTGCGGATTTATGCATGATTTAGAACTCGAGTACGAAAGCTATGTGCAACCCAAATCGAAGGGAATAGATGCATTCTTAATTTTGTGCGGATTTATGCATGATTTAAAACTCGAGTACGAAAGCTATGCAACCCAAATAACCTAAAGTCCTCGACAAAGCAATCAAGTACGCTTAGATATATGATGCTATCTCATAGATCACATTCAGTTTTTAAATAATAGCTTGGAGAGAGCGGGACGTCAAAATTTAAAAGAAATTTTTTTCCAGAGTGACAAGGGACAAGCGCGTCATGGAGAGCAAGAGAGAAAAGGGGGACAAGGGGGCCATTGGATCAAGAGACGTAAAAAATTTAACAAAGAAAGGAATCCCACACACATGCGAAAGAAAGAGCAATATGAGCAAGCAAAAAAGGATAAACTATGCTTTCACTCCTTTGAACCCGGACATAGTAAGGTAGCTTGTCCTAAGCTAGGTGCTGGATAAAATTCCAACGAGGGTAAGAAGGATGCTAAGCCTTCTAGGCAAGTATACACGGTGTAGGTGTTGCCTCTCCACACTACAGAGTTTAGGGAGGTGACAGTCTGTCACACTGATAGCACCCACGCCGGTAGTGTTACGTAGGCAATGTGCTAGCTATTGTTTGGGCCACATGATTTGATCCGAATGCACGGTTCAATCAATCACCATAGAGTGGTCATAATGATCCGACAATAGAGCCACACATAATTTTCTTAACTATGCATTGGTTAAGAAATTGAAATTTCTTAAAACGCGTAACGATCATAAGTATATGGTCTCCTTAGCGAATGACTTTTATTAGACCGTTTGAGACATGGAGGTTTTAGGAGTGCTTATCTCATTTCAAGGTTATGAGACTAGACTTTCCAGTGATGCACTTGACTAGAGCTAATGTGATACTAGTGAGGGAGTGGTTCTTCCACTTGGGCCCTAGCATGCGTGGCACTTACCAATACAACAGTTGTGAGTTTATGCATGAGGTAGAATTATTGCTTTGCATGGTGAGCATGATGTGCTGATGTCACCATTGATTTCTTCCATGGAGTTATACCACACCATCGAGCTTAGCCTGGTTAAGTAGGTATATTCTTGTACTCTTTGTTTTGATGATGTTATTGTTTCTATAGTTGAAACAGAACACATTAATGAATTTAGTGGAGACCCACTATTTTTAAACCCTCTTTTATCTGCTTGTGATCAAAACATAAAACAATCCAAAGTTAAAAAATGAAAAGTATGTAATTACTTTAAACACAAGAATATAGGGATGTTTTTCTCGAAGACCTGCCAAATGGTGTTTCATTGTCGAGGGTTGTTGATCATACCATTAAGGTATTGCCTGGTTCAAAACCAATAAGTAAGCCTAAATAAGCTTAGCCACCCCGAAGCACAGGAGGTGGAGCCACAGTTGACCGAATATTTTAAGAAGAGTTTTATTAAACCTATTTTTTTGCCTCCGGTATCGCCCATTCTTCTAGAAAAGAAGAAAGATAGATCTATGCGGATGTGCATAGACTACTATACTCTTAATCAAAAAATGATTAAAAATAAATATCAAATACCTAGAATTGATGAGTTATTTCTCATTGTAGCTTGTTATTTTACTAAGATAGATCTTAGGCTGGGTTAACCAACGTGATATCTTGAAAGCCTTTTGGGACATACACCACCATTTGGGGGGCCAATCAGTAGCCCCATCATTTCTTGTTGAGTTCTCTCAACTAAGCAGATTGCATTTAGACTCTACTTGACGAGATTTCGTGCGATCTTCATAAAGGTAGTTCGTAGCGTCTGCCACGAAGTCCAGAGAAACTGCAAACATCTTAAAAGATCTCAAAGCGCCGGTCTTTGGGGGGGAAGAAAAAGAACACAACAAGCATGTAGTCAAAATATTTTGCAAAAATAGTCTGCTCTACATAACCTTAGACATACACCTGAGGAATATAGAGTGGTTGAGAGACCAGCTTGATGTACAAATGGTGGATGAGCCTAGCCCATAATGTTAGATAGCCTCGCACGTGTGTCGAGTTTGAAAGAACATTCCACAAGGAATTGTTAACTGTGAACGAGCTTGAGAGGTCATGGCGTAAGTGGGACAGATGCTCCATGAGGAGCATAATACTCACGTAGTATATTTCAAAGTATTGCACGATAGTTTTGAAATTGAAGGGAATCGATGCATGCTAAATTTTGTGTGGATTTATGCATGATTTAGAACTTGAGTACGAAAGCTATGTGCAACCCAAAGAACCTAAAGACCTCGACAAAGCGATCAAATACACTTAGATATACAATGCTATATCTTATAGATCACAGTCAGTTTTCAGACAATAGCCCGGGAGAGTGGGACATCAAAATTTAAAAGAAATTATTTTGAGAGTGACAAGGTACAAGCAGGCAAGCGCGTCATGGAGAGCAAGAAAGCAAATGGGGACAAGGGGGGCATTGGACCAAGAGACGGAAAAATCTCACAAATAAAGGAATCCCATGCACATTTTAAAAAAAGAGCAATATAAGCAAGAAAAAAAGGATAAACTATGCTTTCACTACTTTGAACCCGAACATAGTAAGGTAGCTTGCTGGGCTGGGTGCTGAATAAAATTCCAATGAGGGTAAGAAGGATGCTAAGCCTTCTAGGCCAGTATACACGGTGTGCAAGTGTTGCCTCTCCACACTATAGAGTTGAGGGAGGTGATAGTCTGTCAAACTAATAACACCCACGTTGGTAGTGTTACGTAGGCAATTTGCTAGCTATTGTTTGGGCCACATAATTTGATCCGAATGCACGGTTTAATCAATGACCATAGAGTCGTCATAATGATCTAACGACAGTGCCACGCATTGGTTAAGAAATTCAAATTTCCTGAAACATGTAACGATCATAAGTACATGGTCTCCTTAGCGCGAATGACTTTTATCAGACTGTTTAGGACATGGTGGTTTTAGGAGTGCTTATCTCATTTCAAGGAGACTTTCAAGTGATACACTTGACTAGAGCTAATGTAATACTAGTGAGGGAGTGGTTATTCCACTTGGGCCCTAGCATGCGTGGTACTTACCAATACAACAACTGTCACGTAGGCTGTAACGCCTGTGAACGGGCAGACCGGATGGCCATGTCCGGGGTTCAGTGGGAGAGGACGCCCATGCGGAGTCATGGGCGGCCAGGCTAGTGTGGACGGCAGGCCACACACTATATAGCCTAGTAGGGGATGAGGGGCAATCCTCATTCTTCCTCTATGGCTGGGTGGTGAGCCAGAGGCCGTTCCCTCCTGTAACGCCCGTAGCGGCGTTACAGGTATCTAACACTGGTATCAGAGCGTCGGTTCGATTGGGTCGTCATCAGCGTCCGCACGTGACCGGGGGACCGGAGCCCACTCAATGGTTTTCAACCATTCATCTTCTCATCCTTATCTCCACAATGGAGTGTGTGGAGGGAGGCGGCCAGAATTGAAAGAAAGACATTTTTGAAGGGAAGAACTCTCTCTCTCTCTCTCTCTCTCTCTCTCCCCGTCGCACATAGCAAAGCGAATTGCAGGTAAGCATTTCGTTTTTTTTCTGCGTTGAAGCTTGTCTGCAAAGCAAATTTTCGTTTGGTAGAGAGAGGAAGCTTGTCTGCGAAGCAAATTTTCGTTTAATGTAAGCTCCGTCTCTCTACTGTGTGGGGGGGGGAAGAGCCTGCGGTGGCTAGCCCCACCACGACCTGCTAAAAGCAATGCGTGTGCGCCGTTTGAGGGGGGCGAAGACCACCCGTAGCATTGTGTGCGCCGTTTGAGGGGGGGGGAAGACCAGCCCTAGGACCCGTTTTGCTGAAACGCCATATTGATTCTACGTGGGGGGGGCGAAGACCAGCCAGTGGTTGCGTGCGTCGTTGTGCAAAGGGCGGCCAACCAGGTGGCCAGCCCTTAGGCGGCCAACCAGCGCAGCCAGGCCAGCCAGGCGGCGGCCAGCGCGGCCAGCTAGCCAGGCAGCGGCGGCGGCGGGCCAGCCAACCAGCGCAGCAGGCGGCCACCAAAGAAGAAGAAAAAAATTATTTATTTTTTTATATATTTTAATTATTCATTTTTAATAAAATTAAAAATAAAACTAAATTCAAACGGATCCTCTCTCTCGGCTCGGCTGGGGAGGGGTAATCCCGGCAAGGGATAACCGACTGTTTCAGGTAGCAAATTTATTTTTCTTATGAGTTGCAGGCATTTTTCTCTCGGATCGGAGCATCCCGGAGAAGCGGCGCTGTCTGGAGATTCGCAGCGCAACACAAATCGACAGGCGACCGTAAAGGGGGGTGACTATTCTCTCTCCACCATTGCTCATTTTATTAGCGTTTTTTTTTGTAATTTCTGAGTTCTCGCATTGTTTTTTGCAAGAATTAAAGATGTCTGCTAGGCGTAGTGTGTCCCCACCGCCTTCTACTTCTCTAGGTTTTTCAGGTCTCTTGTCCTCGGTCGCGGGTTTGACCCCGACCGAATTGTCAGGCCGTATACGCCCGACCGTTGTCCGATCCGGAGTGTGCTCGTCGATCACACGTGATCCGCCAGCACCCTCCTCGTCTATGCATTAAAATGTTTATGCATAGAATATGATGAAAATTCCTCTTTTTGCATTATCAAATTTATGCATAAACATAATTACATAAAAATATTGTGGGACTTCCTCTTTTAATATAAAAATTCTTTATGTATAAACCTAAGCATAATTGCATCTAAGCATCTTGTTTATTAAAAAAATACCCAAATATAACTTCCTTATGAAAAAATAATTATAAGAATGTTAGCATAAGCTCTCTTTCATCTTAAAATGAATCAATATGAATTTTCTTAACATAAAAACAAGCTTAAATTAATTAACCTCATTTTTTAGTATACTAAAAATCACAAAAATGTTTAATCTCCAACTCTAGCTTGTTAGGCCTAGAGTTTTGGGTAAGAAAATGAGATTAGAATTAAAGCTTATCCTTCCAAGAAGGATTTAACCATAAAAGTGAGTATTCTTTCAAAAAGAGAGACTACAATTCAAAAACAATACATTTAAGCATAAGAGATTAACATTAATTCATCAAAACAACATAAATCAATAAGGGCTTGGTTTTAAGAAGAAATCGTGAATTATAATGCTTCCCAAGCATGTAGAGAGGTTGGGAAGAAGATTACCATCCAAGAAGAGAGTAAAACACCATTGTTTTAGGCTTACCCTTGGTTTTTGGCTTGCTCATAATTATCGAGCCTTCACCTTATGTGAGCCTTTCTTTATTATTATTTTGTGGATAATTCCAAAATTTCTCATTTTTCTTTAATTCTTATTTTCCAACCTTAATGAATAAGGGTATCACATTTTTAAATTCAAAAGAATTTAATAAGGCTTAGAACTTTGAACTAGGGGACTCCTTGGCTCACCCATTGTCCAAATCTAATGCAACTTAGAAAATTCTGAGTAAAATTTTATTTCAGGGGATCTTTTTCTATTGACTGGAAGAAAATACTTATCCAATAATATTTCAATTTTTTGTTATCTCTCTCTAGGCCAAAAACAAAGGAAAACCATGTTTTCTTGTATTCTGAAAAAGGGCATGATCACAGGGGACTGAGAGGAGAACTTATACATCTTTAGGGGCCGAGGAGGGACCTTACATAAGGGGTTATACAATATGAGCAAGAAATGCATAACTTTTCCCAAAATTAAGTGTGGGTGGGGGGGAGACTCCCTATCCACGATTTGGGGATGATCTCCCTAAATTCTCATCATTGTGTCAGTGTACAGGTGATGATGGGGTTGCTCCCCTATCTTGATAGTCTTTAGTTCGGTAGTTCTTATTTCATATTGAGATCAACAGCTTTAGATTTATCTTCACTATGTTGTGTGCCCTTTTTTTTATAGAGACTAGTTTAGTTTGGTAGTCCTTATCTCATATCGAGATCAATAGCTTTAGATTTATCTTCACTATGTTGTGTGCCCTTGTATCTCTATCTAGAATCTACCTAGATTACAATCAAAGCTCCTTGCTAAAGTGCACATGTGGGTAGATGCCATTAATTTATAAGTAAAATTGGTTACAATAGTGATTCAACATTACTTTCGATATTTCTTGCTTCAAGTTCTTTTGTCTTTAAGTTCCGCTTAGTGTATTTTTCCTACATTGTATTAGATCTCAGGCTTTAGACAAAGCTTGGTGGGGGTAAGTGGTTCTTTGGGAGTATATTTAGAGGGATGACACAACCTATAGCCACAAGGGATTGACCACATTGGTAACTAGAAATGGATGGAACCAACTATACACTCTTGAAGCTCAAGATAAGACCCATTCTACATTATTATGACTTGTAGAGATAGCTACTGGGGTTGATGTGACGCCAAATCCAGCCTCAAATCTAGCAAATCCATTGCAAACAACACTGTTAGATCTAGCTCTTGCCTTGGCATGGAGGAGGAGGAACATGTATACTCTTCTATGTACTAGTGTGTTTCACTAATTCTTTGATGTGCCAACATTAGCGATTCTTTGTTGACTCTCATTCCTCATACGAGGCTTGGGTGGTTCTATAGAACTAGTATAGCAAAATAATGAATCTGACAAGGATACAAATGCTTGAGAATCAGCTATTATCAAAGAAGCTTTTTGATGGAGAAGTAGTCGAGTAGTTCATTAGATGGATCAAGGATCTTACTAGCCACCAAGAAATTCATTGCATGGATCAAGGATCTTCAAGCTTAGATGGTTGTGGTTGGGATCAACAAGTCAAGTGAAGATTTGGCACGAAGATATATCAAGATCTTACCCCAAAAGTATGATAGCTTGGTCACCTCATTGAACAATTACGTGAGGAATCCTCTTGAGTCTTAACTTTTGAAGAGTTTAGTGGCATGCTCGTGGAGGAGGAGATGCATCAAAAGATTAGGGATGGTGGTGATTCCACTTAATTCCACCATCTCTCCTAACATAAATAAAGATAAGGGGAAGGACTCTAGTAGCCCCTCTTGTTATGTCCTATGTGTGGACATAACGAGGCTAGTATAGAGGCCAACCACGTGGTTTACTTAGTGTGAACTGGTTATGGGCTATATAGTTGGGTTTGGGACTAATTTGAGAGAGTTCATATGTAGAAATCTACTTTAGGAGAGGGGCCTCTCCTAATGGATCCAACTTATGGTTAGCTGATGGTTAGTCGCACTAGTGACAGTTGTGAGAGGATTGTGGGTGCATGGTATAGGACACATGTAGGCATTGAGGGTGCGAGCTTTGCTATGGTTTCTTTGGTCTCTAGTTGGGGGGTGTGGGACAGGGTGGGGGCTTACCATTATACTTGATTTAGAGCAGCCTATAGTTGGGTGCGAGCTTTTTCGTAATTTCTTTTTAGCTCTAGCTCGGGGGGTGGGTGGGAAGTAGATGACTAGTTAACGTGGTTGAGTTTATGTGCAGCATAAAATTTGTGCACATATATTACTTAAATTAATACAATCAAATCAACCATAGTGAAGCAAAGATTTGATATATTTTATTTTTATCAAAGGTTGTGAAAGAAGGAAGGAAGGAGACTAGTTAACGTGGAGTCGGGAATGGAGTCCAATACATGGGTGAAGGTCATCATGGAATCTTGCATGAGCAAAGACTTGATTGATATTGAGTACATATGATAAAAGTTATTATTTACAACTTGGCCTTATAATTGTCTTATATACCCTTGGCCCCTTTTCACACTTAGTAATACCTTGCCCCCCACGTTGGGCCATGCCCAAAACCATAGTCATTTACCACTTTATTACAAACCATCCCCACCCATAGGTTTCGTCCTCGAAACCTTATAACATTTAGGCTTCCAAATGGGTTGGGCATCCACATAAAAGTACTCAAGTCCATGTCCACCAAGTATATGGAAAAGAATGACTCATGTGAGAACATTCCCAAATGATCCATGGCTGTAAATTGCTTCCAATGGCCAAAAATTGCATATTAAGCATGCAAAACAACCCCAAACTTACTCTCCATGATGATAGCTCCTTTGCCAACATTTCCAAATGTAAGTTCCATGATCTCCAAGTAGTATGAAGCTCTCTAACAGTGATTTACATGAAATTCTAGCAAGCAAAACCACTGTTATGCCTCTTCATTTGATCCACCAAATGCACCCATAATGTCTTCATAACCTTGCAAGCTTGAGACCAGCTGCCATGAAGCTTCATCATTGGGTAAACCTCTCCATTTGACAAGGTACTCCACTAAAGGAGCAGTTGCATAACACCTTCTCTCTAGTTCCCAATACCTTTTTCGGTATATATTCAATCATACGTTCTTCATTTATTGGAGGTAGCTCATCTTGTACTTCCACTATTGGTCCCACATAAGCTTTCAATTGAGAGACATGAAACACATCATGTATACGTGTGGTTGCCGAGAGCAATACCTTATAAGCTACTTGCCCAACTCTTCTCTCAATCTTGTATGGACCATAGTACCTATATGAGATAGTTTGGTGTTTATGTTACCCTCGAGAGATGCATATCTAGATTTTGGTATGCATAAAAGTACCCAATCTCCCACATTGAATTCCACAAATATCCTATGGGCATCAGCATATTGCTTCATACTCCTTTGTGCATTCTTCAAATTATCCTTTCATTATTGTATGAGGATTTTCATTCTTTCCACCTCATCCATTGCATTTGGATTTGTAATCTCCTCCTTATTGATCATCATCGGTGTATTCACTTTGTACCCATAAGTAGCCTCAAAAGACAACATTCCAATGCTTACATGACTTGTGCTATTGTAAGCAAATTCTACAAAAGGTAACCACTCATTCCAAGCAATTGAGTATCATGGCAAACGTGTCTCAAATACATCTCCACCCACTTATTGACACTCTTTGATTGCTCATCCATTTTCGGGTGATAGCCAGTGCTAGCAGTCAGCTTGGTACCCATGATCTCAAATATCATTCTCCAAAATGAACCCATAAACTCAGCATCTCTATCACTCATAATTTGTTGAGGCATTCCATGTAACTCGAATACAAACTCCACAAATTGCCTTGCAACCATGGATGCCAAATGGGTGACCTTGGTAAGAGTAAAGTGTGCTGTTTATGTCAATTGGTCCACCACTACAAATAAGATGTCCCAACCCTTCCTTATGCGAGAAGTTCTGTGATGAAATCCATGAATATATGCATCCGCTTTCCCTCGAGAATAGGTAAGGGCTAAAGCAAACCTCTCGGCTTATGTGTTAGAAGCTTGTCTAATTGACATAGCAAACACCTTGTAACACATCTCTGCACATCCCTTTCCAAAAGAAACTCTTCCTTATCTTGTCGAAGGTTTTGTAGAGACCCAAATTACTCGCCACCATAGGGGTTGCATGCATTTCCTACATCACCTTGCTCTTATATGATGAATTATGTACAAGATAAAATCTTGTGCTTATAGTACAAGAGACCATTCTTGATCTCATAATGAGAGAAATCTTCATGGGTGCCTTGCTATAATTTTTGCACCACTTGTGGCACTTCTTCATCCAAGAGATATTCCTCTTGAATATCCATGATCTGATCTTTGTGTAGCTCAGATATTGCATTCGATGAACAAGCCCACATTTGTGAAAGAGCATCAGCCACTACATTATCTTTTCCCTTTGTATAAGTGATCTCAAAATCATAGTTTTGCAAAACAACCAACCATCTTCTTTGCTTTGGAGATAGAGTCGGTTGTGATATAAAATATTTGAGCAACCTATGATCACTTCTCACATAGAAATGACTCCCATAGAGATAATGGTGCCATTTCTTGATTTTATGTAAGATGGAAATCATCTCTTGATCATAGACGTCTTTATCATTCCATGTCTTTATCATCCAATTTGTAGCTCTCATATGCAATTACTCTATGATCTTGATACAATAGGGCCCCAATGCCTCTTCCACATGCATTCACCCTTATTGTGAATGTCTTTGAAAATTCAAGATGCACCAAAATAGGTGCTGATGTAAGCATTCTTTTGAGCTCTTCAAAACTCTTATTCGAAGTTACATCCCAAAAGAATGTCTCCTCCTTAAGCTTGTCCGTCAATGGTGCTGCTATATGTGCATACTTCTCAATGAGTCTCCTATAAAATGAAGAGAGTCCCAAGAAACCCCTCAATTGTGTTGTATTGGTTAGAATAAGCCACTTTTGCACATAGTCCACCTTTTTGGGATCCACTCTTATCCCATCTTTCCAACTATATGACCAAGGTACTCCACTTCACTAGCCATGAATGTGCACTAAAGTAGAAAAATGTATCGTTATTGAATACTCTGTTGAAAGGTTAAAGGTACTATAATCCCACTACTCATGATGCGAGGAGTGAGCAAGAATATTGTTTTATATAAGATGAGTAACTGTGCATTGATTGTAATTGTGCCATGACCTTTCCAAAGAACAACCACATCCATCATAGTAGAATGTATGGAATCCCACATGTTTTGATGCAAGCTAAGTAAATCACCACATAAGTACCTCCATCTTTTGTACCTATCCATTTAAACAAATAATATCATAATGTTTTTTACCAAAGGAAGCACAATCATTAAATTTATGTATCTCATTGAGACATGTGAAAAGATATTTACACCATTTTTCTCGAGTGTAGGATGCACATTATCCATGATCACAACGTACAAATGCCTATTCAAGATCAAGAAAAGCTCATCATAAAGCTTGGTGAGGATATATCTCCGTGCCATGTCAAGCAAATTATTATTCTTCCCAATGATATGGGGGTAGAATTATTTCTTTGCATGGTGAGCATGATGTACCGACATCACCATTGATTTCTTCCATAAAGTTATACCACGCCATCGAGCTCGACCTGGTTAATTAGGTATATTCTTGTACTCTTTGTTTTGATGATGTTATTGTTTCTGTAGTTGAAACAGAACACATTAATGAATTTAGCAGAGATCCACTATTTATAAACCCTCTTTTATTTGCTTGTTGTGATCAAAACATAAAACAGTCCAAAGTTAAAAATGAGAATTTTTAAAAATGAAAAGTACGTAATTACTTTCAACACAAGAATATAGGGATGTTTTTCTCGAAGACCTACCAAATGGTGTTCCATTGTTGAGGGTTGTTAATCATACCATTAAGGTATTGCTTGGTTCAAAACTTTTAAGTAAGCCTGCACATGCTTAGCCACTCCGAAGCACAGGAGGTGGAGCGACAATTGATAGACTATTTTAAGAAGAGTTTTATTAAACCTATTTCTTTGCCCTCGGGTATTGCCCATTCTTCTGGTAAAGAAGAAAGATGGATCTATGCGGATGTGCATAGACTACCATACTCTTAATCAAAAAACGATTAAAAATAAATATCAAATACCTAGAATTGATGTGTTATTTGATCAACTCATTGTAGCTTGATATTTTACTAAGATCGAACTTAGGTCAAGTTACCATCAAGTCCGTATACTAGAGTAGGATGTTCCCAAGACTATGTTTAGGACTCGCTTTATGCATTACGAGTTCCTGATTATGTTGTTTGGCTTAACGAACACACCAATAGCCTTTATGAAATTGATGGACAATGTTTTACGTCCATACTTAGGAAAATTCATAATAGTTTTCCTAGATGACATACTTGTTTATAGTAAGTCACACAAAAAATGCTTACAACATTTGCATCTAGTGCTTGAATTACTTAGGAAAAATTTACTATTTGTTGCAAAGAAAAGCAAATGTGAATTATTTTTTACTAAAAAGATTGACTATCTGGGTCATATTATGTTTGCTAGGGGAATTTGGATGGAACCAAAGAAGATCGAATCCATTCTCAAATGACCAAAGCCTAAAAACCTAGAAGAATTGTAAATTTTCCTTGGTTTATCAAGATTTTACCAACAGTATGTACAGGAAGGACTACACAAAAATCGCAATCCCATGAGAGTCGGATTGACTAACCAGTTAAAAACAAAAGCTAAATCAATTCGTTGGGAAAAACTCCAATGAAAAAGCTTTGAAAAGCTTAAGGATACGATTGCAGCGGCATTTGTGTTAAAAATAGTCGACCCCCCTAATGAGTTGTTTGTCATAGAAACAGACGTTAGTGGAGAAGTCGTTGGTGTGGTTTTAATGCAAGGGGGATGCCCAGTTTTCTTTGAAAACAAAAAGCTTAACCATGCTCAGCATAACTACTCGGCCTATGAGCGAGAATTACCTGCAACAATAGTTTATGCTCTTGAAAAGTGTCAACATTATTTATATGGTGCTACTTTTGAGGTCTGCACAAATCATGAAAGTATGAAATGGCTTTCAAGTCAAAATGAGTTGAAAGGTAGCTAGGTGGATAGAGCTATTATTGGAGTTTAACCTAAAACTCCACTGCCAAAGAGGTTAATTTAATGTAGTGGTGAAAATACACTAAGTCGTATGTCGATGATAAACGAATTGAGTTTTACCACAATCAAGAGTAAATTCTTAGATTTACTACGTGGAATGTGTGAGCATGATCCTAGTTTTTTAGAGGTATGGCGGCTTGTACTTGTCAACAGCCTACACCTTCCTCGCTCGTCTCGAAAGGAGCGCCAATCCATTAGTCAAGGTTTTGACAACAAGAAGAGCGAGAACTAGTTTGGAGAGAGACAAGGTGAGTCTCTTGGGTTATGTATACTGAGACGGAGAGGTCAGGGGTGAACCCTTCACAAAAACTTGACATTGGTTCATTTGGTGGTGATAAAGTTTGTCGGGGAGAAAGGTAAACACGGTATTTCATTCTTCACGATAAATACCTACTCTAAAAGGATAGAGTTTGTGTACCAACTAGTGGTGACTTTCGGCACCAAATTCTTATTTAAAGTCACGAAAGTTCGAGTGCTAGACATCCCATGATACAAAAGACCTATGCGCTCGTTATGAAAGTGTCGATTTTTTGTGCACTTTATCAAGGAGCTTTGATGGTAATCTAGGTAGATTCTAGATAGAGATACAAGGGCACACAACATAGTGAAGATAAATCTAAAGCTATTGATCTCGATATGAGATAAGGACTACCAAACTAAACTAGTCTATTAAAAAAAGGGCACACAACATAGTGAAGATAAATCTAAAGCTATTGATCTCGATATGAAATAAGGACTACCGAACTAATGACTATCGAGATAGGGGAGCAACCCCATCATCACCCCTGTACAGTGACAATGATGAAAATTTAGGGAGATCATCCCTACCCAACTCGTGGATAGGGAGTCTCCCCCCCACCCACACTTAATTTTGGGAAAAGTTATGCATTTCTTGCTCATATTGTACAACCCCTTAGTAATGTGAGAAGAAATGGAGCATAAACATGGAAACGGTAAAGTGAGAGTACTTCCTAAATGGTAAAGTGAGAGTACTTGCTAAAGCCTATACATGATCTAGCCACCCCCATCTCCCTCCCCCCCTCCACCCCCCCCCCAAAAAAAAACCACTGTCCTTGTAGCCGTCTGCACCTCTTTTGTTTCCATTCCCACCTAAAGCAACCCACTCTATCTTTGAAACCTTTAAAAGGATGAAAAAGCCAAGCTTTAATTGTCATGGAGGGGAGACCATCAAGAAATCTAAAAGTAATTCTATAAGCTCTTAGAACATGAAGTTATGTAGAAACCTCCCAAAATCTTGATACTATGAATACACACAGCTTCAAGATGAAAGCGTGAAAAACCAACATCAATAACGCTAGGTTGAAGTTCAAGTAGTATGGGTGGAAAACTCACCTTGATAGCACTTTGTTAAGTTCAACTACACTACTTGAGTTCTATAGGAGGATGAATACCTCTCTACCTAGCCCAACCTTCCTCTCTTACAACACATTAACTTTATTCTAGGAGAAAGACTAAAATCCACACAAAGAATGAACTCTCCCCCCACTCCCCCCCTTTAGCAGAGAGAGAGAGAGAGAGAGAGAGAGAGAGAGAGAGAGAGAGAGAGAGAGAGAGAGAGAGAGAGAGAGAGAGAGAGAGAGAGAGAGAGAGGAATGATGAGACAGAGATCTCGGAGGGAGTGCTAAATGTAAATGGTAGGTGTGAGAGTTTCCATGTGAACTTGAGAGAAAGGAGGTGTGAGCATTGAACATGTTGTGGGTGATGTGGGGCACTAAAATTGGAGATATGCATTAGTGTTAAAAGAATCATGATAAAATTGATGTGGGGCTTCTGACATAGAAAAAGAAAGTAATAGTCCTTTGCATAAAAGTGTACTAAATTGTGTATTGTTAGAGTTCATTTTCATGAAACTCTCTTTTATCATAGCATCTACAAAAATTCCAGAAGTTGTCAAAATGTTATCAATTCTAGCTCTAGCTATTATTTGTCAACAAGACAAAAATGCACATTTAATACAGTTTATCAATGAAATCCAATTTTTGAAAATAATTCCGAAGTCTTAGATGGAAGAAGAACAATAGATGTAGGATGCCTGGCCGTCTATAGTGAAGGCATTTGAATGTCGAATTTGTAACCTTGGTTGCATTGTCCTCCTCCTCAAGGAACATAAAAAAGAACACTCATGCCATATTAAATATCCTAGAGCAATTGTTGCACAGAGAATGAGTTTATAAGTTGAACTTCGGACGGGCGCGGTTGAACTTCACAATTCCTTGAGTTGGAGCTTTCAAAACGTGTGAACATTACATGTGCCCGACCAACATGTGTGGAGTGGCTATTAGAAGTTTTACATGGGCCGGGCCGGACTGGTGTAAATCTGCGCATCTTGTTAGGCGTACATATTTATATTTAGGGTTCGTAAAGCCTACGTTTCTGATACATCTGTGTAGGTATGGGTTCACACACTTAGGGTTTGAGGAGGTATCTCCACCACACAGCTTCACTTGCCTGCATCTTATACATATTTAGGGTTTTACAAGAAGGTTCTCGCTCAACGCTGCTTGTTTTAGGGTTTTCTTGCTCAGGGTATGAGGAGGCATCTCTGCAACAGAGCGCTCTCTCTCTCTCCACACACACACAGACACACACACTCATTCAATCTCTCTCTCTCTCTCTCTCTCTCTCGACGTGGTTCGGTGACCCCTTTGGCAGGGGCGCCGGCCGAGCGCCTAAACGGAGCGGCTCACAATTCTGTGCCGTAGGATCCTGCGCTAGCGTCGCTCATCAGTATCCCTTCCTACGCTGCAGCCGTGGATTGACAGAGCGATGCTCCGGTGTCTCTGCTGTCTCCGGTTGCATGTGCGGGGCGTGTGGGGGGTGGCATATTCCATCGCCTTGGAGAGCAGCGTCGCTGCCATTACTCTTTGGGACAGACCATGCCGCCCACATTTCCTCCCTCCAGGTGCTTTATGTCCTATTTGTTTAACTGGTTAACGTGCGTAACCTTAATTTAAACTAGGTGGGCGTAACCTTAATTTAAACTAGGTGGGTATAATACCTGGTGGTTAACCCGGGGTGCCTTCTTCATTAAAGAGTTAATTCAATGCGTAAACACTCTCGCGAACAGCGGAACTTTTGCTAGATATGATATATATATATATATATATATATATATATATATATATATATATATATGGTATCACCATTCCTGTTAATCCACCTGCATCCCTCCAGGCTTTCGCCTTGTCTTCTGCCCCCGGGGCGGCTTGCTTGTTTGACCTCCCCCTCATGTATTGTATTGATTTTGGTCTACCCCGATCCTCTCATTCCCCATATGGAAGTGAAATACACCAGAGGGCTTTTTGAAGTAGCGAAGTTAGGTTAGATAGAAAGACATGTGATGAGAGTAGACAATGCGCTAGGATGTGTATAGACATGTACCAACAGTGTTTTGTAGCTCAAAACGAGAGTTAGACTAAATGAAGAAGTTTCTAAGCAGAGAGAGATTTAGCCTTCGCCATATGAGCATCCTACAAAGCTACCCTTGGACAAACATCAATCATGATAAATTTGGAAGCTATTCCGTACTAATATACCGTATGTATCTGTCTCCTAGGTAGGTCATCATATGCATACATTGTTACATGGCAAACAAATGTATGAAATATATTAAATGGCACAATGGGATGTTGTTACCCTACTAGACATGGGTAGCAACCACCACCACTGATGTAGAAGAATGTTCATGCAGAACATTGATCATTATCCTCATGCACGTGAGGGTGCATCTTTCTACATAACCACAACGATGAACCTCTAAGGTTCACCTTGAGAAGATAACTAAGGCACTTTAATTGGCATGAGAAATGGTACTTGGTATGTGAAGATTTGCATCTTGGGCTGCAGTACAGTGGTTGGACAATGAAAATTTTATCATCGATGCCATTTGTACATGGTATGTGAAGATTTGCATCTTGGTCTACATTGTAGTGGTCGAACAACCAGAATTTTACCACGGATGTCATTCTCATCGTGGAATTGACTCCCATTGTAATCTAAGATATGCATACATTTGCTACAGGCTACTATATAAAGCACCGTTGATTTGCAAGATAGGTGATCAAAATTCAACCATTGATGTCCTTTTCGAAGAATTCTACTTCTAGTGAAGTGAATAAATCCACTATTTTGACATTAACTCTTCTCCTTTGTAGCCCTACGGCCATAGGAGATCTCAGCTCAAAACCATGCATTAACATAAATGGACTAAATCCAGTTTGCTGAATGTTTGGAACTATTATAAGACTTGCCTGATGGATAAATTAAAATTTAAGAGCTCGTATAGTAGAGCTAGAAGAGGATGAGCCATGCCACATTGAGCGCTCTCCTTACATATACACCAAGGCCAAAGGATTCTCGTATAAGTGCCTGTATTTTAAAGCAATGAGATGGATATTATGCTACATGTTGTGTATAAGCAGAAGATAATCTCTGCAATCTTGGTTGGTGGTGCTGGTGTCAAAATAAGTCACATAAGCATTATGAGTCCAAATGATTATACAAAGAAGAACTCATAATAATCGTATATAGTTCTAAAATTTGTCTTAAGGATATCATTCATAAGTATCCTAATATGATGATTACCGCTCTTCTTAATAGATCTATTGTGATGCTTCGATCACTATAAACTCTTACGAAAAGACTGTGGCTACGAGAGAGGAATGGCTCATGTTTATCTCCCAGCCATAGAGCAAGAATGAGCACACACCCATCACGCTAGGCTATATGTAGTGGCTTGCCTGCCCACACTAGTGTGGTCGTCGTCGGTGATACTCTGACGTGGACGACTCACCCTTGAACCCGTTACTCATCACCCACACTCCGGTGCGTACTCGAAGCCTTGTCGAATCTTACATGTGTTACATGCCTTGTTACATTACCTCCCTCTAAGAAGAGTTTTTGCCCGCGAAAACAAGCTCATGATAGTTCTTGGTTAGCATACTTAAACGTTCCCATGTAGATGTTTCTTGTTTCCTATTTTTCCATTTAACAAGTGCCTCTCGGTACATAGTATGTCTCGTGTTTTGATCCTTGAATTCTAGAATCTTTTCAAGTTCATGTGAAGTAGTCAATGGTTCAAGAAGTTGTACCAGAACATTAGGAGTAACTATATTCTCCTTATGGTCGATGGTTTTTCAGAGTCTATTAACATGAAAAAAAGGATGTTCTTGAGAGCTCTTCGGCAATTCAAATTTTATACAATGGTACCAATCTTTTTAAGGATTTTAAACGGTAGGAGAGTCTTGATGTTTTTCCATCTTGAGAGTCTCCGACTTCATCAGGACTTTCACGAAAACAAAGTCACCCTCTTCAAAGGTCACTTCTCTGTGGCTCTCGTCAGCATATGTTTTTGCAAGACCTTGTACACTACGAATGCCATCTCTTACTGCTTTAAGCATATCTTTCATGTCTTCAAGGAAATCCTTGATAGATTGAATCTTCTCCTTCTGTAGCCCTACGGCCATAGGAGATCTCAGCTCGAAACCATGCATTAACATGAATGGATTAAATCCAGTTTGCTGAAAGTTTGGAACTATTATAAGTAAACTCAAAATGTGGGAGGTGCTCCTCCTAATTGGATTGTTTTTTACTGACATATGCTTGAAGCATGTTCTTTAAGACTTGGTTGACTCTCTAGGTCTGATTGTTGTCAGACTGTGGGGATGATTAGCTGTACTCATACTTAGAGTAGTGTTTAAATTTTTGAAGACTTCTCTCCAAAATTGACTATCAAACTTTCTATCCCTATCCAAAACTATATCTAGGCCATATAGTTTGTAGAGATGTTCGATAAATAACCTAGCGAAGGAGTTTTCACCTCCTTTTTAGTAGGCATAAACTTGACCATCTTGCTCAGTCTCTTAACTACTACCCAAACCGAATCATTCCCTCGATTCATTTTAGGTAAACCAATGACAAAATCCATGGAAACACTATCCCATTTACCTTTGGGGATGTCCAATGGATGTAGCAAACCTCCAACCTTGAGGAGTTCATGTTTATTGACTTGACACTTGTTGCATTTTAGCACAAAGTCTTGGATACTCTTAAAGAAACTAGGCCAATAAAACTCTCTTTTAACTAGTGCATAGATCTTTTGTATCCTCCTGGGATGTCTAGCACTCGGACTATCGTGACTATCAATAAGAATTTGGTGTCAAAAGTCACCACTAGTTGGTACACAAACTTTATCCTTATAGAGTAGGTACTCATCGTGAATGAAATACCTTCTTTACCTTTCTCCCCGACAAACTTTATCACCACCAAATGAGCCAATGTCAAGTTGTTGTGAAGGGTTCACCCCCCTGACCTCTCCGTCTCGGTACATAACCCAAGAGACTCACCATGTCTCTCTCCAAACTAGTTCTCTCTTCTTGTCGAAACCTTGACTAATCGCTATGGATTGGCGCTCCTTTCGACAAGCGAGGAAGGTGTAGGCTGTTGACAAGTACAAGCCGTAGTACCTCTAAAAAACTAGGATCATGCTCACACATTTCACGTAGTAAATCTAAGAATTTACTCTTGATTGTGGTAAAACTCAATTCCTTTATCCATCGACATGTGACTTAGTGTATTCACCACTACGTTAAATTTACCTCTTTGGCAGTGGAGTTTTAGGTTAAACTCCAATAAGAGCTATGTCCACCTAGCTTTCTTCTTTCAACTCATTTTGACTTGAAAGCCATTTCATACTTTCATGGTTTGTGCAGACCTCAAAAAAAGCACCATGTAGTATAAGCCGTTTTACCTTCAATGAATACTCACTTATACTCATCTTATTCCTGTGCATAGTATGTAGCTCTTGCTTCAACTGCATCTTTCTTGCCTTGATACTTGTGCTATACAACACCAGGGTATCCTCTATATCCTTAAGTGTTGTAGCATCTTATATAAGATCAATCATAGCATCCGATACACTAACAAACACAACTAATACATCATTTTGTTGGCTTTCTTATGCCATGACTTATAAGCATACGCTTGTTGAAGTGACATTTTCTTCAGGAAGCTTCAGTCCCTCCTTGTCACACTTAAAATAAACTCCTAGTATTCGTTTTCATGAGGAAGTTTCTCGTCCTGAACTTTTATGCTTGGACATTGTTCTTGTCCACAACCTCTCGCTCACAATGTGATAAATTGTGAGACATCTTTACTTGTAGGTATCAAATAGGCCTTACAAAAAACTTTTACACTTGCATCAAATTTGTAATCTCTAACAAAGTTATAGTGTAAATTTGTTATACTACAACTGTATTCAAATGAATCACATAAACATATATTCAAAAAGTCGTTACAAAAAACTTTTGCACTTGTGTCAAATCATCAGCAATCTCTAACAAAGTAGTATTGTAAATGTGTTATACTACAACTGTATGCAAACGAATCACATAAACATATATTCAGCAACTCATAATCTATACACAGACTGTCCTGTAACCAAATTTTTATTGTAACTTTCATCGAACCCAAAGTTGGGCATACACAGTAAAAAATCGACACTTTCATAATGAATGCATAAAATTTATAAAGCCAAAACAGAGCGTCTCGAAATGATTGAAACGTGCATAATCTCAGTTATACACAATAAGGTCTTCCTTCATTCAAGAGGAGCCTCAATCTGAGATAATGACTTTCCTATTTGCCTTGAACTCTCATAGAGTTACCTAAATCTCATAGAGTTACCTAAATTTTTTGTTCCAAAATCAAAGAGGGAAAGAGATAGAATTACCCATATCAGTGTATACCGCTTTTTTTGCTTGCCTCTTGAGCTCTTCACACAAATCGGCACTCTGATATCATAAGAGAGGGAGAGGATGAGCTTGAGCTCATTCCAAGAAAACACACACATACACATATAAGAGTAGCTAAGCACACATGAGAGAAGGATGGTTGAATTTTCTTCTATTCTCTTCTTTTATTTACAACCATTAACATAAATAAATAAGAGCACATACTATAAGGGAAAGTACTCTCCTACTATATCATACAAAAGTCGATGCATAGTGTGAACCTGACTATATGAACTGGCGTTATAACTATGTTATAGTCTAGTAATCCAAATGTGGTTGTCACACATCTTGTCATCCATTGCTGGCATATCAACCATGCCAATGGCGTAAGTGCAAAGTTGTCATCTTGGCATGTCACCAATATTCGCATTAGTTGAGCTCGATATCTAAACATGCACCACCTCTCTAAGTGAATCTGAATATTACCTGTGGACATAGTAGGCCTCATAAGCTTCTTGTTCTTGGACGTCTGAACACCGATCGTTGCTCTCTTTCAAGGAAATTCTCAACTTTGAAGAGACTAGCCTGATGGATAAATGGAAATTTAAGAGCTCGTATAGTAGAGCTAGAAGAGGATAAGCCATGCCACATTGAGCGCTCTCCTTCCATATCCACCAAGGCCAAAGGATTCTCGTATAAGTGCCTGCATTTTAAAGCAATTGGATGGATATTGTGCTACATGTTGTGTAAAAGCAGCGGAAGATAATCTCTGCAATCTTGGTTGGTCGTGCTGGTGTTAGAATAACCATATTCTCCGTACGATCAATGGTTTTTCAGAGTCTATTAACATGAAAAACAGGATGTTCTCGGCAATTAAAAATTTTATACTATGGTATGAATCTTTTCAAGGATTTTAAACGGAAGGAGAGTCGACACTTTCCCATCTTGAGAGTCTCCGACTTTGTAAGGTTTTTCACGAAAACAAAGTCACCCTCTTCAAAGGTCACTTCTGTCTGGCTCTCTTGTCAGCATATGTTTTTGCATGACCTTGTGCACTACGAATGCTATCTCCTGCTGCTTTCAGCATATCTTTCATGTCTCAAGGAAATCCTTGACAGACTGAATCTTCTCCTTTTGTAGCCCTACGGCCATAGGAGATCTCAGCTCGAAACCATGCATCAACATGAATGGACTAAATCCAGTTTGCTGAATGTTTGGAACTATTAAGTAAACTTAAAATATGGGAGGTGCTCCTCCTAATTGGATTGTTTTTTACTAACATATGCTTGAAGCATGTTCTTTAAGACTTGGTTGACTCTCTAGATCCGATTGTCAGACTGTGGGGATGATTAGTTGTACTCATACTAAGAGTAGTGTTTAAATTTTTGAAGACTTCTCTCCAAAACTGACTATCAAACTTTCTATCCCTATCCAAAACTATATCTAGGCCATATAGCTTGTAGAGATGTTCGATAAATAACCTAGCGAAGGAGTTTTCACCTCCTTTTTAGTAGGCATAGACTTGACCATCTTGGTCAGTCTCTTAACTATACTACGTAAACCGAATCATTCCCTCGATTCATTTTAGGTAAACTAATGATAAAATCCATGGAAACACTCTCCCATTTACCTTTGGGGATGTCCAATGGATGTGGCAAACCTCCAACCTTGAGGATTTCATGTTTATTGACTTGACACTTGTTGCATTTCAGCACAAAGTCTTGGATACTCTTAAAGAAACTAGGCCAATAAAACTCTCTTTTAACTAGTGCATAGGTCTTTTGTATCCTGGGATGTCTAGCACTCGTCGGACTGTCGTGACTTTCAATAAGAATTTGGTGCCAAAAGTCACCACTAGTTGGTACACAAACTCTATCCTTATAGAGTAGGTACTTATCGGCGTGAATGAAATACTCTCTTTACCTTTCTCCTCGACAAACTTTATCACCAGCAAATGAACCAATGTCAAGTGATTGTCAAGGGTTCATCCCTGACCTCTCCGTCTCGGTACATAACCCAAGAGACTCACCTTATCTCTCCAAACTAGTTCTCGCTCTTCTTCTTGTCGAAACCTTGACTAATCGCTCTAGATTGGCGCTCCTTTCGACGAGCGAGGAAGGTGTAGGCTGCTGATGACAAGTACAAGCCGCCATACCTCTAAAAAACTAGGATCATGCTCACACATTCCACATAGTAAATCTAAGAATTTACTCTTGATTGTGGTAAAACTTAATTCCTTTATCATCGAGACATGTGACTTAGTGTATTCACCACACTACGTTAAATTTACCTCTTTGGTAGTGGAGTTTTAGGTTAAACTCCAATAAGAGCTCTATCGACCTAGCTACCTTCTTTCAACTCATTTTGCCATTTCATTATTTTATGGTTTGTGCTGCAGACCTCAAAAGTAGCACCATGTTTAAGCCCTTTTACCTTCAATCACTTATACTCATCTTATTTCTCTGCATAGTATGTAGCTCTTGCTTCAACTGCATCTTTCTTGCCTTGATACTTGTGCTATACAACTTAACCAGGGTATCCTCTATATCCTTAGGTGTTGTAGCATCTTATATAAGATCAATCATAGCATCCGATACACTAATAAACACAACTAATACATCATTTTGTTGGCTTTCTTATGCCATGACTTATAAGCATACGCTTGTTGAGAAGTGACATTTTCTTCAGGAAGCTTCGGTCCCTCCTTGTCACACTTAAAATAAACTCCTAGTATTCGTTTTAATGAGGAAGTTTTTTATCTTGAACTTTTATGCTTGGACATTGTTCTTGTCCACAACCTCTCACTCACAATGTGATAAATTGTGAGACATCTTTACTTGTAGGTATCAAATAAGGCTTACAAAAAACTTTTACACTTGCATCAAATTTGTAATCTCTAACAAAGTAAGTGTAAATTTGTTATACTACAACTGTATGCAAAGGAATCACATAAACATATATTCAAATAGTGCTTACAAAAAACTTTTGCATTTGTGTCAAATCTGTAATCTCTAACAAAGTAGTACTGTAAATGTGTTATACTACAATTGTATGCAAATGAATCACATAAACATATATTCAGCAACTCATAATCTATACACAGACTATCCTGTAACCAAATTTTTGTTGTAACTTTCATCGAACCCAAAGTTGGGCGGCATACACAGTATGTGGGTAGACGCCATTGATTTATAAGTAACTTTGGTTACAATAGTGATTCAACATTACTTTCCATATTTCTTGCTTCAGGTTCTTTTGTCTTTAAGTTTCGCTTAGTGTCTTTTTCCTACATGGTGTTAGATGTCAAGCTCTAGACAAAGCTTGGTGGGGGTAAGTGGTTCTTTGGGAGTAGATTTAGAGGGATGACACAACCTATAGCCACAAGGGCTTAACCACATTGGTAACTAGAAATGGATGGAACCACCTATACACTCTTGAAGCTCAAGATAAGACCCATTCTACATTCTTATGACTTCTAGGAGATAGCTACTGGGGTTGATGTGACGCCAAATCCAGCCTCAAATCTAGCGAATCCATTACAAACAATACCGTTAGATCTAGCTCTTGCCTTGGCATGGAGGAGAAGGAACATGTATACTCTTCTATGTGCTAGTGTGTTTCACTGATTCTTTGATGTGCCAGCATGAGTGATTCTTTGTTAACTTTGATTCCTCATATGAGGCTTGGGTGGTTCTATAGAACCAGTATAATGAAATGCAACCGGAATCTTATTCTAGGATAGATTGTGGAAGAGTAGAGAATTCACGAGAATTGATTCAACCATAAAAACCAATGCTTTGCCAGCTTCAACTAAATCAAATTAATTGAAATTCAAACACTTAACAAAATTAAAATACTTAGCTCAATAGACCATGTTGGGTGCAATTTCCCCCCCCCTTATGCGTGGCCTTCCCCACACAAGAGTATTTCTTTATTAGCTTTCTTTCCACCAAAAATAGGCCATAGCCCCAAAATATACAAAATGTGATTTTAGGGAGCACGGCACTCTTCTTTTACAAAAATAGAGTGTCAAATATTGGGACTAGGGTAAAGCCATAGGCTTTAATAAATTCCACATTATAAATGTATCTTTCCTAAAGTTCAAAATGGAAAAATCATTTGCTAAGGTTGCAAGCTACTATGCTTGCCAAAAAATGAAATGTGATGAACCAAGACATTTCTTCCAAAGTAAACTCTTCAATTCCCATAGTCTTCATCACCTGAAAATATAAGCCCAATTAATAATTAAATTAATCCCACAAATATTAAACAGGCACAAATCATAACCAACTCATGACTACCAGGCGTAAGTACCCCAGGAATCACCCTGCCATACGAACCTAACTGAAATAATCATAGATGGCCCCAAATATACGTCACTATACCGCACGTATTAATATTTATAGTGGTGTCACCCACGATATTAACCTAGCCGGCATGATGCAAGAGTAACCTAGGCGTCCCCAAATTACTCAAGAGAGGATAAATAATATTTTTCTAGAGGACTTAAAATATATTCTCATGACATCCCTCTTGCTTGAGTTTGCAATTGTCCTCAATTGCGGATTTGCTGGGTTTGAAAAGAATGAAGAATTTCAGGGTAAACTCGGAAAAATCTGTCAGGCATCCATTTAGCATCTTCTTGAGGATGATTCTTGAAAGTCAAAAGATACTTGAAGTATTGATTACCTGTTCTTGTTGTTGTTATCTCTTGGTCAATGATAGCATCAGGAACTAGTACTTCTTCCTCTCCTTCAATAAGAGGTGGTTCCTCATATGTTGGGTGAGTAGGAAGTGTTCCGTGAAAGGGTTTCAAGAGATGGATATGAAAAGAATTGTGGATATTCCAATTAGATGGAAGCTCTAGTCTATAGGCCACATCATTAATCTTTTGAAGGATTTTAAATGGCCCATAATATCTAGGCGCTAGCTTAACTGCAGGGAATTTTTTCACACTCTTTAATCGCCGTTTTTCAATTCTCAAAAGTACATAATCAATTCTCAAAAGTACATAATCACCTTCTTGAAATGAAAAATCTTTACGCTTCCTATTTGCTTGAGATGTATACTTCTCTTGAGCTCTTGCAATACAATCACGCACTTCAGATAAAATGCGATCAAAGTCTCTAACATATTGGTCAGCAACTTCAATCTTATGGGAGAGTCTAGTAGCCGGAATAGGCAAAGCTCTACCATAGATAATCTCAAATGGTGCTCGACCAGTAGCAGTATGAGGAGTATTATTATAAGCAAATTGGAGTAGGTGTATGTACTTATCCCATGCACTAGGTTGCTGGGAAACATAGGCTCTAAGCATATCTAGGATAGTGCTATTTGTGACTTCGGTCTGTCCATTCGATTCCGGATGGAAAGCCGTGGAAAAATCTAACTTAGTGCCTAAGTTTGAGAAAAGAGCAACCCAAAAGTGACTACAAAATTTAGAATCTCTATCACAAACTATCACTTTGGGTAGTCCATGATGAACAAAGATTTGCTTGACAAATATGTTCGCGGCTTGCTGAGAAGTTAGTGTCTTTTTACATGGAATGAAATAGGCTTACTTACTAAACCTGTCCACTATTGTCCAAATCATGTCATGATGACTGGAAGTAGTAGAAAAACCAGTAATGAACTCCATAGACACTTGTTCCCATGGTCTATCTGGAATGGGTAGAGGCATAAGCAATCCTAAAGCTTTGCCTTTGTAGCTTTTAATTGCTTGGCAAATGTTACATTCAGCTACAAATTTAGCTACATCATTCTTCAAATGAGGCCAAAAGAATTCTCAAGAAACTACTTGAAGTGTTGCGGAAACTCCTCTATGTCCCACAAATGGTGGTTGGTGCATCTCTTCCAAGACAAGTTGTCTATAAGGTTGAGTAACACACAATCTTTTCTCAAAGAAAAGATAGCCATCATTATGAGAATAACTTCCTTGAGGTGTCCAATTGTTTTCACGGAATTTGATCCATATTTCAGAAAAATCTGGATCAACTTCATAAGTTTCTTTCATCAGTACAAATGGTTCACTTTCAATAATGGAAATGTTGTTGATATTTGGTCTTCGACTCAAAGCATCGGTAATAACATTTTCTTTTCCAGGTTGGTATTGAATCATAGGTTGGAAACTTTGAATGAAAGATGCCCATTTGATGTGCCTATCTGAAATAAGGGGTTGCGTAAGCAAATGCCTAATGCTTTGTTGATCCGTCTTGATAAGAAATTCAGAACCCATTAGGTAATGCTTCCAGATTTTCAAAGCATGCACTACTGCTGCTAATTTCTTGTCATATGTGCTATAATTTTGCTTTGCAGGCTTAAGGTTTCTACTGTGATAAGCAATAGGATGGTTGTCTTTGCATAAGAACAGCTCCAAATCCTTTGCCACTAGCATCAGTCACTACTATAAAGAATGGTCTTTGAAAATCAGGTAGTGTTAGAACTGGTGCTTGTGTTAAAGCATTTTTGAGTGTTGTAAAAGATTTATCTTGCTTTTAAGTCCAATTGAAATTTGTAGCTTTCTTAAGGAGTTCAGTCAAAGGATGAGCAATATAAGCAAAATTCTTGACGAACTTCCTATAATAACTACATAGGCCAAGAAAAGATCTAAGGTCATGTATGTTCCTAGGCTTAGGCCAAGAAGCTATACACTCAACTTTCTTAGGATCTACACGAATCCCTTCAGCCGACACTATATGACCTAAGTATTCAATCTCTTTTTGAAAGAAAGAACTCTTTTTAGGATTGACATACAATTCATTTTCTCTCAAAAGGTTGAACACTTGTTCCAAGTGTTGTTCATGCTCTTGTCGATCCTTGCTGAAAACAAGAATGTCATCAAAGAACACTATAACAAAACTTTGAAACTTAAGGAATATGCGATTCATCATACGGTTGAAAGTAGCTGGAGCATTGGTCAAACCAAATGGCATAACCAAAAACTCATAATGACCAGTTTGGGTTCTAAATGCAGTCTTGAATATGTCAGATTTAGTCATGCGAACTTGATGATACCCAGACTTTAGGTCAATCTTGCTAAAGACCTTTGATCCTCTAAGCTTGTCAAGAAGATCATCTACCCTAGGAATAGGATATCTGTTCTTGACAATAATCTTATTCAATGCACGGTAGTCTACACACATTCGGAAAGTTCCGTTCTTCTTCTTAACAAGAAGTACTGGAGCTCCAAAAGGTGAACTACTAGGTCGAATAAGGCCTCTCTCTAGCAAGTCTTCGATTTGGTTTTGGATTTCTTTTTGCTCTAAATTGTTGACTCTATAGGGAGCTTTACAAGGCAGAGAATTTCCAGGCAATAAGTCAATACTATGATCCTCAGGCCTAGACTTAGGTAATCCTAGAGGTAGATCTTCCATAAAACAGTCACTAAATTTGGAGATAAAAAGATCAAACTTTGGACTTTTGGATGTGTCAGACTCAGCATCAAGCTGGTTAACCCATACCATATAAGTCTTGTCTCTTTTTCTTAGAGCTCTCTTTGCTTGAGTGTGACTCAACAAAGGACTCATTTCTCCTTTGACTAGACACTGGAGGAAAATATTTCCTTCCTTAGACAAATGCTATGAGTGTCATAGTCTATAATAGGGTTGTACATGTGTCTCCAAGGCATACCCAAAATTATATCTACCCCTTGTAAAGGTGCAACTAAGAAATCCCTCTTTTCTGTTAAGGGCTTGATGCATAAATCCAAACCTTTCACCTCTTGCATGCAATTATACTTTGTTCCAGTAAATGCTGCTTTGACTTTATAGTGCGTAGGTGAAGAATGAAGATTTAATGCTCTAAGTGCCTTTTCAGAAATGAAATCATGTGTACTACCATCATCATGCAAAATAACAACTTCATGTCCATTTATTGTTCCTTTTATTTTAAGCAAAGAATGAACATGAGGTTTACCTTCTTGTTCTGAGTAGTGTGGATCGGAATTACCCTCTTGCTTGAATGATTCTTCTTCTTTGTCGTCTTCTTCAATCATATTGACTCGAGCGGCTGTTGCTGCTGCTGGTGTCGAACTCTTGGTATGCTCCAGACAATTCGGGGCTATGTGTCCTTCTTTGTGGCACTTGAAACATTTGATAGGAGGTGCCTTCAGTTTTCCACCATTGACTTTCTTATTGGTACTCATGTTGCCTTTAACGTCCTCCTTGCCTTTGTCATAACCTGGTTTATACATCTTCTTTGAAGCATAAAAAGATTTAGTAAATGGTTTAGAAGAAGTACCCTCATGTGCTTTAATCTCTTTAGGAAAACCATTTTTGCGTTCGGAATTAGTTGCCAAAGATATTGCAGTAGATAGTGAATGAGGTCGAAACATATTCACATCGGCCCTAATGGTAGATCTAAGGCCCGAAATGAATTTCCTCTTTTGGTCCTTCTCGCTAACTCTCTCCACAACCTGCACCTGTAATAAAGTATTCCATAACTTTTCTACATACTGTGACATAGTTTCCTTTTCAAGTTGATGCAAAGTGTCCCATTGGTGCCTAACTTTAGACTTGAATTGTGAGGGTAAAAAGTGCTTTTTAACCAGCCGTTGAAATCTTTTCCAGGAATCTGGCTTGTCACGACCTTGCTTTATTACACTCCACCATAAAGCTGCGCTGTCTACCAAATGATTGACTGCACATTTAATCTTATCACTCTCTGAAAATTTTTTCTTCTGAAAAATAGTCATCTAGTTGACTAAGCCAAGCTAGAATGACCCTAGCATCCTTCTTTCCGTCATAATTTTAAAATGTGAAAGCTTTCCGACTAATCTTGGATTCTTTTTGTGACCTTTGTGCTTGCAATGTAGCATTTACAGCCCTTTGGATAGTGTCATCTTCGTCATCAAAAGATAGCGAAGAGTCACGCTTGCGTCTACGACTCGTGAGCTGTCTCTCCAATTCAATACGCTTCTCTCTCTCTTCTACAATTTGATGTTGTAAAGAAAGGAGTTGCTCTTGAATTGATGGCGAGATAGGAAAATCTGCCATAGTGCTTGTGCAAATGATGTAGATAAATAAAATTTTATTTATTTGATGTAAATAAATAAAGCAAATGTAAGTACTTATCTTGTTTTTCTCCCGCAATTTGATCTTGGTTGAAGCTGAACAAAGATGTTGTTCAATGGTTGAATTGAATCCTCGTCGCTTCAAACAAATCTCGAGCGATTTCGCGTGATTTACGAGACTTGAACTAGTCAAATTATTGATGAAATAATTTTTTTGCACTTTGAAACCTGCTGAAATAGTCCTGTAAACCTTGCCCAATCTCTGTAATATTTTTTGAAATTTTTCAAAATTTTTCAGAAATGATTTTGGAATTTTTTGGCCTTTTCTAGGCAATTTTTAAGCCTTTTAAAACTTGTAAATCACTTTTCTGCACCTAGAAATTTCAAAATTGGAAACCTTTTTGAATTTCTCTTCAAATTTGAAAATAGGAGGAGTAAAGGCTCAAAAAGGTGATGTGACTTGCATGGGATTTGGGAAAAGTAAGATTAGAGCAAAGATGTTGATTAAGCTTATGGAGAGAATTAAGCTTTGGGTTTTTTTTAATCACCTCCATGCGCCGATTTGCGCCGCGGCAGGCTGCCGTCGTGCACCTTCTTCATGAATTTCTTTTTGTGATTTTTTTTGATGGCTTTTACACAGATAAATATGCTCCGTCCATTATAGATTTGCCAGTGCTTGAAGCTTTCTGATTTCTGAGAAAATCATGTGAGGTTTATGGCTATGGGGATTTCATCCATGCGGTCAGATTTTGATTTCTTTGAGTATTTAGAAAAACCACTTTTTAATAGAGAGACGTGGTTTTGCAGGGTGGTGAGTGGGTTTGAGAGTAGATCTAGTTTTGAATTTTTGACCTTTGGGTAAAGACCTACAAAGCACCCTTCTGTCCAATGGATAAACTCCTGCACTTTCTTGATTTTTGAGAAGTTGAAGCCATTTCCTACCTTCTCCACAAATCTCCTAGCCCAAGCTCTGATACCACTGCAACCGGAATCTTATTCTAGGATAGATTGTGGAAGAGTAGAGAATTTACAAGAATTGATTCAACCATAAAAACCAATGCTTTGCAAGCTTCAACTAAATCAAATTAATTGAAATTCAAACACTTACCAAAATTAAAATACTTAGCTCAATAGACCATGTTGGGTGCAATTTCCCCCCCCCTTGTGCGTGGCCTTCCCCACACAAGAGTATTTCTTTATTAGCTTTCTTTCCACCAAAAATAGGGCATAGCCCCAAAATATACAAAATGTGCTTTTAGGGAGCATGGCACTCTTCTTTTACAAAAATAGAGTGTCAAATATTGGGACTAGGGTAAAGCCATAGACTTTAATAAATTCCACATTATAAATGTATCTTTCCTAAAGTTCAAAATGGAAAAATCATTTGCTAAGGTTGCAAGCTACTATGCTTGCCAAAAAATGAAATGTGATGAACCAAGACATTTCTTCCAAAGTAAACTCTTCAATTCCCATAGTCTTCATCACCTGAAAATATAAGCCCAATTAATAATTAAATTAATCCCACAAATATTAAACAGGCACAAATCATAACCAACTCATGACTACCAGGCGTAAGTACCCCAGGAATCACCCTGCCATACGAACCTAACTGAAATAATCATAGATGGCCCCAAACATACGTCACTATACCGCACGTATTAATATTTATAGTGGTGTCACCCACGATATTAACCTAGCCGGCATGACGCAAGAGTAACCTAGGCGTCCCCAAATTACTCAAGAGGGGATAAATAATATTTTTCTAGATGACTTAAAATATATTCTCATGACACGAAATAATGAATATGACAAGGATACAAATGCTTGAGAATCAGATAACATCAAAGAAGCTTTTTGATGGTGAAGTAGCCGAGTAGTTCATTAGATGGATCAAGGATCTTACTAGCCAACAAGAAGTTCATTGCATGGATCAAGGATCTACAAGCTTAGATGGTTGTGGTTGGGATCAACAAGTCAAGTGAAGATTTGGCACGAAGCTATATCAGGATCTTACCCAAAAGTATGATAGCTTGGTTACCTCATTGAACACTTAGGTGAGGAATCCTCCCGAGTCTTAACTTTTGAAGAGTTTAGTGGCATGCTCGTGGAGGAGGAGATGCATCAAAAGAGTAGGGATGGTGGTGATTCCACTTAATTCCACTATCTCTCCTAGCATAAATAAAGATAAGGGGAAGGACACCAGTAACCCCTCTTGTTATGTCCTGTGTGTGGACATAACGAGGCTAGTATCAAGGCCAACCATGTGGTTTACTTAGTGTGAACTGGTGATGGGCTATATAGTTGGGTTTGGGACTAATTTGAGAGAGAGTTCATATGTAGAAATCTACTTTAGGAGAGGGGCCTCTCCTAATGGATCTAACTTATGGTTAGCTGATGGTTAGTCGCACTAGTGATAGTTGTGAGAGGATTGTGGTTGCATGGTATAGGACACATGTAGGCATTGAGGGTGCGAGCTTTGCTATGGTTTCTTTGGTCTCTAGTTGGTTGGTGGGACAGGGTGGGGGCTTACCATTATACTCGATTTAGAGCAGCCTATAGTTAGGTGCGAGTTTTTTCATAATTTCTTTAGCTCGAGCTCGGGGGGTGGGTGGGAAGGAGATGACTAGTTAACGTGGTTGAGTTTATGCGCAGCATAAAATTTGTGCACATATATTACTTAAATTAATACAATCAAATCAACCATAGTGAAGCAAAGATTTGATATATTTTATTTTTATCAAAGGTTGTGAAAGAAGGAAGGAAGGAGATGACTAGTTAACGTGGAGTCGGGAATGGAGTCCAATACATGGGTGAAGGTCACCATGGAATCTTGCATGAGCAAAGACTTGATTGATATTGAGTATAGATGATAAAAGTTATTATTTACAACTTGGCCTTATAACTGTCTTATATACCCTTGGCCCCTTTTCACACTTAGTAATACCTTGCCCCCCACGTTGGGCCATGCCCAAAACCATAGTCATTTACCACTTTATTACAAACCATCCCCACCCATAGGTTTCGTCCTCGAAACCTTATAACATTTAGGCTTCCAAATGGGTTGGGCATCCACATAAAAGTACTCAAGTCCATGTCCACCAAGTATATGGAAAAGAATGACTCATGTGAGAACATTCCCAAATGATCCATAGCTGTGAATTGCTTCCAATGGCCAAAAATTGCATATTAAGCATGCAAAACAACCCCAAACTTACTCTCCATGATGATAGCTCCTTTGCCAACATTTCCAAATGTAAGTTCCATGATCTCCAAGTAGTATGAAGCTCTCTAACAATGATTTACTAGAAATTCCAGCAAGCAAAACCACTGTTATGCCTCTTTATTTGATCCACCAAATGCACCCATAATGTCTTCATTAACTTGCAAGCTTGAGGCCGGCTACCATGAAGCTTCATCATTGGGTAAACCTCTCCATTTGATAAGGTACTTCAACACAGCAAACACCTGATAACATATGCATGCACATCACTCCACATCCCTTTCAAAAAGAAACTCTTCCTTATCTTGTCGAAGGTTTTGTAGAGACCCAAATTACTCGCCTAGGGGTTGCATGCATTTCCTACATCACCTTGCTCTTGTATGATGAGCTATGTACAAGATAAATCTTATATTTATAGTACAAGAGACCATTCTTGAGCTCATAAATGAGGCAAATCTTCATGGGTGCCTTGCTGTAATTTTTGCACCACTTGTGGCACCTCTTCATCCAAGAGATATTTCTCTTGAATATCCATGATCTAATCTTTGTGTAACTCAGATATTGCATTCAATGAACAAGCCCACATTCGTGAAAGAGCATCGGCCACTACATTATCTTTTCCCTTTGTATAAGTGATCTCAAAATCATAGTTTTGCAAAACAACCAACCATCTTCTTTGCTTTGGAGATAGAGTCGGTTGTAATAGAAAATATTTGAGCACCCTAAAATCACTTCTCACATAGAAATGACTCCCATAGAGATAATGGTGCCATTTCTTGATTTTACGTAAGATGGCGATCATCTCTTGATCATAGACATGCAATTCCATGTCTTTATCATCCAATTTGCAACTCTCATATGCAATTACCCTATGATCTTGATACAATACGGCCCCAATGCCTCTTCCACATGCATCCGCCCTTATTGGTGAATGGCTTTGAAAATTCAGTACACACCAAAATAGGGGCTGATGTAAGCATTCTTTTGAGCTCTTTAAAACTCTTATCTGAAGTTGAATCCCAAAATAATGTCTCCTTCTTGAGCTTCTCCATCAATGGTGTTGCTATATGCACATACTTCTCAATGAGTCTCCTATAAAATGAAGAGAGTCCCAAGAAACACCCTCAATTGTGTTGTATTGGTTGGAATAGGCCACTTTTGCACACAATCCACCTTCTTGGGATCCACTCTTATGCCATCTTTCCAACTATATGACCAAGGTACTCCACTTCACTAGCCATGAATGTGCACTTGCTTTCCTTGGCACAATTGATTGGCATGCAAAGCATTAAAAACCATGCACACATGCTTCAAATTCTCTTTTGCACCCTTGCCATACACCAAAATGTCTCCGAAGAAGGCCAATACAAACTTGTAGAGAAAGGGTTAAAGAACTTGATTTATCAAGTTCTTTAACCCTTTCCATACACCAAAATGTCTTCGAAGAAGGCCAATACAAACTTGTAGAGAAAGGGTTAAGGAACTTGATTTATCAAGGCTTGAAAAGTGGCAAGTGCATTGCATAACCCAAACGGCATAACCAAATAATGATAGAGACTCCTCTCGGTACTAAATGTCATCTTTTACTTATCACCACTCTTCATCGTTATTTGGTGGTAGTTAGGCCTCAAGTCAATATTTGTGAAGAAACGTGCACCCTTTAACTCATCCAAAAGATCATCAATGCAAGGTATAGGGTGCCTATTCTTGATGGAAGCCTTGTTCGAAACACAATAATCCACTAATATTCTAAAGGTTCCATCCTTCTTCTTCACAAGAAGCACTGGGGAGATGCAAAAGAAGATTGACTTGGCTCCACCCATCCCATGTCCATCAATTCTTGCACTTGTTTGACCATCTCATCTCTCTCCATTTTGGCCAATCTATATGGCAGCTTGTTGATGGGCCTAGCATTAGGCTCAAGCTCTATCCCATGATCAATGTCCCTCTTCCATGATGGTAAACATTTAGGTATGTTAAATATATCCTTGTATTTAGGCAACTTTTGCATGCCCTTATGCACGTCTGTCTTGATGACATCATTCCTCTCCTCCTTGCAAAGCTGTAATACATACACATAACCCATCTTCTTGAGCTCTCTCTTAAGTTGAGTGGCATTGATCAAAGTAAGCTTTGATGCATTCACTCCCATTTATGTAATGCTCCTTTCACCATGTAAAAACTGCATAAAACCTTGTTTCAAATTCATAGTGAAATAACCAAGACTTGAGAGCCAATCACACCCAAGAACCATCTCGATGGGTCCTATTTATCAAGAACAAGCAGATCAGCTTTGCAAGTACACTCCTTTGAGAGCTCCAAGCTTACATCTTGACACATAATTGTGCAATTCATTTTAGCCCCATTTGCCACTTGAACTTCATGGAAAGTTTCCAAAGGTACGGGTCGTAATTTGAGACCACACAATGACTTCTAGTTCACAAAGCTATGTGTACTTCCACTATCCACCAAAACATGAGACACTCTTCCATTCACTTTGGCCTAAAACCTCAAAGTGCTTGCACCCTTGCATCCCGCATAAGAATTGTGTGACAAGGTACATAAAGTTGGCTTCATACTTGCATTCCCAAAAGTACACATAGGCATTCCATCATCATAATCTTGCCAAGCCTCTTGCAAAGTGCAACCGGGATCAAAAGGAAATTCTCCCTCAAGAACATGATCATCATCACTTTCCAAGCATTTACTGCAATCACCAAAAGCTTCATTTTCATCTCCATGATGATCTTCAATAGCCTTAGCCAAGACCATGTTAATGGTGAAATTTTTGGCTTTGCAAGTTTTGAAATGCTGCTTGTTCCACTTTTCACCACATTTGTAGCAAAGCCCTCTCTTCCTCAACTCATTAATACGGTCCTTCTTCATAAACTTGCTTTTATTCGGCACCACAATTGGGTGGCTTTGTAGCATTATATGGTAGTGATGTGTGTGAACACACTTAGGAATGCTAGGGCACTTTTTCCCTGACTAGGAGGTTTTTTCCCCCGTGCGTACGTATACCCTCTTATCTACTCATTTTGGGGCATGTACTTATCTTTTGTATCTCGCACACATCTGTCTATTCTAATCTAGTGAGCTTGTGTGCTCTTAAGATTCTCTATCTTGTGCATGTGCATTGTTGCAACCCTAACCCTAATTCCAAGAATTGGTATTAGAGCTAGTTTCCTTGACACTTGATCTAGTAGTCTGCCTCCCTCCTCTCACGACCCTGTTTTTTTTTTGTCTCCGATACCCTCTTAGGAGAATAAGGTATATACTATAGTGTGAGGTATAAAAAATACATAAAATTTCTGAGATCCGCGACGTGATTTGGGCGCATTTTGGACACCGCAAGGTTTCTGCAGACGTTCTAGAGAGGTGTCATTTTGGATTGATTCTGCTTGATTTTGGGTGTTTGGGTTGTGCAGCGACAAAGATTTGGTATGCAACAGCATCTACAGTGTCTTCAACAACATCGACCATCATAATGTGCCAGTAACACTCTATTCTCTACTCGGTGTTATTTTTCATACACTTTGTTGGTGATTCAGTCAGTTGAGCCATTCGGGGTTGCATTAAGTGAATACTGAGTACTTATAGTGTGTTGAAAGATTTTGCATTTGGTAGACAGTCATGGCAGGCAGTAATGATGTATTCAACATGTTGTCTACTGAGGACATACTTGATGGGACTAGCTACCCATTGTGGTCCTATATGATGAGGCATGTACTGGTTGCTAAAGGCCTTTGGAATGTGTTTAGTGGTAGTGAAACTTGTCCTGTTTCACAACTACCAGTGCAACCAGGTGTTGCACGTACATCTGAAGTAAAATCTGATACAGATGTGGTTTTAATGCCTTCTATAGAAATATGTGCCAAACCCAAATCATGGAAAGACGGTAAAACTTCAGTGGCAAGATACCGTTGGCTTCTAGGTTACGCTAACTCCTTCCTTTATATAAGTCGTAACTTCACTTATCGCTCACAGTAATCTTACTTCCATCGATCTCCCTTCTTCTTAAACTCCTTCATGGCTTGGCAACAGGAATTAGTTTTATCCATGATGATTTCTCACCTTCAAGACGCAAGCGAGTCTGTGAAGAAGGATTTTATAGAACAGTATGAGCGCTCACTTTTTCCTCACTTGGGAACGTCTGTAGTTCAGACCAAATGGCGGACCTATCAAGACATAACTAGGGTAACACCCTGGGGTCAGCAGCACTTTCGTAACAATGTCCGCTTGGCCATGGTTATCGAAGCCTTGGGTTTGGGTCCCCGATACTACTGCGTCATGAGATCAAGACATCTTGGGTTTTCTGAGCGGGTCTTCTTACTGGCGTGTTTTCTTCCTCATCAGAAGATATGCCTTTACCCCGTTTTTGGCTTGCCTCTCAGAGGTCCTTTTGTTAGAACACCTCATACCACTGAGATAGGCGCGGCAATAACCAACAAAATCATTCCCATAGATGAGTTACCTTATACGTGCGCAGCTTGTGAGTGCTGCTTTTGTGATCATATGATGGACGGGCTTATGGAAGTGTAAAGAGTTCTTCTATCTTTACTGTATATGTTCTAAGAATGAATAAAGTTTAAATCTTGTTCTTGTCTTGACCCTTACTCTCTTGAGACTTTCTTGTCTCCACCGCTGCTAGTACCCCGAATCCGTTGTGCGGTGGAGACTGGGATCTCACAGTTGGTATCAGAGCCAAATTGAAAGCTAATAAAGATAATTAAATTCTTATCTGAAATTAGTAATAAGAATTCAGAAACAGCATTTTCATAATGTATTTTCATTCCGTAAGCTTCTTTAATGAAGAAATTTTAATCAAAGAAATTATTTTTATAGATGGAAGTTCCCCATTTATCTGGTATTCCCGACCTCACCCAGTCTCAAGATATGATTGCATTTGCCTTCGAGCATCTCATCTCTTCTGCTTCAACTCAAACAAGCCGAGCAAGACTCGCACGCCATTTCGCGGATTTATATTTTCCTACCCTAGCGGAGAGAATACAACATAAGTGGTTTGCAGGGCAATATGTCCATGCCCCTTGCGACCGCCGTACAATGCTGTGGCAGAATCTCTCATTGACTATGATCCTGTTAAAGCTGAAAATGGTGCGTGGTGTCATTCTATATCATTCGACGCCTCAAAATTTCAGACTTTCATGTCGAATTTATAGACTCCTTAGTCGATTTATCCCTAAGGAGAAAATAATAGCCCCCTTCGCAGTTAGAGAACTTATGTAACAGGGCATGACTATGGCCCAGTACGGTCCTCTTATATATCTTCCGAGGAGATTTTGAACTCAGAGCCGAGTTGCTCTATGTACTTATTGCAACTTGTATATAAATATACAAATGTTTTTTTTTAAGTGATTGTTTACGGACGATCGGATAAAGAAAAATCTGTTTATCAGATTTATGTCATAGATCTCCAATAAGATCAACTGAGGAGCCAATTATGTCAAAAGTTATCAAGACGCACAAAAAGGTTGTAATTGCGTGATATAATACAAATTGTTAATTCAAATTGAAATTCGTAAATTAGTAATTGGGTCTTCAATTGGAAGTACCGCAATTGTATGGAACCCTGACTTGCTTGAGGCCTAGACATGATGGTATTTACCTTATAGTTTCGAGTTTCATGACTATCCGTATATACCGAGGGTATAACTGCAGCTCTTTACCGGCAGTATATATGAGTAAATCTAAGACTTGAAATTATAAGCATTAATGCTATCCAGTTGATGAATTCGAATGTGGTTGATATGATTTTTAATTCTGTTTGGGAACTGATGAATTGATTGGGATTCTGATTGAAAAATGATGATTTTTGAAATTTAGTTGAAATATAATAACCTGAGCAAAACCATAATGAGGATGAATGGGACGAGTCCTTGTAATGATAAATGATGATAATGATTTCAGCAAATCACTATGAGATTAGTGGATTGTGCTGTCAAATTGCTACTGTTAATACTTGAGACGGTAGATCAAGTTAAGGGATGACAAATTGAGAACTTGCTTAACTGAAATTCCCGTGGAGGAATGTTCAGAAGGAAATTTTTCGGTCTAATGGACCATTATCGTAGGAATGATATGATCTAAATGAATTATTATTTAATGATGAGTTCTATATAAGGAATATTTATCCCAGTATTCTGTTGGGTTGACCAGAATATAAGGAACCCAGAATAAATTGGATCTTAAGAAAAAGAGCCGTCCTCTACTTTGCGAGATGAGGACATCTCACACCTTTTAAGTGGGGTAGAATGTAAGATTCCTCCCCCAGCCTTAGAGGTATACAGGAGTAAGAATCTCCCTTTCTGATCTTATAATTATCCTCTCTCTAAAATAAAATAAAGATTCTGTTTAAAAAGGGAAGACACTTTCCCCAGAATACCTTCTCAGGAGCCCACTTGTTTTAAGGATTCAGAACGATGAGTTCAGAAGTGAGAACCGGTATTTTGGATGCCAAGGTTTTAGTCATCAGTTAAAAGACTGCCCGACTCCTACCATGGAAAGGGCACAAGGAAGTCTAGAACCCAAATTCAGAGTCCAATTCCTTCATACCAATCTAATCAGGGTCCGTTCTCTCGGACAAGATTGCTTAACTCCATTAACTAGGTCCGACCCATTGATTAGGGTCGAGATGACCAGTCAAATGCTTGGCGACTTAGAGCATCAGATGCAGGCAATTCATAAAGATATAAACGCTACCCAGGATTGACAGAGACAATATACAGATAAGAAGAGGACAGTCAGAGAATTCAAAGAAGCAGTTATAGTCTTCATTTGAATACGGACCAAAAGAATTTCTTTATCTCTAGGGGAGTATAAGTAGTTATCCCCCAGATATTGTGGACCAAAGAAAGTAAGTGACTTAGCCTACTACGAACTTCTTTTATCTCCTCATCTCAAAGTTCTTAATGCCTTCTATAGAAATATGTGCCAAACCCAAATCATGGAAAGACGGTAAAACTTCAGTGGCAAGATACCGTTGGCTTCTAGGTTACGCTAACTCCTTCCTTTATATAAGTCGTAACTTTACTTATCGCTCACAGTAATCTTACTTCCATCGATCTCCCTTCTTCTTAAACTCCTTCATGGCTTGGCAACAGGAATTAGTTTTATCCATGATGATTTCTCACCTTCAAGACGCAAGCGAGTCTGTGAAGAAGGATTTTATAGAACAGTATGAGCGCTCACTTTTTCCTCACTTGGGAACGTCTGTAGTTCAGACCAAATGGCGGACCTATCAAGACATAACTAGGGTAACACCCTGGGGTCAGCAGCACTTTCGTAACAATGTCCGCTTGGCCATGGTTATCGAAGCCTTGGGTTTGGGTCCCCGATACTACTGCGTCATGAGATCAAGACATCTTGGGTTTTCTGAGCGGGTCTTCTTACTGGCGTGTTTTCTTCCTCATCAGAAGATATGCCTTTACCCCGTTTTTGGCTTGCCTCTCAGAGGTCCTTTTGTTAGAACACCTCATACCACTGAGATAGGCGCGGCAATAACCAACAGAATCATTCCCATAGATGAGTTACCTTATACGTGCGCAGCTTGTGAGTGCTGCTTTTGTGATCATATGATGGACGGGCTTATGGAAGTGTAAAGAGTTCTTCTATCTTTACTATATATGTTCCAAGAATGAATAAAGTTTAAATCTTGTTCTTGTCTTGACCCTTACTCTCTTGAGACTTTTTTAATTGGTGGTTAATCTTAATTAAAAAAATTTCTCTCAGTCTCATACTTGTGCATCTTGCGAAATTACCCCCAGTTTGCGAGATGAGGGTATCTCGCGTTTTTCAAGTGGGAGAGAATGTAAGATTCCTCCCCAGCCTCTCAAAATGTCCAGCATCTTCTCTTGTAATCAATCCCTCTTCAGAAATATAAAAGAGAGAAAATATTCTAGAGAGAGAATATTCAGATTTTTAATATTTTTGGATAGAAAATTATCTCATCTTATTAAAATAAGTTTCCCTGAAACAGAAATTCAAAAAGAACTTTCCAATGTGCAATTGGAATTAATTGGAAATGGGTATAAAGGACCTTAGCAGCCTAAGGGTCTAGATTTTCAGAAATTTTTGGATTATGGTCCAATTAAGGTTCCTATGGGCCAATAGCATCAATCCATGTGTAGGGAGGAGATAAATCCAATTTGTAAAAGAAGATACCCAAAAATGAGTAAATGCTCACATAAGATGAAGAGTTGAAAATGTACAAGGTTTATTAGTAAAAAACTATGAGCAATATTAAAAATATGAGATATTTTGGGTATCCAAAAATGAGTAAATGCTCACATAAGATGAAGAGTTGAAAATGTACAAGGTTTATTAGTAAAAAACTATGAGCAATATTAAAAATATGAGATATTTTGGGTATCCAAAAATGAGTAAATGCTCACATAAGATGAAGAGTTGAAAATGTACAAGGTTTATTAGTAAAAAACTATGAGCAATATTAAAATGATTCCATTATGACACATATGTAAGGAAGGGGAGTTCTTTAAAGGAGGTGCATATTTCACATAAGATGAAGAGTTGAAAATGTACAAGGTTTATTAGTAAAAAACTATGAGCAATATTAAAATGATTCCATTATGACACATATGTAAGGAAGGGGAGTTCTTTAAAGGAGGTGCATATTTCACATAAGATGAAGAGTTGAAAATGTACAAGGTTTATTAGTAAAAAACTATGAGCAATATTAAAAATATGAGATATTTTGGGTATAATGATTCCATTATGACACATATGTAAGGAAGGGGAGTTCAATAATCCAAGTGCAAGTTTCTTCCTTGATTTGACCAAGTACCGTTAAAGGTGCAGTCAGATCAGTTGATCCGTAATGATCTTGACTACGTTAGAGTAAAGAGTTATCCTGGTGGAATCGCCCATGCTTTCCGGGTAAAGGAAGTTTTTTCGGTTTCGGTTTTGGACAAACCGACGGATTAGTCTCTTGTCCGGATATCCGTGGGGGCGAGGCCCCGAGTGTGAGACCCCTACCCACGCATGATGTGCTACTTCCGCTGCTAGTACCCCGAATCCGTTGTGCGGTGGAGACTGGGATCTCACAATATGCATATTTTTCTTTATAGATCTCGGCATACATAATAGCTTCTTGGAGCTTATTAGGTCTTTGTGCTCTTACGTCTGCCCCAATAGCCGGTTTGAGACCCTTGATGTGTTTGAGCATCTTGAACTTCTCACTAAAACCATCCACATGAAGAATAAGCTTCAAAAAACATTTGTATGTAGTCCTTGAATTTGCCAAACCCTTACTTCAAGTCATCCCATTAACCAATCAACTTGCCATTCCTCAACTTGTTGGAAGGAAAGGCACTTTGCATGATATCCTTAAAATCACCCCATGTGGTAATCTCATAACCATTTCCATGCAAGTGTCACCACCAAGTGTGTGCATACCCTTCCATCTGGAGTGAGGTAAAGTACACCTTAGCACAATCACTTCTTGGGTTCATCTCATAATACATATCCAACTTATGAACCCATTCATCATATTCTTCATTTCTTGATCCTTCTCCTTTGAATTTTGCAAAGGCTACCTTATCGTTGATGCCTTTGAACTCAACATCATCTTCTTGGGCATTACGCAGGCATAACCTCATGGGTGGATCATTATGATCCCAAGGCTCACCCACATGTGTAAAGTCAAAAGCCACATGTTTCCTTTTTGCATCACTGCATGATGTAGATGGAATGTGTGAAGGCAAACTCTCAAAAGATAATGATTTTGGTGGAAAATTCTCTTTATTTCCCTATTGCATATGCTCATTTCTAAAGAAGTCTCCTAGTTGTTGTGAAGGACTTAAGCCTTTTTCTCAATCCATCACATTTGCATTGCCTTGTGTAGGTAGTTCTTCCACGAGAGCTCTGCTTGTGGATGGAATCCCCTTGAAAGCTTCAAGCAATGACATGTGATTCCACTTCATACTTTCCATCAAAATAGCTTGGTTCTTGTTCATATTCTCAACCAAGCTTGCAAATACATCGGCTTGTTGGGCTTGATTTTGGTTCATTGATTGAAGCATCAAACGCATCATTTCAAGCATTTGTTGTGTATAATTGCTTGCCAATGTCACTTGCACACTTGGACTAGCATGCCCACTTGCATTCATATAAACATTGGTGATCGGCTCATCATAGTCATGCTCCAATCCTTCATCAATGTTCGTGCCTTCCTCATGTGCAAGCAGACTCCCCATATTTGCCATCTCTTCCATCTCTTGCCTTTTCTAAGGTATACCCTTTGGTGCCATGGCTGAAAATGGAAAAACAAATGGGTGTTGGAGGCTCAAAAGTTGTCAAAAATTGGAGATCTGTAGCTCTAGATACCCCTAGATGTGTGCTACCCAACTATGCCAAAACAGTAGAATTTCTATGTGCCCTAATATTCTGTGTTTTAGGGTTTCTAAAACACTGCTGAAAATGAAGAATTGACCCTAAAACCTTGAATATAGGTCAAAATCTTGATTGGATTGGCTTGATGGATTGCTAGTGGCTGGTACTACCCACTCCCCGAACCATTTTACTTCAGTCAATGGCTAGGTATTCTTTGTTTTGACTTTTAGGTTAAAGTCAACTATGTCGATTGACCTAGAAAATGACTTCTAAATCAAGTGGTTTTTGGTTTATTGGGAAGCTTATGACATATACTAACCACCCATATGCTCAAATGTCATAATTGAATTGTTGTTTTTCACTGGGCCAAGTTTTGACCTAGTGGTGACACTTGCTAGTTGGGAATGCAATCGGTGTTGGAATCGAGCACTTGAGAGCTCCAAATGTAGCTCTTGGATAGTACTTTCAAGCCATGTTAACCACTTTAAAACAACCCCACTATATCCAAATTGAATTGATGATTTGTGTGACTGTAGAAATTGCCAAATTATCAAAATTTTGGCATAACTTCCTTTGTATCTAGTGCTGCCAAATCTCAATGAATCCAAGCATCAAATTAGCATTTGATTGTAGCTTCTGATTTAGCTCTCAGTATTTAGTAGTTAGCCGGGTTTACCCATTCAGCAGTCGATTGTTTCGGCACACTCTATATTTGGTATTTAACTTTTAGCTTTTGTCAGCTCTGATTCAGATTCCATCCATCCACCAATTCAGATTTTGTTTCACCAAATTCCTTCGGTCATTTGGTTCAACATCCATCTGTCTCACAGAAAGCAGTGGTTCCACGTCCGTCTATCAGTTGATTTTGACTCCAGGATTCCATATTTAGCTTTCGGCCTTCTGATGCCATGATAGCTTCCAACCTTTTGACCTGTTTGATGCCACATTAGCTTTCGACTTGTTGACCTACTACTGCCACGTTAGCTTTCGAGCTGTTGACTTGCTACTGCTGCCACGTTAGCTTTCGACCTGCAAACCTACTGTTGCCCTGTCAAATTTTGATATGTTGACTTGTTGATGCCACATTAGCTTCTGACCTACCAACTTGCTCATGCCACATCATCTTTTGACTTGCTAACCTGCTGATACCACGTGAGCTTCTGAACTACTGACCTATTGATGTCACATGAGATTTTGAGTTGCTAATATGCTAATTCAACGTTTGATTTTGATCCGTTGACTCCACCTGTAGCTTCAAACCTGCAGATTACTGATTTGGTAAATTTACACATGCATTGAGTAGACATTTTAGGTTCTTTGATTCAGCGTTTGATTCTGATCTGTTGACTCTGCCTGTAGCTTCCAATATGCTAATTCAACATTCGATTTTGATATATTGACTCCACTTGTAGCTTCCAACCTACAGATTACTAATTTGGTAAGTTTACACATGCATTGTTGAGGTACTCTGAATCCCTTGAAGCTACTACTTATGTCAGATATACTTCAACTTGCCCTTTTGTCTACTGTGTAAAATGTTCAAAAACATCAGTGACTCCTTAATAATCACATGCACTGATTTGCCTCCTTTGCCCTTATCAAAAATGCTGATTGGTACCTTTAGTCTGAATCAAGATTGTCAGCTGGCGCTATGCCTAACATTGATCCTGGTGATGATAGTCCTTAGCTGATTATGTTTTAATAGCAATTATCAATAGAGTTGTCTCTATGGCAATTGCATTTGAGGGGGGAAACATGTGTGTATTGCTATTGGTGATGTTTTTGGTCACTTATGCATTTGACCTCTCAGTTGTGCTATGTCTTGGAGACATACCTATATGCAGTGAAGTTTACTTTTGCTGAAGATGTATTACCTTCTTTTCCAGCTCCATGTTCTAGTTACCTCACCTTTGCAGCTTATCTACATGGATGTTAATGGAGTTAGACTGTCACATTGCCTTCATCATCTTGGTTGTCTTATCATGCATAATTCAGGGTTCCTCTACAACAATCTATGTGGGATTACACATCTTCTTTATTTTGCCATATTGAGAGGTTTCTTTGTACTCTCATGGTCTGGCTGGATGATGTATGCCGTGCTGCCCCCAATTGATAAATTGTTATATCAGTATTTTTGGCCAGGTTTACTAAATCAGCCCATTTCCTTTGCTAATTCCACCTTGTTTCCTTGTCATTGATGTATTGGCATTTAGTGGGTCTCTTGACGTATTGGCATTTAGTGGGTCTCTTGACAGTTTATACATTGCTGTTTTCCACAGTGCTCACATCTTCTGCTTATTGCTGTGACTGATCTGAGCCTGTTTTGGCTCTGAATTGGTCCTTTGCTAGGACAATCAGTCAAAGTTAGTAGCCCCGATTTCCATATTGCTCTACTGCCATGAGTCATGCATTACTTAAAGAGATTACAACCATTGTGATTTCCTACTATGACAGTAGTCGGACACGCGCTGCCTCCGCAAATGCATCTTGTATGACTGATACAACCCTTGTTACTTCCGCATTACCTCAGGAGTAATTTTCTCCTTTTTCTACTTTGGGAGCTAATAATCGGGTTCCAGCCATACATTTAGCTTTCAACTCTACTACATCTGTTGACAATCAGCAGCTGTAGTAGTTAATTTTTTCATGACATTACACCATGCATTTGATGTTTCAAACATTGAGCTTTTGCACTATTTGGGTATCCAGTTCATACCAGTTGAGGGGGGCCTCTTACTATATGAGATTTTGATGTTGTCCCTTATCAACACACTATTGGATGCCTTCTCCTCTATGTAATACCCATCTTGTGTTCAACATGCAGTGTCAGTGTTACACAGATTTCAACATTTCCCTAGTACTTGGCATTGGCAAGAAGTGAAACATTCGGTCTTCTTTACGCTTGTATGCCTTACAGTCACTCGCACAATGATCTAACACTAAGGTGTCAAATGGTGGTAACTGTTTCCAACAGTAGCCACTTCAGGTTGTGAACCTGAGTACAGTAGCATTCACAACTATTTCAAAATGTGTTGGCTCCACTGTTTATTGGTAGCTCTTGGTATTAGATAGCCATTTATTGATAGTCAAACCCAGATATGCAGTCGTGTGGATTCTATTTTTTTATGCATGGATACAGCATGTTGAGGTGCATTTCAGCATGTCAAGAGATGCTCCATGTAGGAGAGAATGCCTTGAGTAATGTGCCTACACATGCCCATGTGGCAAATGGGTTTACCCATTGTTCACTATCTCATAGGTCATCCTTTAGTTCATTTTTCTTGTCATTTAGACCCTAATTGTCAGTGAGAAGTTGGACAAGAACAACTTCCATGCTTGGAAGTTCATAATGACCGATTTCCTTATGGGTAAATGATTTTGGGACTATGTCAAAGGAGACAATGATGAGCCTCCTAAGTTGTTTGAAGAGAATGCCACTTCAGCAGACATAAAGGCAATCAAGGATTGGAACCACAGTGTAAGAAAAGTCATGTATTGGCTTTCAACATTTAATGTCACAGACACGATGATAAGACACATATAGGATGTTAACACTCCAGCAGTTATGTGGCAGAACTTGGTGTGCAGATGTTCCATACCAACACAAAGGTAAGAAAAATGTAACTAAAACAAGAGCTACATACTATGGAAAAGAAAAGCATGTCTATCAATGAGTATGCTTTAAGGATCAAGGGCATCGTTGAATCTCTTGGGTCTATCAATGTATCTGTGGGAAGATGATGACTTGGTAAGTGTCTGTTTGAATGGGCTTGGCAAAGAGTACAAGCTATTCAAGACCTCCATTGCAGTCAGGGAGAATATTCCCAACTTTTGGGACTTGGTGTCTATGCTGATCATAGAAGAAAAGACTTTAGGTGAGGAATCTTCTTCACATCAGAACTGGCCTTCTACTCCAATTTAGGTAGAGGTAGAGGTAGAGATTGTCGTCGAGGCCAAGGTGGTGTGGCCAATAAGAAAATCAAAATTTTGGACAACAATAGTCCAATGATTCACAGCAGCAATCATACACAGGTGGAAGAGGCTAGTCTAGAGAGGCAGGGGGAGCCAAAGAGGCCGAGGTGGTTGGCAAAGAAATCAGAATGCAAATAGCACAAAGTGATATTATTGTGGCAAACCAGGGCACATGGCAAAGAACTGGTATCAAAAGCAGAATGACATTAAAAGTGGAAAGTTATAGCAAGGCAACTATGCATCATCTAGTAAACAAGGAGGTGATTTGATAGAAGTGATTAGCTGTTTGTGATGCAGCACATGCCTAGTTGTATAACAGATGTGTTAGGATCTCAAGATACATGGTATGTGGATTTTGGCACCTCTAACCACATGACCAGTCATGCTGAGTGGTTTAAAGACATGTAGAAAATGGAAAAACTAGGTTATGTAAAAATATGTGATGGTACTACACATCCCATTGCGCATGTTGTGGTAAAGTGCCATTGTCTATGTAGGATGGCAAAATGAACTACTTGGAAGATGTTCTTCATTCCAAATATTACAAAGAACTTGGTTTTTGTTGGACAAATGGTTGAGTAGGGTCTCCAAGTGAGGTTTAATCCTCAAGGATGTTTTGTGGAACACTTCAAAAATCAATGTCGCTTGGTTGCAAAGGGTAACAGAAATGGTAGGATGTTTACTTTAGATATGATCATGCCTGAAGTAAAGACAACCATGTTTGTGCCACATGGAACATGTGTCATTGCAGATATTGACATATGGCACAAGTGCATTGGTCATGTGAATGTACAACGATTGAAGTCTATGTAGGCCCAAAATATTATTGTAGGTTTGCCAAAGTTTAAGGTTCATGGTATGCACAAAGTATGTGAAGCATGCCATCTTGGTAAGCAGGCCAAACATGTCAGTGCAAGGCCATTAGATGTCATACATTCAAATGTATGGTGGGGACCAACCAAGACTGCAAAACAATTGCAGGTTGTAGGTATTACATTACATTCATTGATGACCACACTAGGAAAGTGTGAGTTTACTTCATGAAGGAGAAAAGTGAGGTGTTTGCTCACTTTTAGAAATTTAAAGCCTTAGTCGAGAAGGAAAAAGGCATGCAAATAAAATGCCAATGAGTTCAGTGATTTCCTAAGGAATCAGGGAATCAAGAGACAGTTTACATGCAGGTACACTCCGCAACAACAGAATAATGTTGTAGAAAGAAAAAACAGGCATGTTGTAGAAATGGCACGTGCCTTGAGGTTGTGGACGAGAAACTTCCTCATGAAAATGAATACTAGGAGTTTATTTTAAGTGTGACAAGGAGGGACCGAAGCTTCCTGAAGAAAATGTCACTTCTCAAACAAGTGTATGCTTATAAGTCATGGCATAAGAAAGCCAACAAAATGATGTATTAGTTGTGTTTGTTACTGTATTGGATGCTATGATTGATCTTATATAAGATGCTATAACACCTAAGGATAGAGGATACCCTGGTTAAGTTCTATAGCACAAGTATCAAGGTAAGAAAGATGCAGTTGAAGCAAGAGCTACGTACTATGCAGAGGAATAAGATGAGCATAAGTGATTATTCATTGAAGGTAAAAGGGCTTATACATGGTGCTACTTTTGAGGTCTGCACAAACCATGAAAGTATGAAATGGCAAAATGAGTTGAAAGAAGGTAGCTAGGTGAACAGAGCTCTTATTGGAGCTTAATCTAAAACTCCACTACCAAAGAGGTAAATTTAATGTAGTGGGTGTGGTGAATACACTAAGTCACATGTCGATGATAAAGGAATTGAGTTTTACCACAATCAAGAGTAAATTCTTAGATTTACTACGTGGAATGTGTGAGCATGATCCTAGTTTTTTAGAGGTATGGCGGCTTCTACTTGTCAGCAGCCTACACCTTCCTCGCCCATCGAAAGGAGCGCCAATCTAGAGCGATTAGTCAAGGTTTCGACACCAAGAAGAAGAGCGAGAATTAGTTTAGAGAGATAAGGTGAGTCTCTTGGGTTATATACTGAGACGGAGAGGTCAGGGGGGTGAACCCTTCATAACCACTTGACATTGGTTCATTTGGTGGTGATAAAGTTTGTCAAGGAGAAAGGTAAAGACAGTATTTCATTCACGATGAGTACCTACTCTATAAGGATAGAGTTTGTATACCAAATAGTGGTGACTTTTGGTGCCAAATTCTTATTGAAAGTCACGATAGTCCGAGTGCTAGACATCCCAGGATACAAAAGACCTATGCACTAGTTAAAAGAGAGTTTTATTGGCCTACTTTCTTTAAGAGTATCCAAGACATTGTGCTGAAATGCAACAAGTGTCAAGTCAATAAACATGAACTCCTCAAGGTTGGAGGTTTGCTACATCCATTGGACATCCCCAAAGGTAAATGGGAGAGTGTTTACCTAAAATGAATCGAGGGAATGATTTGGTTTGGGTAGTAGTTAAGAGACTGACCAAGATGGTCAAGTTTATGCCTACTAAAAAGGAGGTTTAAACTCCTTCGCTAGGTTATTTATCGAACATCTCTATACAAGCTATATGGCCTAGATATAGTTTTGGATAGGGATAGAAAGTTTGATAGTCAGTTTTGGAGAGGTCTTCAAAAAATTAAACACTACTCTAAGAATGAGTACAACTTATCATCCCCACAGTCTGACAATCAGACCTAGAGAGTCAACCAAGTCTTAAAGAACATGCTTCAAGCATATGTCAGTAAAAAACAATCCAATTAGGAGGAGCACCTCCCAGATTTTGATTTTACTTATAATAGTTCCAAACATTCAAGCAAACTGGATTTAGTCATTCACGTTGATGCATGGTTTCGAGCTGAGATCTCCTTAAAAGGAGAAGATTCAGTCTGTCAAGGATTTCCTTGAAAAAATGAAAGATATGCTAAAAGCAGCAAGAGATAGCATTCGTAGTGCACAAGGTCATGCAAAAACATATGCTGACAAGAGCCACAGAGAAGTGACCTTTGAAGAGGGTGACTTTGTTTTCGTGAAAGTCGTTATACAAAGTCGGAGACTCTCAAGACGGGAAAGCATCAAGACTCTCCTTCCGTTTAAAATCCTTGAAAAGATTCATACCGTAGGATAAAATTTTGAATTGCCGGAGAGCTCTTTGAGAACATCCCGTTTTTCATGTTAATAGACTCTGAAAAACCATTGACCGTAAGGAGAATATGGTTATTCTGACACCAGCACCACCAACCAAGATTGCAAAGATTATCTTCCGCTTATACACAACATGTAGCACAATATCCATCTCATTGCTTTAAAATGCAAGCACTTATACGAGAATCCTTTGGCCTTGGTGTATATGATGGAAGGAGAGCGCTCAATGTGGCATGGCTTATCCTCTTCTAGCTCTACTATATGAGCTCTTAAATTTCCATTTATCCCTCAGGCAAGTCTCTCCAAAGTTCAAAATTTCCTTGAAAGAGAGCAACGATCGGTCTTAAGACATCCAAGAACAAGAAGGTTATGACGCCTACTATGTCCACAGGTGATATTCAGATTCACTTAGAGGTGGTGCATGTTTAGATATCGAGCTCAACTAATGCGAATATTGGTGACATGCCAAGATGACAACTTCGCACTTACGCCATTGGCATGGTTGATATGCCAGCAATGGATGACAAGATGTGTGACAACCACATTTGGATTACTAGACTATAACATAGTTATAACGCCAGCTCATATAGTGATGTTCACACTATGCACCGAATTTTGTATGATATAGTAGGAGAGTACTTTCCCTTATAGTATGTGCTCTTATTTATTTATGTTAATGGTTGTAAATAAAAGAAGAGAATAGAAGAAAATTCAACCATCCATCTCTCATGTGTGCTTAGCTACTCTTATATGTGTGTATGTGTGTGTTTTCTTGTAATGAGCTCAAGCTCATCCTCTCCCTCTTATGATATTAGAGTGTCGATTTGTGTGAAGAGCTCAAGAGGCAAGCAACAAAAGCGGTATACATTGATAAGGGTAATTCTATCTCTTTCCCTCTTTGATTTTGCAACAAAAAATTTAGGTAACTATGAGAGTTCGAGGCAAATAGGAAATTCATTATCTCAGATTGAGGCTCCTCTTGAATGAAGGAAAACCTTATTGTGTATAACTGAGATTTTGTATGTTTCAACCATTTCGAGCCGCTCTATTTTGGCTTTATAAATTTTATGCATTCATTATGAAAGTGTCAATTTTTTACTGTGTATGCCCAACTTTGGGTTCGATGAAAGTTACAACAAAAATTTGGTTACAGGACAGTCTGTGTATAGATTATGAGTTGCTGAATATATGTTTATGTGATTCGTTTGCATACAGTTGTAGTATAACACATTTACAGTACTACTTTGTTAGAGATTACAGATTTGACACAAGTGCAAAAGTTTTTTGTTAGCACTATTTGAATATATGTTTATGTGATTCGTTTGCATACAGTTGTAGTATAACAAATTTACACTATTACTTTGTTAGAGATTACAAATTTGATGCAAGTGTAAAAGTTTTTTGTAAGCCTTATTTGATACCTACAAGTAAAGATGTCTCACAATTTATCACATTGTGAGCGAGAGGTTGTGGACAAGAACAATGTCCAAGCATAAAAGTTCAGGACGAGAAACTTCCTTATGAAAACGAATACTAGGAGTTTCTTTTAAGTGTGACAAGGAGGGACCAAAGCTTCCTGAAGAAAATGTCACTCCTCAACAAGCGTATGCTTATAAGTCATGGCATAAGAAAGCCAACAAAGTGATGTATTAGTTGTGTTTGTTAGTGTATCGAATGCTATGATTGATCTTATATAAGATGCTACAACACCTAAGGATATAGAGGATACCCTGGTTAAGTTGTATAGCACAAATATCAAGGCAAGAAAGATGCAGTTGAAGCAAGAGCTACATACTATGTAGAGGAATAAGATGAGTATAAGTGATTATTCATTGAAGGTAAAAGGGCTTATACATGGTGCTACTTTTGAGGTCTGCACAAACCATGAAAGTATGAAATGGCAAAATGAGTTGAAAGAAGGTAGCTAGGTGGACAGAGCTCTTATTGGAGTTTAACCTAAAACTCCACTACCAAAGAGGTAAATTTAACGTAGTGGGTGGTGAATACACTAAGTCACATGTCGATGATAAAGGAATTGAGTTTTACCACAATCAAGAGTAAATTCTTAGATTTACTACGTGGAATGTGTGAGCATGATCCTAGTTTTTTAGAGGTATGGCGGCTTGTACTTGTCAGTAGCCTACACCTTCCTCGCTCGTCGAAAGGAGTGCCAGTCTAGAGCGATTAGTCAAGGTTTCGACAAGAAGAAGAGCGAGAACTAGTTTGGAGAGATAAGGTGAGTCTCTTGGGTTATGTACCGAGACGAAGAGGTCAAGGATGAACCCTTCACAACCACTTAACATTGGTTCATTTGTTGGTGATAAAATTTGTCAGGGAGAAAGGTAAAGACAGTATTTCATTCACGATGAGTACCTACTCTATATATAAGGATAGAGTTTGTGTACCACTAAGTGGTGACTTTTGGCACCAAATTCTTATTGAAAGTCACGATAGTCCGAGTGCTAGACATCCCAGGATACAAAAGACCTATGCACTAGTTAAAAGAGAGTTTTATTGGCCTAGTTTCTTTAAGAGTATCCAAGACTTTGTGCTGAAATGCAACAAGTGTCAAGTCAATAAACATGAACTCCTCAAGGTGGGAGCATTGGACATCCCCAAAGGTAAATGGGAGAGTGTTTCCATGGATTTTATCATTAGTTTACCTAAAATGAATCGAGGAAATAATTCGGTTTGGGTAGTAGTTAAGACACTGACAAAGATGGTCAAGTTTATGCCTACTAAAAAGGAGGTGAAAGCTCCTTCGCTAGGATATTTCTCGAACATCTCTACAAGCTATATGGCCTAGATATAGTTTTGGATAGGGATAGAAAGTTTGATAGTCAGTTTTGGAGAGAGAAGTCTTTAAAAATTTAAACACTACTCTAAGTATGAGTACAGCTAATCATCCCCACAGCCTGGCAATTAGACCTAGAGAGTCAATCAAGTCTTAAAGAACATGCTTCAAGCATATGTCAGTAAAAAACAATCCAATTAGGAGGAGCACCTCCCACATTTTGAGTTTACTTATAATAGTTCAAAACATTCAGCAAACTGGATTTAGTCCATTCATGTTGATGCATGGTTTCGAGCTGAGATAACCTATGGCCGTAGGGCTACAAAAGGAAAAGATTAAGTCTGTCAAGGATTTCCTTGAAGACATGAAAGATATAATAGTTCCAAACATTCAGCAAACTGGATTTGGACCATTCATGTTGATGCATGGTTTCGAGGTGAGATAACCTATGGCCGTAGGTTATAATAGTTTACTTATAATAGTTCCAAACATTCAGCAAACTGGATTTAGTCCATTCATGTTGATGCATGGTTTCGAGCTGAGATAACCTATGGTCGTAGGGCTACAAAAGGAAAAGATTAATTCTGTCAAGGATTTCCTTGAAGACATGAAAGATATGCTGAAAGCAGCAAGAGATAGCATTCGTAGTGCACAAGGTCATGCAAAAACATATGCTGACAAGAGCCACAGAGAAGTGACCTTTGAAGAGGGTGACTTTGTTTTCATGAAAGTCCTTACAAAGTCCGAGACTCTCAAGACGGGAAAGCGTGAAGACTCTCCTTCCGTTTAAAATCCTTGAAAAGATTCATACCGTAGTATAAAATTTTTAATTGCCGGAGAGCTCTTTGAGAACATCTTGTTTTTCATGTTAATAGACTCAGAAAAACCATTGACCGTAAGGAGAATATGATTATTCTGACACCAGCACCACCAACCAAGATTGCAGAGATTATCTTCCGCTTATACACAACATGTAGCACAATATCCATCTCATTGCTTTAAAATGCAGGCACTTATACGAGAATCCTTTGGCCTTGGTGGATACGGAAGGAGAGCGCTCAATGTGGCATGGCTTATCCTCTTCTAGCTCTACTATACGAGCTCTTAAATTTCCATTTATCCATCAGGCAAGTCTCTCCAAAGTTGAGAATTTCCTTGAAAGAGAGCAATGATCAGTGTTCAGACTTCCAAGAACAAGAAGGTTATGAGGCCTACTATGATATTCAGATTCACTTACAGGTGGTGCATGTTTAGATATCGAGCTCAACTAATGCGAATATTGGTGACATGCCAAGATGACAACTTCGCGCTTACGCCATTGGCATGGTTGATATGCCAGCAATGGATGACAAGATGTGTGAAAACCACATTTGGATTACTAGACTATAACAAAGTTATAATGCCAGCGCATATAGTCAGGTTCACACTATGCAACGACTTTTGTATGATATAGTAGGAGAGTACTTTCCCTTATAGTATGTGCTCTTATTTATTTATGTTAATGGTTGTAAATAAAAGAAGAGAATAGAAGAAAATTCAACCATCCATCTCTCATGTGTGCTTAGCTACTCTTATATGTGTGTATGTGTGTATTTTCTTTTGTAAAATGAGCTCAAGTTCATCCTCTCCCTCTTATGATATCAGAGTGCCGATTTGTGTGAAGAGCTCAAGAGAGGCAAGCAACAAAAGCGGTATACACTGATAAGGGTAATTCTATTTCTTTCCCTCTTTGATTTTGGAACAAAAAATTTAGGTAACTATGAGAGTTCGAGGCAAATAGGAAATTCATTATCTCAGATTGAGGCTCCTCTTGAATGAAGGAAGACCTTATTGTGCATGACTGAGATTTTGCACGTTTCAACCATTTCGAGACGCTCTGTTTTGGCTTTATAAATTATATGCATTCATTTTATGAAAGCGTTGATTTTTTACTGTGTATGCCCAACTTTGGGTTTGATGAAAATAACAACAAAAATTTGGTTACAGGATAGTCTGTGTATAGATTATGAGTTGCTGAATATATGTTTATGTGATTCGTTTGCATACAGTTGTAGTATAACACATTTACATTACTACTTTGTTAGAGATTGCAGATTTGACACAAGTGCAAAAGTTTTTTGTAAGCACTATTTGAATATATGTTTATGTGATTCGTTTGCATACAATTGTAGTATAACAAATTTACACTATTACTTTGTTAGAGATTACAAATTTGATGCAAGCGTAAAAGTTTTTTGTAAGCCCTATTTGATACCTACAAGTAAAGATGTCTCACAATTTATCACATTGTGAGCAAGAGGTTGTGGACAAGAACAATGTCCAAGCATAAAAGTTCAGGACGAGAAACTTCCTCATGAAAACGAATACTAGGAGTTTATTTTAAGTGTGACAAGGAGGGACCGAAGCTTCTTGAAGAAAATGTCACTTCTCAACAACAAGCGTATGCTTATAAGTCATGGCATAAGAAAGCCAACAAAATGATGTATTAGTTGTGTTTGTTAGTGTATCAGATGCTATGATTGATGCTACAACACCTAAGGATATAGAGGATACCCTGGTTAAGTTCTATAGCACAAGTATCAAGGCAAGAAAGATGCAGTTGAAGCAAGAGTTACATACTATGCAGAGGAATAAGATGAGTATAAGTGATTATTCATTGAAGGTAAAAGGGCTTATACATGGTGCTACTTTTGAGGTCTGCACAAACCATGAAAGTATGAAATGGCTTTCAAGTCAAAATGAGTTGAAAGAAGAAAGCTAGGTGGACAGAGCTCTTATTGGAGTTTAACCTAAAACTCCACTACCAAAGAGGTAAATTTAACATAGTGGTGGTGAATACACTAAGTCACATGTCGATGACAAAGGAATTGAGTTTTACCACAATCAAGAGTAAATTTTTAGATTTGCTACGTGGAATGTGTGAGCATGATCCTAGTTTCTTAGAGGTATGGCGGCTTGTACTTGTCAATAGCCTACACCTTCCTCGCTCGTCGAAAGGAGCGCCAATCTAGAGCGATTAGTCAAGGTTTCGACAAGAAGAAGAGCGAGAACTAGTTTGGAGAGATAAGGTGAGTCTCTTAAGTTATATACCGAGAGACGGAGAGGTCAGGGGTGATTGAACCCTTCTTAACCACTTGACATTGGTTCATTTGGTGGTGATAAAGTTTGTTGGGGAGAAAGGTAAAGACAATATTTCATTCACGATGAGTGCCTACTCTATACGGATAGAGTTTGTGTATCAACTAGTGGTGACTTTTTGCACCAAATTCTTATTGAAAGTCACGATAGTCCGAGTGCTAGACATCCCAGGATACAAAAGACCTATGCACTAGTTAAAAGAGAGTTTTATTGGCCTAGTTTCTTTAAGAGTATCCAAGACTTTGTGCTGAAATGCAACAAGTGTCAAGTCAATAAACATGAACTCCTCAAGATTAGAGGTTTGCTACATCCATTGGACATCGCCAAAGGTAAATGGGAGAGTGTTTCCATGGATTTTATCATTGGTTTACCTAAAATGAATCGAGGGAATGATTCGATTTGGGTATTAGTTAAGAGACTGACCAAGATGGTCAAGTTTATGCCTTATAAAAAGGAGGTGAAAACTCCTTCGCTAGGTTATTTATCGAACATCTCTACAAGCTATATTGCCAGGTATAGTCTTCAAAAATTTAAACACTACTCTAAGTATGAGTACAACTAATCATCCCCATAGTTTGACAATCACACCTAGAGAGTCAACCAAGTCTTAAAGAACATGCTTCAAGCATATGTCAGTAAAAAACAATCCAATTAGGAGGAGCACCTCCCACATTTTGAGTTTACTTATAATAGTTCCAAACATTCAACAAACTGGATTTAGTCCATTCATGTTAATGCATGGTTTCGAGCTGAGATCTCCCATGGTTGTAGGGCTACAAAAGGAGAAGATTCAATCTGTCAAGGATTTCCTTGAAGACATGAAAGATATGTTAAAAGCAATAAGAGAAAGCATTCGTAGTGCACAAGGACATGTAAAAACATATGCTGACAAGAGCCACAGAGAAGTGACCTTTGAAGAGGGTGACTTTGTTTTCGTGAAAGTCCTTATGAAGTCCAAGACTCTCAAGACGGGAAAACGTCAAGACTCTCCTTTCGTTTAAAATCCTTAAAAAGATTGATACCATTGTATAAAATTTTGAATTGCCGAAGAGCTCTCGAGAACATCCTGTTTTTCATGTTAATAGACTCTGAAAAACCATTGACCATAAACACGAGCCATTTCTCCCTCATGCCATTTCTCTCTCATTTCGCGTACCCAGAGTCTTTTCCCAAGAGTTTATAATGATCGGAGCATCACAATAGATCTCTTAAGAAGAGAGGTAATCATCATATTAGGATACTTAAGAATGATGTCCGTAAGACAAATTTTAGAACTATATACGATCATTATGAGTTCTTCTTTGTATAATTATCTGGACTCATAATGCTTATGTGACTTATTCTGACACCAGCACCACCAACCAAGATTGCAGAGATTATCTTCCGCTTATACACAACATGTAGCATAATATCCATCTCATTGCTTTAAAATGCAGGCACTTATACGAGAATCCTTTGGCCTTGGTGTATATGGAAGGAGAGCGCTCAATGTGGCATGGCTTATTCTCTTCTAGCTCTACTATACGAGCTCTTAAATTTTAATTTTTCCATCAAGCAAGTCTCTCCAAAGGTTAGAATTTCCTTGAAAGAGAGCAATGATCAAGGTTCAGACGTCCAAGAACAAGAAGGTTATAAGGCCTACTATCTCCACACAGGTGATATTCGCATTCACTTAGAGGTGGTGCATGTTTAGATATCGAGCTCAACTAATGCGAATATTGGAGAAATGCCAAGATGACAACTTCGCACTTATGCCATTGGCCTAGTTGATATGCTAGCAACAGATGATGACAAGATGTGTGATAACCACATTTGGATTACAAGACTATAACATAGTTATAACGCCAGCTCATATAGTCAAGTTCACACTATGCACCAACTTTTGTATGATATAGTAGGAGAGTACTTTCCCTTAAAGGATGTGCTTATTTATTTATGGTAATGGTTGTAAATAAAAGAAGAAAATAGAAGAAAATTCAACCATCCATCTCTCATATGTGCTTAGCTACTCTTATATGTGTATATGTGTGTGCTTTCTTATAATGAGCTCAAGCTCATCCTCTCCCTCTTCTGATATTAGAGCGCCAATTTGTGTGAAGTGCTCAAGAGGCAAGCAACAAAAGCGGTATACATTGATAAGGGTAATTCTATCTCTTTCCCTCTTTGATTTTGGAACAAAAAATTTAGGTAACTATGAGAGTTCGAGGCAAATAACAAAGTCATTATCTCAGATTGGGGCTCCTCTTGAATGAAGGAAGACCTTATTGTGTGTAACTAAGATTTTGCACGTTTCAACCATTTCGAGACGCTCTGTTTTGGCTCTATAAATTTTATGCATTTACCATGAAAGTGTCGATTTTTTACTGTGTATGCCAAACTTTGGGTTCGATGAAAGTTATAACAAAAATTTGATTACAAGACAATCTGTGTAGAGATTATGAGTTGGTGAATGTATGTCTATGTGATTCATTTGCATACAGTTGTATTATAACACATTTACATTACTACTTTGTTAGAGATTACAAATTTGGTACAAGTGTAAAAGTTTTTTATAAGCACTATTTGAATATATATTTATGTGATTCATTTGCATACAGTTGTAGTATAACAAATTTACACTATTACTTTGTTAGAGATTACAAATTTGATGCAAGTGTAAAAGTTTTTTGTAAGCCTTATTTGATACCTACAAGTAGAGATGTCTTACAATTTATCACATTGTGAGCGAGAGGTCGTGGACACAAGAACAATGTCCAAGCATAAAAGTTCAAGACGAGAAACTTCCTCATTAAAACGAATACTATGAGTTTATTTTAAGTAACAAGGAGGAACCGAAGCTTCCTGAAGAAAATGTCACTTCTCAACAAGCATATGCTTATAAGTCATGGCATAAGAAAGCCAATAAAGTAATGTATTAGTTGTGTTTGTTAGTGTATCGGATGCTATGATTGATCTTATATAAGATGCTACAACACCTAAGGATATAGAGGATACCCTGGTTAAGTTGTATAGCACAAGTATCAAGGCAAGAAAGATGCAGTTGAAGCAAGAGCTACATACTATGTAGAGGAATAAGATGAGTATAAGTGATTATTCATTGAAGGTAAAAGGACTTATACATGGCCACATGCCTAGTAGAGCTCCAATGGATGATGATGAATTGTTGTCGATCACATTGAATGAGCTTTTTGGCAAAGTGTATGAACAATTTCAAACATCTATTCGAGCCCGTGAAAACTTCCCAAAATTTGACGTATTATAATCCTTCTCATCTTACCAAGTACATGAAAATGGAGAGTAAATCATTTCTAAAAATATAGAAGAGTAAGCCCTCTATACACGAACACCAATAAAGAAAAGACATCATTTTCTAAAGATAGAGATGTAGGCCGATTTGAAAACTTAAACCATAAGAAGATATAAAAACAAGAACCTAGTCTATAAACAAGTAAAAGAGACTACTCTAGAGGCAAGGGAATCCAAAGAGGTCGAGGTGGATGGCAAAGAAACTAGAGTGAAAATAGCATGGAGAGTTATTATTGCGACAAACCAAGAATGCTGTAAAAGCAAAATGGTATCAAAATTGAGAATCTGCAACAAGAGGATTATGCATATCTTCAAGTAAGCAAGTTGAGAATAAAAATAAGTAGTTATATATAATGTAGCATATGCTTAGTTCTATAACTATAGATGCAAGGAACCCTAGAGATATATGGTATATTAATTCAGATACCTCTAACCGTATGACCAACGTGGTTTAGAGATGACTGAAAGTGATATTTTAATTATGATGCCTACTAAGAGTGATTCAAAGATGTAAAAATTTTAAAACCAACGTATAGAAATAAGTTATAGTACTATGTATCCTATTGTGCACATTGTTAAGGTATCATTGTATGTAGGCTAGCAAAATGAAGTACCTGATTGGTATACTTCATGGTTCAAATATATAAAAAGCTTTGTTTTTATTGGACAAATAATTGAATTCGGATCATCAAGTGAGGTTTAATCCTCATGGCTATTTTTAGAGGACTTTAATGATCAATATCGTATAGTTGCAAAGGACAACACCATCGATACAATATTTACATTAGAGCCCATCAAAAATGGCATCAATCAAAGGATGCCACTATTATGTATCATTCATTGAACACCACACTGAGAAAGTGTTCGTTTGCTTCATAAACTTCAAGAATATGGTTTAGAAAGACAAACACACATAAAATGCCTAAGATTAAATGGTGAAAAAACATATTTCTCCAATAACTTCAATGATTATCTAAGAGTGTATGTAATAAAGAGGTAATTTACAAATAGATACACTACATAAACAAAATGCCAAAAACAAAAGTGTCATATTGCAAAAGTTACTAGTGCATTGTTTGATAAATGACAAAGAAATACCTAACTACTTTTAAGGTAAAGTAGAAGGTATAATTTACGTTACACTTGCAAGAGTTAATGGCATACAACTTGAAAAAAAACTTTCTAACAAAAAAATCTTATCTCAACATACTTAACAATGTTTGATTGTATTACTTATGTACCTATGTCATATAAAGTGAGAGGAAAAAGCCCAAAGTAAAAAAATGTATCGTTATTGAATACTCCGTTGGAAGGTTAAAGATACTATAATCCCACTACACGTGAGATGTGGGTGAGCAAGAATATTGTTTTATACAAGATGAGAAACTCATTTATTCAAATGAAAAATTCCATAGAGACTTATGTGAACAATAATGTGGCTACAAGAAATACCGAGTTATAATAATAGTCAAGAATGCCAATGATGGCCGAGGATATGATTACGGTTTTTGTTGAATGCCCACAAGTACCAACAACTTTTGTTGAGCCTACACTTAAGAATGTAGAGTTGTCTATAGTGGTTGCAAATCTACATATGTTAAGCACGAGATATTAGTGATTATCACTCTCTACATGAATATATGATAATAAAATATAAATTACAAAAGTACTATCCCGTTAAATTAAGTAGATTGAAATATGCTCTTTGTAAAGACAAGGACGAAGGTTATGAGGTGGTTTAAGATGACATGTGCTAGAGCTCTTTTATTAAGGACTTTTCGTTACGCTAACTCCACTCTTAATGGCAAAAACAGTCAATAAGGTCCCACTTAGATGTAGAATCAAGGATGGGAAAGGTAATTTTGAGATAATAAATGTTAGAACTCCACAATATCCACCACAATGTGGGGAACAAGACATTACTTGCAGGTTATAGAACATTCACATCTATTCCTAATCTTTCTACTGTCTAGCTTGAAATAGAAGTCTGGAAGAGGATCATTTACCATTAGAGAAATCTCTTACCTAAGAAAGACAAAAGGCCAATCCCTCTCAACATTAATTTTTATTGTGCCATGACCTTTCAAAAGAACAACCACATTCATCATAGTGGAATGTGTGGAATCCCACATGTTTTGATGTGGGCTAAGCAAATCACCACATAAGTACCATCTTTTATACCTATCAATTTAAACAAATAGCATCATAATAACCATATTTTTGGTCAAAGGAAAGCACAATCATCAAATTTATACATCAGTATGCACATTATCCATGATCACAATGTACAACTGCCTATTCAAGATTAGAAGAAACTTATCATAAAGCTTAGTGAGGATATATCACCTTGCAATGTCAAGCAAATTATTATTCTTCCCAATGATATGCTAAAGCAAATTATTATTCTTCCCAATGATATGCTACGCTTATAATATAAATGCGTACTAGACTTGTGAGATTGAAATTGTGAACATTGCATTAACTTAATTATTCCGAGTAGGTTTACACCACTTGGGGAGTGTAAGTTTTCACCATCACTCGGACATGTTTCATCTACAATACAAATATAATAAAAATTGCATCATACTCTACTTTTGAAATGAAGAATGTTATAGTGGAGTTAATGTCAAAATAGTGGATTTATTCACTTCACTAGAAGTAGAATTCTTCGAAAAGGACATCAATGGTTGAATTTTGATCATTCTTCCAAATCAACGGTGCTCTATATAGTAGCCTGTAGCAAATGTATGCATATCTTATACTACAATGGGAGTCAATTCCACGGTGAGAATGACATCCGTGGTAAAATTCTGGTTGTTCGACCACTACAATGTAGACCAAGATGCAAATCTTCACATACCATGTACATATGGCATCGATGATAAAATTTTCATTGTCCAACCACTGTACTGCAGCCCAAGATGCAAATCTTCACATACCATGTACCATTTCTCATGCCAATTAAAGTGCCTTAGTTATCTTCTCAAGGTGAACCTTAGAGGTTCATCGTTGTGGTTATGTAGAAAGATGCACCCTCACGTGCATGAGGATAATGATCAATGTTCTGCATGAACATTCTTCTACATCAGTGGTGGTGGTTGCTACCCATGTCTAGTAGGGTGACAACATCCCATTGTGCCATTTAATATATTTCATACATTTGTTTGCCATGTAACAATGTATGCATATGATGACCTACCTAGGAGACAGATACATACGGTATGTTAGTACGGAATAGCTTCCAAATTTATCATGATTGATGTTTGTCCAAGGGTAGCTTTGTAGGATGCTCATATGGCGAAGGCTAAATCTCTCTCTGCTTAGAAACTTCTTCATTTAGTCCAACTCTCGTTTTGAGCTACAAAACACTGTTGGTACATGTCTATACACATCCTAGCGCATTGTCTACTCTCATCACATGTCTTTCTATCTAACCTAACTTCGCTACTTCAAAAGCCCTCTGGTGTATTTCACTTCCATATGGGGAATGAGAGGATCGGGGTAGACCAAAATCAATACAATACATGAGGGGGAGGTCAAACAAGCAAGCCGCCCCGGGGGCAGAAGACAAGGCGAAAGCCTGGAGGGATGCAGGTGGATTAACAGGAATGGTGATACCATATATATATATATATATATATATGTATGTATATCATATCTAGCAAAAGTTCCGCTGTTCGCGAGAGTGTTTACGCATTGAATTAACTCTTTAATGAAGAAGGCACCCCGGGTTAACCACCAGGTATTATACCCACCTAGTTTAAATTAAGGTTACGCCCACCTAGTTTAAATTAAGGTTACGCACGTTAACCAGTTAAACAAATAGGACATAAAGCACCTGGAGGGAGGAAATGTGGGCGGCATGGTCTGTCCCAAAGAGTAATGGCAGCGACGCTGCTCTCCAAGGCGATGGAATATGCCACCCCCCACACGCCCCGCACATGCAACCGGAGACAGCAGAGACACCGGAGCATCGCTCTGTCAATCCACGGCTGCAGTGTAGGAAGGGATACTGATGAGCGACGCTAGCGCAGGATCCTACGGCACAGAATTGTGAGCCGCTCCGTTTAGGCGCTCGGCCGGCGCCCCTGCCAAAGGGGTCACCGAACCACGTCGAGAGAGAGAGAGAGAGAGAGAGAGAGAGATTGAATGAGTGTGTGTGTCTGTGTGTGTGTGGAGAGAGAGAGAGCGCTCTGTTGCAGAGATGCCTCCTCATACCCTGAGCAAGAAAACCCTAAAACAAGCACCGTTGAACGAGAACCTTGTTGTAAAACCCTAAATATGTATAAGATGCAGGCAAGTGAAGCTGTGTGGTGGAGATACTCCTCAAACCCTAAGCATGTGAACCCATACCTACACAGATGTATCGTTGAAGTCTACGAGAAACATGGGCTTCAAGAACCCTAAATATGAATATGTACGCCCCCTAAACCCTAACAAGATGCGCAGATTTACACCAGTGCTCAGTTATGATGCACGGGCCGGCCCGGCCGGCTCCCATGTAAAACTTCTAATAGCCACTTGGTGTAGACAAAGGAAGTAAGGTAATGTTCACACGTTTTGAAAGCTCCAACTCAAGGAATTGTGAAGTTCCTTTTTATCAACCGCGCCCGTCCGAAGTTCAACTTATAAACTCATTCTCTGTGCAACAATTGCTCTAGGATATTTAATATGGCATGAGTGTTCTTTTTTATGTTCCTTGAGGAGGAGGACAATGCGATCAAGGTTACAAATTCGACATTCAAATGCCTTCACTATAGACGGCCAGGCATCCTACATCTATTGTTCTTCTTCCATCTAAGACTTCGGAATTATTTTCAAAAATTGGATTTCATTGATAAACTGTATTTAAATGTGCATTTTTGTCTTGTTGACAAATAAAAGCTAGAGCTAGAATTGATAACATTTTGACAACTTCTGGAACAACATTCTATTTTTGTAGATGCTATGATAAAAGAGAGTTTCATGAAAATGAACTCTAACAATACACAATTTAGTACACTTTTATGCAAAGGACTATTACTTTCTTTTTCTATGTGAGAAGCCCCACATCAATTTTATCATGATTCTTTTAACACTAATGCATATCTCCAATTTTAGTGCCCCACATCACCCACAACATGTTCAATGCTCACACCTCCTTTCTCTCAGGTTCACATGGAAACTCTCACACCTACCATTTACATTTAGCACTCCCTCCGAGTTCTCTATCTCATCATTCCTCTCTCTCTCTCTCTCTCTCTCTCTCTCTCTCTCTCTCTCTCTCTCTCTCTCTCTCTCTCTCTCTCTCTCTCTCTCTCTCTCTCTCTCTCTCTCTCTGTGCTAAAGGGGGGGAGTGGGGGGAGAGTTCATTCTTTGTGTGGATTTTAGTCTTTCTCCTAGAATAAAGGTAATGTGTTGTAACAGAGGAAGGTTGGGCTAGGTAGAGAGGTATTCATCCTCCTATAGAACTCAAGAAGTGTAGTTGAACTTAACAAAGTGCTATCAAGGTGAGTTTTCCACCCATACTACTTGAACTTCAACCTAGCGTTATTGATGTTGGTTTTTCACGCTTTCATCTTGAAGCTGTGTGTATTTATAGTATCAAGATTTTGGGAGGTTTCTACATAACTTCATGTTCTAAGAGCTTATAGAATTACTTTTAGCTTTCTTGATGGTCTCCCCTCCATGACAATTAAAGCTTGGCTTCTTCATCCTTTTTAAGGTTTCAAAGATAGAGTGGGTTGCTTTAGGTGGGAATGGAAACAAAAGAGGTGCAGACGGCTACAAGGACAGTGGTTTTTTTTTTGGGGGCGGGGGAGGGGGGGAGGGAGGTGGGGGTGGCTAGATCATGTATAGGCTTTAGCAAGTACTCTCACTTTACCATTTAGGAAGTACTCTCACTTTACCGTTTCCATGTTTAAGCTCCATTTCTTCTCACATTACTAAGGGGTTGTACAATATGAGCAAGAAATGCATAACTTTTCCCAAAATTAAGTGTGGGTGGGGGGGAGACTCCCTATCCACGAGTTGGGTAGGGATGATCTCCCTAAATTCTCATCATTGTCACTGTACAGGTGATGATGGGGTTGCTCCCCTATCTCGATAGTCATTAGTTCGGTAGTCCTTATTTCATATCGAGATCAATAGCTTTAGATTTATCTTCACTATGTTGTGTGCCCTTTTTTTAATAGACTAGTTTAGTTTGGTAGTCCTTATCTCATATCGAGATCAATAGCTTTAGATTTATCTTCACTATGTTGTGTGCCCTTGTATCTCTATCTAGAATCTACCTAGATTACCATCAAAGCTCCTTTTGATAAAGTGCACATGTGGGTAGACGCCATTCATTTATAAGTAACTTTGGTTACAATAGTGATTCAACATTACTTTCCATATTTCTTGCTTCAAGTTCTTTTGTCTTTAAGTTTCGCTTAGTGTATTTTTCCTACATGGTGTTAGATGTCAAGCTCTAGACAAAGCTTGGTGGGGGTAAGTGGTTCTTTGGGAGTAGATTTAGAGGGATGACACAGCCTATAGCCACAAGGGCTTAGCCACATTGGTAACTAGAAATGGATGGAACCACCTATACACTCTTGAAGCTCAAGATAAGACCCATTCTACATTCTTATGACTTCTAGGAGATAGCTACTGGGGTTGATGTGACGCCAAATCCAGCCTCAAATCTAGCAAATCCATTACAAACAATACCGTTAGATCTAGCTCTTGCCTTGGCATGGAGGAGGAGGAACATGTATACTCTTCTATGTGCTAGTGTGTTTCACTGATTCTTTGATGTGCCAGCATGAGTGATTCTTTGTTAACTTTGATTCCTCATATGAGGCTTGGGTGGTTCTATAGAACCAATATAACGAAACAATGAATATGACAAGGATACAAATGCTTGAGAATCAGCTAACATCAAAGAAGCTTTTTGATGGTGAAATAGCTGAGTAGTTCATTAGATGGATCAAGGATCTTACTAGCCACCAAGAAGTTCATTGCATGGATCAAGGATCTACAAGCTTAGATGGTTGTGGTTGGGATCAACAAGTCAAGTGAAGATTTGGCACAAAGCTATATCAGGATCTTACCCAAAAGTATGATAGCTTGGTTACCTCATTGAACACTTAGGTGAGGAATCCTCCCGAGTCTTAACTTTTGAAGAGTTTAGTGGCATGCTCGTGGAGGAGGAGATGCATCAAAAGAGTAGGGATGGTGGTGATTCCACTTAATTCCACCATCTCTCCTAGCATAAATAAAGATAAGGGGAAGGACTCCAGTAACCCCTCTTGTTATGTCCTATGTGTGGACATAACGAGGCTAGTATAGAGGTCAACCACGTGGTTTACTTAGTGTGAACTGGGTATGGGCTATATAGTTGGGTTTGGGACTAATTTGAGAGAGAGTTCATATGTAGAAATCTACTTTAGGAGAGGGGCCTCTCCTACTGGATCCAACTTACCAAGTTTCTCTCTTACTTGATACAGGGTCCAGGTGTGCTAAGTTAACTTGAGGGGAGGTGTGCTAGGCACTGGTCGCGGACTATCAAGTAAGAGGGAAACTTGGTATAGGGTCCAAGTGTTCTAGGAGTATTCACTTGAGGGGAGTTGTTGAAATATACAAGTGAATAGGGTGTGTGCGGGAACAAGCCCTTGGTTAGAGGCTATAAAAGAGAATCTGTAAATGTGAGAGAACCTGTGAAAAGGTGAGAAGAATCTACTGGGAGAAAATAAAGGGTAGCATGAGAAGATTTAGGAAGTGTGGAGATATTCTGGGAGATATTCTGGGAAAAGTGAAGAGGTGGAGAGAATCAAGCAAAAGAGGTGGAGATATTCTGGGAGAGGTGGAGTGAATGAAGGAGAAATCAGTGGGATGATTAGATGCTTGGATCTCACTATAGACTTGATCAAATTGAATTCTGACTTCACCAGCTTGTAGAGCATGCTTGAAAACCCCTGGAGCTATGAGGAATTAGAGCAATTTGATTGGATGAAGACAAGATCTGCAAATTTCTCAGAAAAAATTACGCTGTAGAAAATCGCGATCTCTCCTTCGTCCGGCAGCGGTTTGCGCTTCTGTTTAGACTGGCTGGAGCACGATTGGGTTAGCTATCTTGGGCTAGAAGGGTTTGGGCAATGGTTGAGTGTGCAAGGAGAGGGAGCTCCTCCACTGGCTGGGGGTGTATAGACTAGTTGAAAAAAGAGGGAAATTTTATAATTTTCTACTAATCCTAATTAGCAAAATGATTAGCAAGATAATGAGCTCACAAATTGATGGATTCTAGGCATGGCTCTGATACCATGTTGAAATTACAGCAATGTGATGAGCTATGGTGGATCATATGCTAGAATTAACATCATTAACAAAGTGATTAGATGATAATTAAGATGTGATTAGTGAGTAGTTAAGATGTGATTAGTGAGTAATTAACAAATAGCTTAATAAAGGCATGGATAATCAAAAACCAGCAAAATTCTCATTAGGCCAATGCCTCAATTTATAGTGTTTACATCCAAGCATCTAATCCCACTGATTTCTCCTTGATTCACTCCACCTCTCCCAGAATATCTCCACCTCTTTTGCTTGATTCTCTCCACCTCTTCACTTTTCTCAGAATATCTCCACACTTCCTAAATCTTCTCATGCTACCCTTTATTCTCTCCCAGTAGATTCTTCTCTCCTTTTCACAGGTTCTCTCACATTTACAGATTCTCTTTTACAGCCTCTAACCAAGGGCTTGTTCCCGCACACACCCTATTCACTTGTATATTTCAACAGTTCTTTGGGAGTAGATTTAGAGGGATGACACAACCTATAGCCACAAGGGCTTAACCACATTGGTAACTAGAAATGGATGGAACCAACTATACACTCTTGAAGCTCAAGATAAGACCCATTCTACATTCTTATGACTTCTAGGAGATAGCTACTGGGGTTGATGTGACGCCAAATCCAGCCTCAAATCTAGCAAATCCATTACAAACAATACCGTTAGATCTAGCTCTTGCCTTGGCATGGAGGAGGAGGAACATGTATACTCTTCTATGTGCTAGTGTGTTTCACTGATTCTTTGATGTGCCAGCATGAGTGATTCTTTGTTAGCTTTGATTCCTCATATGAGGCTTGGGTGGTTCTATAGAACTAGTATAACGAAATAATGAATATGACAAGGATACAAATGCTTGAGAATCAGCTAACATCAAAGAAGCTTTTTGATGGTGAAGTAGCCGAGTAGTTCATTAGATGGATCAAGGATCTTACAAGCCACCAAGAAGTTCATTGCATGGATCAAGAATCTACAAGCTTCGATGGTTGTGGTTGGGATCAACAAGTCAAGTGAAGATTTGGCACGAAGCTATATCAGGATCTTACCCAAAAGTATGATAGCTTGGTTACCTCATTGAACACTTAGGTGAGGAATCCTCCCGAGTCTTAACTTTTGAAGAGTTTAGTGGCATGCTCGTGGAGGAGGAGATTCATCAAAAGAGTAGGGATGGTGGTGATTCCACTTAATTCCACCATCTCTCCTAGCATAAATAAAGATAAGGGGAAGGACTCTAGTAACCCCTCTTGTTATGTCCTATGTGTGGACATAACGAGGCTAGTATAGAGGCCCCAACCACGTGGTTTACTTAGTGTGAACTGGTTATGGGCTATATAGTTGGGTTTGGGACTAATTTGAGAGAGAGTTCATATGTAGAAATCTACTTTAGGAGAGGGGCCTCTCGTAATGGATCCAACTTATGGTTAGTCGCACTAGTGACAAATTATGAGAGGATTGTGGGTGCATGGAATAGGACACATGTAGGCATTGAGGGTGCGAGCTTTGCTATGGTTTCTTTGGTCTCTAGTTGGGGGGCGGGGCAGGGTGGGGGCTTACCATTATACTCGATTTAGAGCAGCCTATAGTTGGGGGGCTTACCATTATACTCGATTTAGAGCAGCCTATAGTTGGGTGCGAGCTTTATCGTAATTTCTTTAGCTCTGGTGGGTGGAAAGGAGATGACTAGTTAACGTGGTTGAGTTTATGCGCATAAAATTTGTGCACATATATTACTTAAATTAATACAATCAAATCAACCATAGTGAAGCAAAGATTTGATATATTTTATTTTTATCAAAGGTTGTGAAAGAAGGAAGGAAGGAGATGACTAGTTAACGTGGAGTCGGGAATGGAGTCTAATACATGGGTGAAGGTCACCATGGAATCTTGCATGAGCAAAGACTTGATTGATATTGAGTATAGATGATAAAAGTTATTATTTACAACTTGGCCTTATAATTATCTTATATACCCTTGGCCCCTTTTCACATAGTAATACCTTGCCCCCCACGTTGGGCCATGCCCAAAACCATAGTCATTTACCACTTTATTACAAACCATCCCCACCCATAGGTTTCGTCCTCGAAACCTTATAACATTTAGGCTTCCAAATGGGTTGGGCATCCACATAAAAGTAGTCCATGTCCACCAAGTATATGGAAAAGAATGACTCATGTGAGAACATTCCCAAATGATCCATGGCTGTAAATTGCTTCCAATGGCCAAAAATTGCATATTAAGCATGCAAAACGACCCCAAACTTACTCTCCATGATGATAGCTCCTTTGCCAACATTTCCAAATGTAAGTTCCATGATCTCCAAGTAGTATGAAGCTCTCTAACAGTGGTTTACTAGAAATTCCAAGCAAAACCACTGTTATGCCTCTTTATTTGATCCACCAAATGCACCCATAATGTCTTCATTAACTTGCAAGCTTGAGGCCGGCTACCATGAAGCTTCATCATTGGGTAAACCTCTCCATTTGATAAGGTACTTCACCAAAGAGCGGTTACGTAACACCTTCTCTCTAGTGCCCAATACCTTTTTCGGTATATATTCAATCATACCTTGCTCACTCATTGGAGGTGGCTCATCTTGTACTTCCATTAGTAGCCTCAAAAGACAACATTCTAATGCTTACATGACTTGTGCTATTGTAAGCAAATTCTACGAAAGGTAACCACTCATCCCAAGCATATTGAGTATCATGGCAAAAGTGTCTCAAATACATCTCCACCCATTTATTGACTCTCTTCGATTGCCCATCCATTTCCGGGTGATAGGCAGTGCTAGGAGTCAACTTGGTACCCATGATCTCAAATAGAATTCTCCAAAATGAACCCATAAAGTCGGCATCTCTATCACTCATAATTTGTTGAGGCATTCCATGCAACTCGAATACAAACTCCACAAATTGCCTTGCAACCATTGATGCCGAATGGGTGACCTTGGTAAGAATAAAGTGTGCCATCTATGTCAATTGGTGTGGCCACTACAAATAAGTTGTCCCAATCCTTCCTTGTGTAAGAAGTCCCGTGATGAAATCCATGGATATATGCATCCACTTTCCCTCGAGAAAAGGTAAGGGCTAAAGCAAACCTCTCAGCTTATGTGTCGGATCCTTGTTTAATTGACACACCAAACACACCATAATATATGCATGCACATCACTCCACATCCCTTTCCAAAAGAAATTCTTCCTTATCTTGTCGAAGGTTTTAAAGAGACCCAAATTACTTGCCTAGGGGTTGCATGCATTTCCTACATCACCTTACTCTTGTATGATGAACTATGTACAAGATAAATCTTGTGCTTATAGTACAAGAGACCATTCTTGAGCTCATAATGAGGCAAATCTTCATGGGTGCCTTGCTGTAATTTTTGCACCACTTGTGGCACCTCTTCATCCAAGAGATATTTCTCTTGAATATCCATGATCTAATCTTTGTGTAACTCAGATATTGCACTCAATGAACAAGCCCACATTCGTGAAAGAGCATCGGCCACTACATTATCTTTTTCCTTTGTATAAGTGATCTCAAAAACATAAATTTGCAAAACAACCAACCATCTTCTTTGCTTTGGAGATAGAGTCGGTTGTGATAGAAAATATTTGAGCACCCTATAATCACTTCTCACATAGAAATGACTCCCATAGAGATAATGGTGCCAATTCTTGATTTTATGTAAGATGGCAATCATCTCTTGAACATAGACATGCAATTCCATGTCTTTATCATCCAATTTGCAACTCTCATATGCAATTACCCTATGATCTTGATACAATACGGCCCCAATGCCTCTTCCACATGCATCCGCCCTTATTGTGAATGGCTTTGAAAATTCAATACACACCAAAATAGGGGCTGATGTAAGCATTCTTTTGAGCTCTTCAAAACTCTTATCTGAAGTTACATCCCAAAAGAATGTCTCCTTCTTGAGCTTCTCCGTCAATGGTGTTGCTATATGCGCATACTTCTCAATGAGTCTCCTAAAAAATAAAGAGAGTCCCAAGAAACACCTCAACTGTGTTGTATTGGCTGGAATAGGCCACTTTTGCACACAGTCCACCTTCTTGGGATCCACTCTTATGCCATCTTTCCAACTATATGACCAAGGTACTCCACTTCACTAGCCATGAATGTGCACTTGCTTTCCTTGGCACACAATTGATTGGCATGCAAAGCATCAAAAACCATGCACACATGCTTCAAATTCTCTTTTGCATCCTTGCCATACACCAAAATGTCTCCGAAGAAGGCCAATACAAACTTGTAGAGAAAGGGTTAAAGAACTTGATTTATCAAGGCTTGAAAAGTGGCAAGTGCATTGCATAACCCAAATGGCATAACCAAATAATGATAGAGACTCCTCTCGGTTCTAAATGTCATCTTTTACTTATCACTACTCTTCATTCTTATTTGGTGGTAGTTAGGCCTCAAGTCAATATTTGTGAAGAAACGTGCACCCTTTAACTCATCCAAAAGATCATCAATGCAAGGTATAGGGTGCCTATGCTTGATGTAAGCCTTGTTCGAAACACAATAATCCACTTAAATTTTAAAGGTTCCATCCTTCTTCTTCACAAGAAGCACCGGAGATGCAAAAGGAGATTGACTTGGCTCCACCCATCCCATGTCCATCAATTCTTGCACTTGTTTGACCATCTCATCTCTCTCCATTTTGGACAATCTATATGGTAGCTTGTTGATGGGCCTAGCATTAGGCTAAAGCTCTATCCCATGATCAATGTCCCTCTTCCATGGTAAACATTTAGGCATGTTAAATATATCCTTGTATTTAGGCAACTTTTGCATGCCCTTATGCACGTCTGTTTTGATGACATCGTTCCTCTCCTCCTTGGCAAAGCTGTAATACATACACATAACCCATCTTCTTGAGCTCTCTCTTAAGCTGAGTGGCATTGATCAAAGTAAGCATTGATGGATTCACTCCCTTTTATTCAATGCTCCTTTCACCATGTAAAAACTGCATAAATCCTTGTTTCAAATTCATAGTGAAATAACCAAGACTTGAGAGCCAATCACACCCAAGAACCATCTCGATGGGTCCTATTTATCAAGAACAAGCAGATCAGCTTTGCATGTACACTCCTTTGAGAGCTCCAAGCTTATATCTTGACACATAATTGTGCAATTCATTTTAGCCCCATTTGCCACTTGAACTTCATGGAAAGTTTCCAAAGGTATGGGCCGTAATTTGAGACCACACAATGACTTCTAGTTCACAAAGCTATGTGTACTTCCACTATCCACCAAAACATGAGACACTCTTCCATTCACCTTGGCCTAAAACCTCAAAGTGCTTGCACCCTTGCACCCTTGCACCCCGCATAAGAATTGTGTGACAAGGTACATAAAGTTGGCTTCGTACTTGCATTCCCAAAAGTACACATAGGCATTCCATCATCCTTGCATCCCGCATAAGAATTGTGTGACAAGGTACATAAAGTTGGCTTCATACTTGCATTCCCAAAAGTACACATAGGCATTCCACCATCATAATCTTGCCAAGCCTCTTGCAAAGTGCAACCGGGATCAAAAGGAAATCCTCCCTCAAGAACATGATCATCATCACTTTCCAAGCATTTACTGCAATCACCAAAAGCTTCATTTTCATCTCCATGATCATCTTCAATAGCCTTAGCCAAGACCATGTTAATGGTGATATTTTTGGCTTTGCAAGTTTTGAAATGCTGCTTGTTCCACTTTTCACCACATTTGTAGCAAAGCCCTCTCTTCCTCAACTCATTATTTCGGTCCTTCTTCATAAACTTGCTTTTATTGGCACCACCATTGGGTGGCTTTGTAGCATTATATGGTAGTGATGTGTGTGAACACACTTAGGATTGCAGGGCACTTTTTCCCTCACTAGGAGGTTTTTCCCCCCGTGCGTACGTACACCCTCTTATCTACTCATTTTGGGGCATGTACTTATCTTTTGTATCTCACACACATCTGTCTATTCTAATCTAGTGAGCTTGTGTGCTCTCTTAAGATTCTCTATCTTGTGCATGTGCATTGTTGCAACCCTAACCCTAATTCCAAGAATTGGTATTACAGCTAGCTTCCTTGACACTTGATCTAGTAAATGCCCTGTTTTTTTTTGTCTCCAATTGAGATACCCTCTTAGGAGAATAAGGTATATACTGTAGTGTGATGTATAAAAAATACATAAATTTTTTTATATCCGCGACGTGATTCAGGCGCGTTTTGGACACCGCAAGGTTTCTGCAGACGTTCTCGAGAGGCGTCATTTTGGATTGATTCTGCTTGATTTTAGGTGTTTGGGTTTTGTGCAGCGACAAAGATTTGGTATGTAACAGCATCTACAGTGTCTTCAACAACATCGACCATCATAATTTGCCAGTAACACTCTATTCTCTACTCGGTGTTATTTTTCATACACTTTGCTGGTGATTCAGTCTCAGTTGTTGGTAGCCATCCGAGGTTGCATTAAGTGAATACTGAGTACTTGTAGTGTGTTGAAAGATTTTGCATTTGGTAGACAGTCATGGCAGGAAGTAGTGATGTATTCAACATGTTGTCTACTGAGGACAAACTTGATGGGACTAACTACCCATTGTGGTCCTATATGATGAGGCATGTACTGGTTGCTAAAGGCCTTTAGAATGTGTTTAGTGGTAGTGAAACTTGTCCTGTTTCACAACTACCAGTGCAACCAGGTGTGCAACCAGGTGCTACACGTACATCTGAAGTAGAATCTGATACAGATGAGGTTCCTCCACATGCACCACCAGTACCTCCCACTGCTGCTTAAATGAGATGGGATAGAAGAGATGCACAGGCACATGCATTGCTTGCACTTTCTATGAAGCGTAGCATTATTCCTCATATTCGGTCATGTAAGACTTCAAAACAGGCATGGGATGCACTTGTTGCATTATACCAAGTGCGCAATGAAGCACGTGTTGTATATCTACACAAACAGTTGGAGTCTGAGCACATGAATGAGGGAGACTCAATGGACAGCTTCTTGACCAAGATTAAAGATTTTAAGGAGCAACTCACTAGTGTGGATGAGATATATCCAGATAGTACATTGGTGCTCACAGTTCTCAATGCATTTCTGAATTCTTATCAGAGTTTTACCTCTACCCTTAGACTCATGATGATGAAGGAAAAGCCAAATGCCCTTACATTTGATAAGCTAGTTTCAGTACTCTTGCAAGAAGAGTAGTTTAGGCAAAACAAATCTGCTATGCGAGCTGGTGACCAAGATTTTGTTGCCAATCAGAAAGGCAAAGGTAAAGCTTCTTCGCATGGTGGCTATAAGCCAAAATCAGAATCCTCAGGTAAGGATGCGGAGAAAGAAGGTGCTAAGCCTAAACAGAAGGGCAAGTGTCACTATTGCAAGAAAGCAGGGCACTACATAAATGAGTGCAAGAAAAGGCTAGAGAAGGAGAAAAAGAAAGAATCGGGCATGGCTGTGGTGGCTGATGCATCTGCACTAAGTGTAGAGAAGGAGGAATCTGTAAGTTTTGCTTAAGATGATTAGGCATGGACTGTACATTGCAGTTATGACCCTTCTGTTCATTATGTATGCACGTCAGTGGTAGAATTGGATGCTTGGTACTTTGATAGTGGTGCTAGTAAGCACATTACTTCACAAAAAAAATGTTATCTTTGGAATCTATCCCAAGTGTAGGAACCGTCACATGTGCAAATGGTTCCTCATATCCTGTTAGAGGTGTTGGTAGAGTTATGCTCACTACTGCAAATGGGGGTGCATTTACTCTTTCTAAAGTTTTATATGTGCCAGGAATTAAGAAGAACTTGTTATCAGTTTCACAGCCTTAGCCCTGTCAGACTTGATGGTGAAATTTGTTGGATGACAGATGTACAGTTCAGGATATAAATGTTGGTTATTCTATCATTGTCTCAGGTACCTTGTTTCATGGCCTATACAAGATGGATGTATTTGAGAAGTTGCAGCATGACGCTTGCTCAGTCTCTATGACTCGTGCTATGAGTGATGTAGAATTATGGCATGCACAATTTGGCCATATGAATTATGGCAGTTTGTTACACCTTCAAAGGCATGATATGGTGTCTGAGTTGCCAACTCTTGAGACCCCTACTAGACATGTATGTGAGGGGTGTATTCTTGGTAAAATGCATCGGGCATCATTTCTAAAGGATGAATCTGAGAGAGCTGTTAAGAAATTACAGCTTATACATAGTGATGTATGTGGTCCTATGAGGACACCATCTATTAGGGGATATCTCTACTTTGTCACTTTTATTTATGATTACTCTAGATATAGCTGGGTGTATCCATTAAAGTAGAAGTTAGAGGTTTTTATGTGCTTTAAAAGAACTTTGTATCCATGGATAAAAATGCATGTGAATGTAAAGTTGGCATCCTTCGTTCAGATTGAGGGAGGGAGTATATGTCCAAGGAATTTCATGCATATATGGTTGAAAAAGGCATAAGGCATCAATGTACAGTGCCATACATACCTCATAAAAATGGTGTGGCTGAGAGGAAGAATAGGTCTCTCATGGAGATGGCACGATGTATGGTGAAAGCCCAAGATTTACCTCATGGTTTTTAGTTAGAGGCAACTATGTGTGCAAACTATGTGTTGAACAAATGCCCTACCAAGGTCTTGCAGTCTAAAACTCCTTATGAAGCTTGGCATGGCGGGGCAGGAAGCCTTTTGTGGCTCATTTGCGTGTTTTTGGTTGTCTTGCTTATGCTCTTGTGCCTGAGCAACAACACAATAAGCTTAATAAGGTAGTTAAATGCATATTTGTGGGATACAGTTCAGAAAGCAAGGGATATATACTCTACCATCCGACGTCAAAGCGAATTTTGGTAAGTAAAGATGTTGTTTTTGTCGAAAACTTAGTTCAACCCATGATTTCATGCAAAAAACAACACAATGTATATTCATAGGACATGTTTGATTTGCTTCTACCTTTGTTTAATGGAGGGCAGCCATATGTAGAGCAATTGAATGCTCAACCAAGTGCTGAAACTCAGCCTTTGTAGGTGCAAAATCAGCCTGCAAATCAGCCTTTTGATGAGGCAATTATTGAGGATGTAGTGGATGAGGAGAGAGTAGCCATAGAAGAATCTAGGCGTATGCCAAAATGGCTTGTGCAAACATTGAGGGATAGCAAGTTGGCAGCTCCTTTATCTAACAAAACTCGTGCAGGTTCTCATCATGCAAATTATTATCATGTGGATCATGTTCTCATTTCTACTTTATGTAATGAGGAGGAACCTATTTCTTTTGAGGAAGCACAGGATGATGATCATTGGATGCTTGCTATGCGGGATGAGTATAACTCTATACTCAAGAATGACACCTGGTATTTGACGAATCTACCTCATGGCAAGAAGGCCATTGGTATTAAGTGGGTTTACAAGTTAAAACGCAAAGCAGATGGTAGCATTAATCACTACAAGGCCAGACTTGCAAAGGGGTATCCCCAGTAAAAGGGCATTGATTATGATGAGACCTTTGCACCCACATCTCATATGACTACCATTAGGTGTCTCTTTGCTTTGGCAGCACATCATGGGTGGAATGTACATTAGTTGGACATTAAAAGTGCATTCTTAAATGGTGATTTACATGAGGAGGTGTATGTATTGCAGCCTCCTAGTTTTGCTATGAAAGGAGAAGAGTCTAAAGTATGTAGGTTGAAAAAGGCTCTTTATGGCCTTAAGCACACTCCTAGAGCATGTTATGAGAAGATTCATGCATGCTTGGTTGCAAACAATTTTTGCAATAGTCCAACAGAGAGTACCCTCTATGTGAAGAGGAGTAAGGACACATTTTTGGTCATCATTCTATACGTTGATGACATGCCGCTCATGAGACCCGATATACATCAGATTTCAGCCTTTAAGGCTGATTTGAAGTGATCGTTTGAGATGTCAGATTTGGGGCCCTTGCATTACTATTTGCGGATTTAGTTTATGAAGCAACACAATGATGGCATTGTTATGCTGCAGTCTAAATATAGACAGAAGGTATTGAAGAGGTTTAATCTTGAAGACTGTAAACCTGTGGTTACACCTATGGAGACAGGTACTCGACTTGGTCTTCAAGATGCTGGAGACTCTTTTGATGCTAGTTTGTATTAGCAGGAGGCTGTTGGATCCCTTCTTTATGTGTGCAACATGAGGCCAAATATACAGTATGCGATCTCACTTTTGAGCAGATTTATGCATAGCCTAGGTACAAAGCATTGGCAGGCTGTTAAGTGGGTTTTTCGCTATTTACAGGAGGGCACTTAGTATTTTGGATTATTTTATCCAAAAGGGGGTGAGTCATAGCTGCATATTTTCAGTGATTCAGATTGGGCTGGATGTTGTGACACTCGAGTGTCCACTAGTGGGTTTTTTGCTATTTACAGGAGGGCACTTAGTATTTTGGATTATTTTATCCAAAAGGGGGTGAGTCATAGCTGCATGTTTTCAGTGATTCAGATTGGGCTGGATGTTGTGACACTCGAGTGTCCACTAGTGGGTTTTGCTTTTGCCTTGGTGATTCATGTATATCATGGCTTAGCAAGAAGTAGCCTACAGTGGCCACTTCCAGCTATGAAGAGTACAAGGCAGCTTTTACAGCTAAAGTTGAGTGTGTGTGGCTCAGACGTCTTATGGCTGATTTGGGTGTTGGACAGTCGTCTAGCACTGTGATTTTCACTGACAGAGCCAGAGCGCATTAGCAATTGCGATGAACCCACTTTTTCATGCTCGCTTTAAGTACATCGAGGTGCATTACCACTATGTCGGGGAAAGACTCTCTGCAGTAGAGATCAGCTTGGTCTACGTGCCTACACATAATAACATGGCAGATTTATTCACAAAGGCTCTTCCTCGTAAAAAGTTTGAAGCTTTTCATAAGCGGCTTACTGCCTTTTCAGGATTAATCGGCCATACCCTATACATGTTCACATACTCACTTCAGGAGGGATTTGTAGCATTATATGGTAGTGATGTGTGTGAACACACTTAGGACCGCCGGGGCACTTTTTCCCTCACTAGGAGGTTTTTTCCCTCGTGCGTATATACACCCTCTTATCTACTCATTTTGGGGCGTGTACTTAATTTGTGTGCGCTCTGAAGCTTCTCTATCTTGTGTGTGTGCATTGTTGCAACCCTAACCCTAATTTCAACAAGCTTTCCATCCCCATTTGAAGTTTTAGAGGGATTTAACCCAAATCTAAAATTTGGCTTGGCACCACCTACATAGATGGTTGGATATCTAGGAATGGTGGGAGTTGAAGAAGCATCTCTTGCAAACTTCCCAAAAGTTGGAGCTTTCAAACCAGCCCTATCTCCACTTCTTGTCGGCCCTCTGTATGCATATTTTTCTTTATAGATCTCGGCATACATAATAGCTTCTTGGAGCTTATTAGGTCTTTGTGCTCTTACGTCGGCCCCAATAGCCGGTTTGAGACCCTTGATGTATTTGAGTATCTTGAACTTCTCACTAAAACCATCCACATGAAGAATAAGCTTCAAGAACATTTGTGTGTAGTCCTTGAATTTGCCAAACCCTTACTTCAAGTCATCCCATTAACCAATCAACTTGCCATTCCTCAACTTGGAAGGAAAGGCACTTTGCATGACATCCTTAAAATCACCCCATGTGGTAATCTCATAACCATTTCCATGCAAGTGTTACCACCATAACCATTTCCATGCAAGTGTTACCACCAAGTGTGTGCATACCCTTCCATGTGGAGTGAGGCAAAGTACACCTTAGCACGATCACCTCTTGGGTTCATCTCATAATACATATCCAACTTATGAACCCATTCATCATATTCTTCATTTCTTGATCCTTCTCCTTTGAATTTTGCAAAGACTACCTTATCGTTGATGCCTTTGAACTCAACATCATCTTCTTGGGCATTACGCATGCATAACCTCATGGGTGGATCTTCATGATCCCAAGGCTCACCCCCCACATGTGTAAAGTCAAAAGCCACATGTTTCCTTTTTGCATCACTGCATGATGTAGATGGAATGTGTGAAGGCAAACTCTCAAAAGATAATGATTTTGGTGGAAAATTCTCTTTATTTCCCTATTGCACATGCTCATATCCACCCAAGGTCTTGTGTTGATTAAAGAAGTCTCCTAGTTGTTGTGAAGGACTTAAGCCTTTTTCTCAATCAATCACATTTGCATTGCCTTGTGTAGGTAGTTCTTCCACCAGAGCTCTTTGCTTGTTGTGGATGGAATCCCCTTGAAAGCTTCAAGCAATGACATGTGATTCCACTTCATACTTTCAATCAAAATGGCTTGGTTCTTGTTCACATTCTCAACCAAGCTCACAAATACATTGGCTTGTTGGGCTTGATTTTGGTTCATTGATTGAAGCATCAAATGCATCATTTCAAGCATTTGTTGTGTATCATTGCTTACCAATGTCACTTGCACACTTGGACTAGCATGCCCACTTGCATTCATATAAGCATTGATGATTGTCTCATCATAGTCATGCTCCAATCCTTCATCAATGTTCGTGCCTTCCTCATGTGCAAGCAGACTCCCCATATTTGCCATCTCTTGTCATTTCTAAGGTATACCCCTTGGTGCCATGGCTGAAAATGGAAAAACAAATGGGTGTAGGAGAGGCTCAAAAGTTGTCAAAAATTGGAGATCTGTAGCTCTAGATAGCCCTAGATGTGTGCTACCCAACTATGCCAAAACAGTAGAATTTCTATATGCCCTAATATTCTGTGTTTTAGGGTTTCTAAAACACTGCTCTGAAAATGAAGAATTGACCCTAAAACACTGCTCTGATTGGATTGGCTTGATGGATTGCTAATGGCTAGTACTACCCACTCCCCGAACCATTTTACTTCAGTTCACAATGGCTAGGTATTCTTTGTTTTGACTTTTAGGTTAAAGTCAACTATGTCGATTGACCTGGAAAATGACTTCTGAATCAAGTGGTTTTTGGTTTATTGGGAAGATTATGACATATACTAACCACCCACCATATGCTCAAATGTCATAATTGAATTGTTGTTTTTTATTGGGTCAAGTTTTGACCAAGTGGTGACACTTGCTAGTTGGGAATGCAATCGGTGTTGGAATCAAGCACTTGTGAGAGCTCCAAATGTAGCTCTTGGATAGTACTTTCAAGCCATAAAAACCACTTTAAAACAGCCCCACTGTATCCAAATTGAATTGATGATTTGTGCGACTGTAGAAATTGCCAAAATTATCAAAATTCTGGCATAACTTCCTTTGTATCTAGTGTCAAATCTCAATGAATCGAAGCATCAGATCAGCATTTGATTATAGATTCTGATTTAGCTCTCAGTATTTAGTAGTTAGCCGGGTTACCCATTTAGCAGTCGATTGTTTCGGCACACTCTATATTTGGTATTTAACTTTTAGCTTTTGTCCTGATTTAGATTCCATCCATCAACCAATTCAGATTTAGATTCCATCCATCAACCAATTCAGATTTTGTTTCACCAAATTCCTTCGGTCATCTGGTTCAACATCCATCTGTCAGCACTGCAGTGGTTCCACGTCCGTCTATCACCTGATTTTGACTCCAGGATTCCATATTTAGCTTCTGACCTACTAATGCCACGATAGCTTCCAACCCTTTGACCTGTTTGATGCCACATTAGCTTTCGACCTGCTGACCTACTACTGCCACGTCAGCTTTCGACCTGTTGATTAGCTACCACACGTTAGCTTTCGACCTGCAAAACTACTGTTGCCCTGTGAAATTTTGATCTGTTGACTTGCTGATGCCACATTAGCTTCTGACCTACCAACTTGCTCATGCCACATCATCTTTTAACTTGCTAACCTGCTCATACCATGTGAGCTTCTGAACTGCTGACCTATTGATGTCACATGAGCTTTTGAGTTGCTAATCTGCTAATTCAATGTTTGATTTCGATCTGTTTACTCCGCCTGTAGCTTCAAACCTGTAGATTACTGATTTGGTAAATTTACACATGCATTGAGTAGACATTTCAGGTACTTTGATTCAGCGTTTGATTCTAATCTGTTGACTCTACCTGTAGCTTCCAATCTACTAATTCAACATTCCATTTTGATATATTGACTCCACATGTAGCTTCCAACCTACAGATTACTAATTTGGTAAGTTTACACATGCATTGAGTAGACATTTGAGGTACTTTGAATCCCTTGAAGCTACTACTTATGTCAGATATACTTCAACTTGCCCTTTTGTTTGCTGTGTAAAATGTTCAAAAACATCAGTGACTCCTTAACAATCACATGCACTGATTTGCCTCCTTTGCCCTTATCAAATGTTGATTGGTACTGGAGAGACGGAAGACTCTTTACACTTGTAGCAAGAGTAGCATGATCCGCGTGTAGCTCAATCCAATGGGATTTGCATCCCTTTCGGAGCTAGGGATTCAACCCGTACCGGTGCACGGAAGCTTATCCAACGAATGGAGAAAATGCTATGAACACCACTACCTTGACATAGACTTTACACACAAGCTCAATCTTGCCATAGCTTATTCACTCATCATCCCACTCATTCATGCATCCAATATAAGAAGAAGGCTAAGCTAATGCACACATAAGCTCAAAGCACACTTCATTCTCAAGCACTTACTTCCCTAGCATGAACATAAACCTTGAAGCTTAATGGAACTTGAAATAAACATGCATTCTCATTCACTACTCAAGCAATGCCTTGCCCATGGATAAGCTACGAGCTATGGAGAAGCTTAAGCTTGAATCCACTACCACACAAAGCCACAAGCATCAACAAAGAAGCATGCACACTAGAGAATAGAGATGAGAAGAGAGAAAAACATCATCTCATTGCATTGAATTAGAAGAGCATTGCTCATACAATAGTGTAGATGGGGAGAGAGAAGAGCTTGCACCTCTATGAACAAGAGGGAGAGCTAGTCTCAAGAGAGCTCAAGCATGAGTTTAGCCCAATGTGTATGTGAGCTCTCAAATGAGCCACTATTTATACTAAAACTCCTAAAACTCCCAAAACTTCCCATGTGGGATTATTCTCAAGCCCACCCCCACTCACCCACAACTTGGAACTCTCTACAAGAGCCCTAAATAAGAATGTCAAGTCTCTTGTTTTCCTGCTTCCATCTTTGTGTTGCATCCTTGCATTGATCACCACTCGTCACGCAACATTTCCCCCTTCCTATTTTGCGCACGTCCTCGAGCGCGTAGATGCCAAGGAAGAGTAGAATCTCTAGTGTGTACCTGCAAGCAAAATGATAGGTGGTTTGTGTGTTTTTTTTTAAAAGCAAAAGTACTGACAGACAATAACGAAACAAGCAATTTTATTGAATAAGACATGGCAATAAACGTCCAATTAGCTAGAGGAAGGAAACATTGAAGCAGTGTAGAGATTGAATAGATTAGTTCAAGCCTTAATAATTACTACCTGTAGCTAACTAAAGTAAAGAATGTTTTATGCCAAAGGTATTGTTCTTTTCCTAGAAGGCAAAAGACAACAGTTAATCGAGGGACTATCAAGTAGTATACTGAGCCTATGCTAAGTCAAAGATGTCGGTTCCACATTAATAAATCTAACATAATTATATAGTGGCAGACTCTTGATATTGCTTAATGTTTGGTTTAATATTTTAAGCACAACGGCGACCATCTTGGATTAGACAAGCATTTCTTTTTTCTTTTTTTCTTTTTTTGACAGGGCTCTCTTCAAGAGTATGTTTGCGCACCCACGGTATGGCTATTCCTTGGCTACACAAGGCATTGGTCTGGGAAAGGTATAGACCTCCCTTGCCTACCATGAATAACAAGGCAATAGGCCATAAACATATACACTTTTCTTTTATTTTTGTCATGCCAATTTTTGTTATGGAAGGTTTATTAGATTGTCCCTAAGCAATGTCCTAGTAAGGGCAAGATATCCACTAACGGTCCTATGATTAATTTAGTCTCTTTGTCCTAGGTCTGAAACTCTACCTTTAGCACAAAACACTAATTACTTTGTATTGCTAAACGGGTAAAAACAATTACAGACAAACTTACACTATCAAGTCTAAAGCTACTAAAATGCTATCCCTACTCTAGACCAAAGGAGATCCATATTGCCATGCTTAGTAAAGTGAAATTTATAAACAATCAAGCAACAAGAAAAATACAGAAAACATAAGAGATTGGCATGAGTTCACTTGTTTCTGTTAAAGCGCTGGTTGGTGAAGAATTGTTTGCACTTGATTGTATGACTGTCAGTTTTGCGGAACTGAAGCGGAAGATGTAGTTTGGTGCTTGTATCTATTTTATTCCGACAAAACAAACTAAACAGAAAGAAAATTAAAAAGACAAAAAATAAAAAACATTGGTGCTAAACACCGGGGATTTGGCCGAGGGGAAAAACCCAATGGGAAAAAGTGCCCTGGCTTCTAGTTCTTATTAAGAGAGTACAAGTGCTAATCTTGCACTGGGGGTGGATGTATGTCTGCATTCTCAGGTGGGTGGACATCAATAGCTTCAGGATGTAAAGATAACCTAGAACGTAATCCTACCCATGGAGAAGATGGCAAGGGAAGAAGTGCATCTTCACTAACATATGGTATGGGCACAGTAGGAAGGCTAAAGAGGCACCTATGGTTTTGAAACCGTTCTAAAGACTCACTCACATTGAGCCAAAACTGACATGTAGATTCATGGGGAAGAAGAACCTGCAAAATGGGAGGGGTTAGCAAACGAAGGGTGTCTTCGCGCCATGTTTGAGCTCTTTCCTCTTCCGGGAGTCTTTGTTGGTTGGGTCCACGTTGCGGCATCATAATTGCCCAGAGATTATGTCGTTGAGGTGTGACCCCCATGATCTGCTGCATCATACCAGTGCCATAGCGACGGAAATATGTGCGACACTGCCAACATATATGGGATGCATTCCTCAATACCATATGAGCACAGTCGCGCGGCAGTGTGGAAACGGATGATGTTGCTGGTAGTATAACTCCACAAATTGTCTTCCACAGCAATCCTCACCCACTGGGGCATAAAAATATCGGGAGTGCGTCTGAAAAGGTGCAATGTTGTAGCCCCCTTGATGGTCAGGGTGAGTGCTATCTAGGTCCAAAGATGGACCTAGATAGCACTCAGGGTGAGTGCTATCTAGGTCCAAAGATAGACTGCATGTGTCTAGCCAAGTCTCCATTTGGTTATTCTACACAACACATAAGGGAGTGTTCAGATTTTTTTATTTAATGCACGTTGAACGAAGAATGCTAGTATGTACAGGCATGATGGAAATAGAGCTAATAGATTCGATAGATGAATTGCCAAAAAGTAGCTTTTGTAGCATGATAGCTCTTTCAAGAATGAGTTTGTTTTTGGATGTAACATTATGCAAATTGTTTGTGGGGTGTTGACGTATGGCACAGGTTCCTTTTTGTTGGACTCTTTTTGGTACCCATTTCAGAGTACGTGCAAGAGATTGAAGTTTAGTCGGAGGTGAGATTTTAGCGATAGGCATAGGAAATGCATTGGGACAAATAGGAGGAGGTGTGAATGGAGATGTTTGAACACTTCTGAGCTTTGGCAACCCTATGGCAGCTGTGTTCTTGCCATCCCATTGGGCTTTCAAAATTTTCTTGGGTCTTCAGAGTGCCCAACTCTAACACCTATGCTTGTAGACTTATGGCTGGTAATGTAATTTGATTAGGGAAAGAGTAGAATACCGACGACATTCCAAATAGTTGGAGTTGTAGGAAGAACGCTCTTTCCTTGATAGTCAGGGAGTCTACTTGTGTAGGAGCCTGATTGAAAGTTGTCGGCTTTGTAAGACAAACTTTGACATTGCTTGTGTTTTGAGGAATAGACTCTGAACTTGATTCGGTTGCAATATCCTCCTTTTGATGTGTTGCCTCTGAGATAGAAGTGAGTAAAGGTACCCACTTGCCTTTTTCTTCCCATGTCAGTTTGGAGTATCCCTTCCTGTTCGAGACCTTCTGATGATGTCCGATTGACGCGTCAGCTTGTGTTTCCACCTGGACTCTTTCAGGCTTGGTAAGGCGTGGTTTCCAGTATTGATTTGGTTTCTGTAAGTGAGGTGGTATTGACTGCTTTTGTTGTTGAGTAGATTCAGGAACATAATTATGTTTTGCTGCAATAGTACCTGCATTCTTCTTTGGTAGCCACAAGGTAGTAGCACCCTCGTAGTAGCCTTGGGCTTGCAGAACCTTCTTTGGGATCCACCGTTGTTGAGTGGTCTTGTTGGAGGTGGAACTGTTGGTTTTGGTGAACCTCCTCTTTAGCTTTGTATTCCTTGGACGTTCCTTGGCAGCATTGGGTCTTGGCTTGCGAGCTGCTTTAGGTAACCAGATTTGAATTCTAAGTGCTTCCCCCCTTCCGTAGCCTTGTGCATATAAGAGAGATGTTGGTACATGCCATCCTTGTGTATTGTCATTGTTGTCATTATTCACCCAAATCATTGGATCTTTTGAGGTTGTCTCTATCACAGTGGTGATGGTCTCCACCTTTTGAAAAGATGGGAGTGCCGAAGCACTTGATCCTGTAAGGTGAGTAGAATTTACCAACAAGGTGTATTGTCGGGAGTTCCAGTCCATACCGCATCTGGTGGTTCTAATCCATGATCTGCCTAGAACAACATCCACCACTGCTTGGCTCTTGTTAGCAACATAAAAAGTCACATGCATAGATTGATCCTGAATGGACATATTAATACAGCACTTGCCTAGGGCTGGGGTTTCATCACTAGAGAAACTCTGGAAGTTCAATGATGCATTGGTGAGCAAAGGTTGGCCTAATGATGTCCACGCTTCATAAGACAAAACATTGCAGTCGGCTCCCGAATCTATAAGTGCAGACACTGCAAAGATTGCTCTTTGAGTAGGGATCCTTACATCAATATGAAAGGGATCTACAAAGTCTTCATCATCATTCAAGTGGATGGCCATGATAGTAGCTGCCTTGCGGCGCTCTCATGCTAGTGCTACTCTAGCCTTAGCTTCTTCTTTTGCTTGACTTTGTAACAAAGCTTGAGCTTTTTTACGTGTCTGACTAGCATGTATGCGTATCAGCATATCATCTGTTAGAGGTTCTTCATAGCGCTTCAAGCGGCTACCATTGATGAAGTTAGTCATTGGCTCTCCATCTAAGGTTTCCAACCTTACTGCACCACTCGCACTAAGCTCGTTGATCACAAATGGACCAAGTCCTCGGATTTTCAGCTTGCGTTTTTGTTTCTTCAATGTGTAAAGCAACACTAGATCACCTCTCCTGAAGCGACCTTTCTTCACATGCGTATCATGCCAACGCTTTTGGCATCGTTTTTCAGCATACATGCCAATGACTGCCAATAGCCTGTCTTCATCTAGCCTCTCCAATTCATCGATCCGTGTAGAGAATTCATGATCCGTCCACTCAAGTTGTTTTGCAACTCGAAGTGTAGGTACAATAAATTCTATTGGAAGGATAGCGTCCAATCCAAAAACTAGATTGAAAGGTGTCGTGCCTATGGACGTTTTGTAAGCAATTCGGTAAGCCCATAGAACTGAGTGAAGTTTCTGCTCCCAATCTGTTCTATGTCCCTGAACAATCTTTGTAAGCGTAGTGCAAAGAGTCTTGTTTGTGCTCTCAGCTTGACCATTTGCTTGCGGGTGATAAGGCCCTGACCTCTTATGGATGACCATAAAGTCTTCCAAAAGAAAGGTAATGACTTCATTGATAAAATGCACACCTTGGTCACTCACAATCTCAATAGGTAAACCATAGTGTGTAAACACATGTTCGTATAAAAACTTTGCAATGGTCCTAGCATCGTTTTTTACTGTGGCTTTTGCTTCTACCCACTTTGTAAGATAATCTGTGGCTACAATGATATACTCAGCATGTGTATGGCATGCTGGCGGCTTAATCGGTCCCACAAAATCAATTCCCCATTTGGCAAAAGCTCTAACCCCCATAATTGGTCTCAATGGCATGTCCTCATACTTGGTAGGAGGTTTGGCTCTTTGACATTGATTACATCGTTTGACATACTCTATTGCATCATGAAAAAGCGTAGGCCACCATAGTCCTGACCATAGTATAAGTTTGGCAGTGGTTTCTCCACAGAAATGTCCACCCCCAACTCTTGAATGTGCATGAGTCAATACGCTAAGGTAGTCACTCTCACAAACACAAGTCCGTAGGTTTCCATCTTTGCCCCTTTTGTACAGCTGGCCTTCAATAATCTAAAAACTCGCTGCTTCTACCTCTATGGCTCTCTTTCTATGCCTAGGCATCTTATCGTCCGTATGACCCTGCGTTAAATACTTCACAATGTACGAACTCCAATTGGGTGTTGTTGAAATATAAAATAGAGTCACATGAGGAATGGGTTTCCTTTGTTGACAAATTTTACAATTCCGTACGTACTCTTCTGTATCAACATGAAGTGTTGGCCACCAATATCCTTCCCACAAAACTCTTTTAACCGTATCCTTTCCAGAGACATGTCTGCCTCCTAAGCTCACGTGGACATATGAGATAATCTCATCATATTGATCAAGGTCAGGGCATAGACGAAGTATTCCATCTTTTCCTAATTTATACAATCGTCTAGAGAGAAGCTTATAAGGAGCACAATGCTCTAAGGTCATTATCTTTTCATTGGTGGGACTAATGGAGTTAACAAATCCTGTCGTTAAAACTTGAATGATGGGTTCTGCCCATCTTGGTGCTGTCTCAACCAAGAATAGAGTAGCATCAGGAATATATTCATCTATACCAATGGGTGCTTCACCTAAAGTTATCCTGGAAAGATGATCAGCCCGCTGATGCATTTTTTCCTTTTTTACTACTACTTCAAATTCAAATTCAAGTAGAATAACAAACCAGCGTACAATCCTTCCGGTTGCACATGGCTTGTTCACAAGGTAAAGCAAGGCTTGATGATCTACGAAGAATGTAAATTTGTTGGCCAAACGGTAATGCCGAAACTTCTTCACAGCATAGATCATAGCTAAGCTTTCTCTTTCCGTGGTGGTGTAATTCTTTTCAGCACTATTCAACTAGCGGCTAGCATATGAGACTGGAAAGTCCATTTTGTTCTCGCCTGGTTGAGCTAAAATACAGCCAATTGCAAAAGCCGAAGCATCTATATGTACGTGGAATAAATTATCCCAATCCGGCGACCTGAGAATAGGTGCCATCACTAATGCTTTCTTCAGCTTCTCAAAGGCTTCTTCACAATCCTCTGTCCATTCAAATACAACAAGGAGTGCGTACAATGGCCGTGCTATTTCAGCGTACATGTAGATAAATCTACGATAGTAGCCGCAATGACCCATGAAAACTTGCACCCCTTTTGCATTGTAAGGTCTAGGTAGCTCAACAATAACAGCTATCTTTTCCGCATCCATGGATATACCATTCCTAGACACAATGTGGCCTAGAATCTTCTCTTGCCTAACCATAAACTTGCATTTATCAGGGTTAAGGCATATGCGATACACTCTGCATTTCTCAAAGATTTTTTTGAGATGCTCTATGTGTTCTTCTCTGTCGATGCAATGCACACACGTCATCCATGAATATTTCAAGAAATAATCGCAGGTATTCTTTGAATGCATGGCTCATCAGCCTCTGAAAGGTGGCTGGAGCGTTAGTCAAACCAAAAGGCATGACTCTATATGCAAACACTTCCCATTCTGTAGCAAATGCGGTTTTATGTTGATCCTTGGGATCAATAGATACCTGGTTGTACCCCAAAAATCCATCAAGAAAACTGTATGCCTTCTTACCAGCTACCCTCTCCAATACATGATCAGTGAGGAAGCGGATAGTGGTCCCGGACAGTAGCAGCATTTACTTTCTTTAGATTGACACATACTCGTAGTTTTCCATTCTTCTTAGGTACTACCACAATCGGTGAAACCCATTCTGTATGTTCAATCTCATAAATAAATTCAGTCGCTAATAGCTTGTCAATCTCTTCTTTGATCTTTTTGGCAAAATTATCGTTATATGTGTAAGGACGCTGCTTGGACGGCTTGGCATCCTCTCGCATGGGAATTGTATGTTGGCAGATCTTTGAATCTACCCCCTTAAGGTCTTTGTAACTCCAAGCAAATATATCTCGATACTCTCTCAGAGTAGAGATTAGCAATTCTTCCTCCGCTTGGGTTAAGTCTGTGGCAATCCACACGTTACGTGGCTCTTCGCTTGGTTCTGCCAGGTCTATTTTCTTGGCATCCTCAGGGCCATCATAGGAAACTCCTGGTTCCTCAGGTTTCCGTCGAATAGGTTGTTGCAAGACTATTTTTTCCGATCTTGTATGGTGAATTTCTTGAAGTTTGAGGGGATATTTGTGGTATCCTCTTCTTCCTTTGAGTCATCACTCATGGAATACCATGCTGCTTTTAGCATTCTCTTCTGTTCTTGCACTAGAGCTTTACGCTCCACTCTCGTCATGGTGCTTTGTTCAGTCTTGACTGAATGCACTGAAGCCTTAGATTTTAGCTTCGGTTTCCGTTTCCTCTTCTTCTTTGGGTTGTCACTCTCCTTCTCGTTTAACTTTTGCACTAATTGAAATCCGTATCTCCATTTCATCTCGTCTTTGATGCAATCATCAGCTCCCAAGTAGTACAAGTACTCGTTCTTCCCTACAAAGGTTGGAGGTGGGATAAAGTCTTCTTTATCCACATCTTCTCTTTCTTTTTGTTGTTGTTGTCTCTTTTCCTTGACTTCCTGTTTACGAAACTTCCGGTGACTCTTGCAAAACTTACGTTTCGGTTTGTCACTAGGAATACTCAGCAAGACCTCTCTGCCCTTTAACAACAATCTTATCTTCTCTAACTCTGATTCAGGGACTATGGCATCGTCATCAGAATCCTTCCCATCAGAGGATTCTAAGCATCTATCCTCATCTCCTTCATTAGCTGAGCTGTACTCAAGAGGGGATACTTCCTCTACAGATACCATATCTCCTAGCCATAATGATTTGTTTGCTTCATACCTAGGGGCTTCTTGAGGTTCCTCTGCATAGATCGGTCTTAGCATTCTTACGGGAATAATGTCATACCCATTTGGATCATAGAACTGTGTTTGCCTTGGCAATGCACAAGTGTCTATGGTAGCTAAAACATGGTTCCATTCTAAGGGATCTATCAAGTTCTCAGGAAAAGGTATAGGGATATACGCCTCATCCGTCACACTTCTGTCTATGGTAACATTTCCAGGTTGCAAGTCTCGATAAGATGCTCCACAGATCCATAGATCAGCTCTTCCTTCAGACGTAGTTGCTCCCGATGCTTCTGAAGAAGCGGAATCAAACTCATCCACAGGAGAGTGCGTCACATCTCGATAAGCATGGTTTTTCAGATTCACCCTCGTGTTGGTTACATTCTCATGTCTGAGGTACAAGTAATTGTAACCCTAGTCTTGAATCATTTTGAATTGGCGCATGAATGGCCTTCCTAGGATCACTTTGTAATTTGTGTTCTTGCCAAAGTCTACAATAGCAAAGGTATGTCCGTACTCAATGCCACATGACTTGACTCTAACGTTCTCAAGCAATCCTATAGGACTCTCTAGATTTCCGTCTGCCAATTGCAAACTCATCCTTGTACTTCTAATTGCAGGTTTTTCCCACATTTTCCATACAGTTTTTGTTGCTATACTCACCCCTGCTCCGCTATCTAGAATAGCTATAGATTCAATCTTGTTGATCTCCACAAGAAGCGTAGTATTTCCTTCATCGTCCTCACAATGCTTGCCAACTTTGTTCACAGGAATCGGAATTGTTTGCTTAAGCATTAGCTCAGAAGCCTTTGCCTTCAACAACTCCTTAACCTGGATGTTCTGGTTCCACAATCCTTGCTCAGTTAATTGTGTAGCCACTTCTCCCCACAATCTTGGCCTAAGCTTTAAGAACTCTGCTGGTACACATAATTGGTGCCGACATTAAAGCTTGCAAACTCCCTATGTCTCGTTCCTGATGAGGTTGTCATGTCATTGATGGTACTCGCATGATTTGGCTATGTGCTTCGTACAGTCCTAAATATGAGGGCAGTGTCTTGTAAGTGAGCTTGTTGCTCCGAGCTGAGACAACAGTCTAAGCATCATCTGGTAGAGATAAAGCATCTAATTCTTGAACCCTTTGATTCGAGAATTCTACTATAGACAACGGTGGTGACTTGTCAGAAGATGCTAGATCCTCAACTTGTTTTTGCACCGCTTCCCACATCTCCCTTGTTACTGCTTCCTCTATTTCAGGAATTTCATCTCCAAAATCCGCGGTAGTCAATGGTTTTGACTCGTCTGCATTGGTATGAGGTAAATCATCTCCTTCAGGCATTTCTGGGAAATGTAGAGATACAACTTCACTTCCCTTTTCCATGCTTGGCGTGACTTCTGGTATCGTCTCTAAGTTAGGCTTCAGAGAAGCAGGTCCTCTTGCGTACATAGGTGGTGGGCCGTCTATTAGAATCTGAGTATCCCTAATCAACTGCTTATGGATAGCCAAGTTGATTGTCTCTTCGCGAGGGTTGGGATATTCTTGCAGCTTCTTAGGCAGCTCGGTCAGAGCTGTGGGTCTACTATTATACGCTTGAAGCGTTGCATCTAAAGGCTCGTACACCTTGTCCACAAGGACTGATCCTCTTGAGCTTTCTTCAGACTCGGATGCTTTTCCCTTTTGCTCATTTTGAGTTTTCTCTCCGATTTGTTTCGTTTTCAACATTCCTTCTAGCTCTTTTGGGATAGAATTTCCTCCATCAGAGCTCTTCTGCTCCTTCGACTTCTTACTCCTCTTGCTGCGTGGTTTACGTCGAGTTGATTTCTTTCTCTCTTTTCCATCTTTAGATAGAACCTTAATCTCAGAGGATTTCTCAAAACAACCTCTTTGACATTCTTTTGCGCTTGGGCTCTAGTCACTACTCTTAGCGACACTAGTTCGTTCTCCTCCTCAGATGTCGTGGGTGATGGAATCACTTCAACATAGTTGAGGGGCGCTTTAGCTTTTTGTGCTGCCGGATCCGCAGGCTTCAACAAGCAATCCTTTGGTAGATGGTCAATGCTACACCCTTGGCAAAACCTCTCTATAGGTGGAAACGTAGATGTTGTGCCTATGTTAGCTAAGAGGGGTCGTTTCTTGTTTGGACATTCTCTCGCCCAATGTGGTCCACCACATTCGTAGCATGGTCTTGTTTGTTGCGTGGGGTATAGTCTCTTTGTAGGATATGGTCCTGGATAACCTTGAGTCTTGGTTGGCTGAGATCCTATAAGCATCAAAGAGCTTGGGTCTCCATTAAAGTCATGAACTAGGCTTGGTTCGGTTGGGTTCTCAAAGTAGGGTTCGACAAGAGGATGCTCCATTTCGATGTAGTATGGTTGAGAGCTAACCATCTCCATTCCTAATTCAGGATTCTCATATTCCACATATCTAAAGGAAGCTGTGCCAGGTGGAGGAGGTTGAGCTCCTAGCACTGGCCGTGCTTGCTCTTGAGCAACTAAGGTTCTCTCATGGTTCACAACTTGATGTCTAGGTGCAGAGTTGGCTGCTTGTTCCCTTTGTATCCTTGCAATGTGATTGCAGTCCGAAGTCACATGTGTGTAGTTTCATTTACAAAGCTGGCACCACTTCTTTGTTGGTTGATTGCCAATGGTGAGAAGGTTGGGCACTGCTCGGTTTTATGGCTACCTCCACATCCTCCACAGACATAGGGGCCTGTAGGTACAGTATGCATGTATGATGGTTGGGGTCGGTAGGAAGGTCTGTAGTATTGCCCCATCTTTTTCAATACTATCTCGGCAATCTGATCTGGATTAACTAATGGCACACTAGAGTCAGAGCCCTTCCCAGAGCTACGTTTATCATCCGGATGACTATCTTGGTTTCCCATGCCAGTCATGTCAAAGTTGTCATCGTAATCCATAGCATCCATGCAACACTCATTGAAGATGACATGCTTCTTTGCGTACAAGTGAGCGTGAAGCGTCTTGTTTCGTACGCCTTCCAGGAAGATAGAAATTAATCTTCCTTGGCTTGGCTTCTCATTGTCAGGGCATCGATTGATGTACTGCTTTAGCCTATTTACGCAATCTCGCACAGATTCTTGATCTTTTTGCTTAAAAGCGTAAATTTGAGCTACGGCATTGTGCTTAATTTCCATTTTTGAAAACGCAGCTCTATAAAGCTCTTTTCCAGCCCATCGAAAGATCGCTTTGCCTCAGGCTCTAAAGTCTGAAACCATGATAAAGACTTACTCTCTAGCGTCAAGCCAAATCCTTTGATTTGTGTATGCGTATCCGTGACTTGCTCCGCATGTATAGCTTGCTTAAAAGCTGCTATATGGTCATATGGGTCACATGATCCGTCATACTTCTTGACAAGCTTTTGCAACGCAGATGGTCTCACTTTTCTAGAATATTCATCGTCATGTCTCCTATATGAGTCTTGGCCTCTAACTCTAGGCTATTCAAAAGTTAGTTCACTTGGTCTATGGGGTTCTCTTGGAGGTACATATCCACTTGCTCGTGGTCTTTCTTCTCCCCTGGATTCTCTAATAGCCCCGGGTCTCCTCGTAGGATCAATCGTTGGAAAGACTGGTCCTTTAGCAGTTGTTCACATGGAAGGTGCTGGTCGAGCCACACTTGGGGTTATAGCCCATGGTGGTGCTAGTGTTTCTCCTCAAAAGGCAGATTCATCTGGACGTGCCGTGTCTAAGGTAGACACCTCAGTGAAAAGGGGCCTTCCTTTCCATGTCATTTTCCTAACCTCTGGCCATTCAAGGGTTCTAAAGTCGTTCCCCCATCTATCATGAACACGCTTAGTGAAACCTTCTAGATGCTCTACAGTTATTGTATGCGTGACTGGAAGCTCTAAGCTTGGGTGCTTAGTGGTTGCATAGTAGGTTTCTACCACATCCCTATACACCTCTTTAATTGGGTCGTCTTGATAGATTTTAACTGGAATTTCTTTTACTATGTCCCATGGGTTTTTCTTGGTCTCTTTTTCTTTTCCCGTTCTTTCTCTATCCTCCCAATTCCTGTCGGAAAACAATTCTTCAAGTAAAGAAATGGGCGTACCAGGTCTGCGCGATGTTCCTGGCACATTTGGGTCCAATGGAAGCTCCTTCTTCTGCTTTGCTTGTGCGCTAGGTTGAAGTACACCCAAAGCATCCACTTGTTCAGGATTTTTGGTGACCTCGTAGCGTACTCCATTTCTACCCATGTACATATCGTCTTGGTAGTTTACCCATGGTGCTGGTTCAAACGCAGAATGAATGTCTGCAATTTTAACAACAAACCGGCTCATTGGATCTTTGTAGATCTCACCGCCATGCGCGTTTGTATACAAGAAATGGAGTCTCATGTTATCAATCATCTCCCCATCTGGGATTTCAAATGGATTAGTAGAATCTGCCATACCAATGGGTGTGGATGGTCTATTCATGCCAAATAACTCGTTTATGTCCATTGAAATATCACTCTCGGTTCTTGAGAGGCTCTCTGTTTGAGACTCCGAAGATGTCTCGAGAATGCTCTCCAAGTTGCCAACAACCGATTGAGTGCCGCTCCCTTGAGTGGTTACCCTAGATGGTGCACTAATGTTACGTCCCCCTAGTATTATTCTCGAGTGTAGATGCATACGCTATTTTTAGCACGTTGTAGTGTCCAATTTTTGAATTTATATATATATATATATATATATATATATATATATATATATATATATATATATATATATATATATATATATATAAACCCTACCTAACCACTAAATGCAACTAACATGAATATGTGTGTAAATATATATTTTATTTTATTTTATTTATTTTTTAATAATTACACAAAAATACGAATTATGCTAAAAATACTAATTATGCAGATTACACTAATTATGCAAAAAATTACAAAAATTTAAAAAAATGCAGAATATGCAGAAAATGTGAACTCCAAAGAAAACACATAATTTACAGATTTTTTTAAAAAAAATTTAAATTTTTTTATTTTTTTATTATTATTTTAATAAAAATGCTAAAAACATGAAAATTGCCTAATATACAGAAATTGCAAATTTAAAAAAAATTAAAGATTAACCAAAACAAAGCCAAAAAACAAAAATAAAAAAAATAAAAAACTAACCTTATCGCCTGTGCCACCACCACCGCTTGCCTTATCTCCTGCGAATGCGAATCAGCTGCCGCCAAGCCTTCGAATCTGCTGCGGCCACGTTCAGCCTATCAACCTTATCGCCTTCGCCTCCTCTGCTGCGGGGCCGCCTTCGCCGCCAGAGCAGCTGGCCACCACCTCACCTTCGCCTTCACAGTTGGGCTTCACTTCCTTCGCTGCAGCCGCTTCTGCTTCCTCTGCTTCGCCTTCTCTTCCGTAGCCAGCTGAAGCTACTCAACAAACCTCACCATCTCCTCCTCTGCTACCTTCAGCGGCCAGTAGCCCCGGGCGACACAGCCGACCGGCTTCTTCTCCTCTTGGCCCTTCGCCTCCTTCGCTGACGCCTTCGCCGCCAGCACAGCTGGCCACCACCTCACCTTCGCCTCTTCTAAGGACTAAGCTACTCTCAAATTAATCTAAGCTACTCTATGTTCTAAACAATGAGCTACTTACCTGCACTAATCACTAATCTATTCTCTCTACTACTAATTAATCTATCTTTAACTTAACTACACTAACTAATCACTAATTAACAAAAAGCGCAGAAATTCAAAACTAACTAAAATCTTCTTAAACTAATGTCTATTCTTTCACTAATCTATGCTACACTAACTTTACACTAATCCTATGCTTCTCTTAATACAAAACAGCAAATAAAAAACACTTTAAAACTAATTTTTCTAACTCTAATCTATGAACAAAACATGAACACAACAATGAAAGCAACCATGGAAAGCATAAACATGAGTGAAAGCATTGCAATAAACAAAAAACATTAGCAGGAGTAGATCTCAACCGCACAAGTAAGTACTAATCTACTTTTTCTCTTCTAATCACTAGCTCCGAGATTCCACACTCGTGCTAACCCTAAACCTAAAAACAAAAAGAATTAGTGGTAGTAATGCAAGCTTCTCAACCGGTTTTGAGTATTCTCCCCGGCAGCGGCGCCAATGGAGAGACAGAAGACTCTTTACACTTGTAGCAAGAGTAGCATGATCCGCGTGTAGCTCAATCCAACGGAATTTGCATCCCTTTCGGAGCTAGGGATTCAACCCGTACCGGTGCACGGAAGCTTATCCACGAATGGAGAAAACGCTATGAACACCACTACCTTGACATAGACTTTACACACAAGCTCAATCTTGCCATAGCTCATTCACTCATCATCCCACTCATTCATGCATCCAATACAAGAAGAAGGCTAAGCTAATGCACACACAAGCTCAAAGCACACTTCATTCTCAAGCACTTACTTCCCTAGCATGCACACAAACCTTGAAGCTTAATGGAACTTGAAATAAACATGCATTCTCATTCACTACTCAAGCAATGCCTTGCCCATGGATAAGCTACGAGCTATGGAGAAGCTTAAGCTTGATTCCACTACCACACAAAGCCTAATAGAGAATCCACAAGCATCAACAAAGAAGCATGCACACTAGAGAATAGAGATGAGAAGAGAGAAAAACATCATCTCATTGCATTGAATTAGAAGAGCATTGCTCATACAATAGTGTAGATGGGGAGAGAGAAGAGCTTGCACCTCTATGAATAAGAGGGAGAGCTAGTCTCAAGAGAGCTCAAGCATGAGTTTAGCCCAATGTGTATGTGAGCTCTCAAAAGAGCCATTATTTATACTAAAACTCCTAAAACTCCCAAAACTTCCCATGTGGGATTATTCTCAAGCCCACCCCCACACTCACCCACAACTTGGAACTCTCTACAAGAGCCCTAAATAAGAATGCAAGTCTCTTGTTTTCCTGCTTCCATCTTTGTGTTGCATCCTTGCATTGATCACCACTCGTCACGCAACAGGTACCTTTAGTCTGAATCAAGATTGTCAGCTGTTGGCGCTATGCCTAACATTGATCCCGGTGATGACAGTCCTTAGCTGATTATGTTTTAATAGCAATTGTCAACAGAGTTGTCTCTATGGTAATTGCATTTGAGGGGGGAAACATGTGTGTATTCCTATTGGTGATGTTTGTGGTCACTTATGCATTTGACCTCTCAGTTGTGCTATGTCTTGGAGACATACCTATATGCAGTGAAGTTTACTTTTGCTGAAGATGTATTACTTTCTTTTCCAGCTCCATGTTCTAGTTACCTCACCTTTGTAGCTTATCTACATGGATGTTAATGGAGTTAGACTGTCACATTAAGTGTGACAAGGAGGGATCGAAGCTTCCTGAAGAAAATGTATTAGTTGTGTTTGTTAGTGTATCGGATGCTATGATTGATCTTATATAAGATGCTACAACACCTAAGGATATAGAGGTTACCCTGGTTAGGTTGTATAGCACAAGTATCAAGGCAAGAAAGATGCAGTTGAAGCAAGAGCTACATACTATGCAGAGGAATAAGATGAGTATAAGTGATTATTCATTGAAGGTAAAAGGGCTTATACATGGTGCTACTTTTGAGGCTGCACAAACCATGAAAGTATGAAATGGCAAAATGAGTTGAAAGAAGGTAGCTAGGTGGACAGAGCTCTTATTGGAGTTTAACCTAAAATTCCACTACCAAAGAGGTAAATTTAATGTAGTCGTGAATACACTAAGTCGTATGTCGATGATAAACAAATTGAGTTTTACCACAATCAAGAGTAAATTCTTAGATTTACTACGTGGAATGTGTGAGCATGATCCTAGTTTTTTAGAGGTAAGGCGGCTTGTACTTGTCAAATGCCTACACCTTCCTCGCTCATCGAAAGGAGCGCCAATCCATAGCCATTAGTCAAGGTTTCGACAAGAAGAAGAGCGAGAACTAGTTTGGAGAGAGACAAGGTGAGTCTCTTGGGTTAAGTACCGAGAACGACGGAGAGGTCATGGGTGAACCCTTCACAACAACAACTTGACATTGGTTCATTTGGTGGTGATAAAGTTTGTCGGGGAGAAAGGTAAAGATGGTATTTCATTCAATGAGTACCTACTCTATAAGGATAGAGTTTGTGTACCAACTAGTGGTGACTTTTGGCACCAAATTCTTATTGAAAGTCACGATAGTCCGAGTGCTAGACATCCCAGGATACAAAAGACCTATCCACTAGTTAAAAAGTAGAGTTTTATTGGCCTAGTTTCTTTAAGAGTATCCAAGACTTTGTGCTGAAATGCAACAAGTGTCAAGTCAATAAATATGAACAGCTTAAGGTTCGAGGTTTGCTACATCCATTGGACATCCCCAAAGGTAAATGGGAGAGTGTTTCCATAGATTTTATCATTGGTTTACGTAAAATGAATCGAGGGAATGATTCGGTTTGGGTAGTAGTTAAGAGACTGACCAAGATGGTCAAGTTTATGCCTACTAAAAAGGAGGTGAAAACTCCTTCGCTAGGTTATTTATCGAACATCTCTACAAGCTATATGGCCTAGATATAGTTTTGGATAGGGATAGAAATTTTGATAGTCAGTTTTGGAGAGAAGTCTTCAAAAATTTAAACACTACTCTAAGTATGAGTACAACTAATCATCCCCACAGCCTGACAATCAGACCTAGAGAGTCAACCAAGTCTTAAAGAACATGCTTCAAGCATATGTCAGTAAAAACAATCCATTAGGAGGAGCACCTCCCACATTTTGAGTTTACTTATAAAAGTTCCAAACATTCAGCAAAATGGATTTAGTCCATTCATGTTGATGCATGGTCTCGAGTCGAGATCTCCTATGGTGGCCGTAGGGCTACAAAAGGAGAAGATTCAGTCTGTAAAGGATTTCCTTGAAGACATGAAAGATATGCTAAAAGCAGCAAGAGATAGCATTCGTAGTGCACAAGGTCATGCAAAAACATATGCTGAGAGACTAGAGCCACAGAGAAGCCACCTTTGAAGAGGGTGACTTTGTTTTCGTGAAAGTCCTTTCAAAATCGTCTAAAGACGGGAAAGCGTCAAGACTCTCCTTCCGTTTGGAAAAGATTCATACCGTGGTATTAAAATTTGAATTGCCGGAGAGCTCTTGAGAACATCCTATTTTTCATGTTAATAGACTCTGAAAAGGCATGGCTTATCCTCTTCTAGCTCTACTATACGAGCTCTTAAATTTCCATTTATCCATTAGGCAAGTCTCTCCAAAGTTGAGAATTTCCTTGAAAGAGAGCAACGATCGGTGTTAACACATCCACCAAGAACAAGAAGGTTATGAGGCCTACTATGTCCACAGGTGATATTCAGATTCACTTAGAGGTGGTGCATGTTTAGATATCAAGCTCAACTAATGCGAATATTGGTGACATGCCAAGATAACTTCGCACTTATGCCATTGGCATGGTTGATATGCCAGCAATGGATGACAAGATGTGTGACAACCACATTTGGATTACTAGACTATAACATAGTTATAACACCAACTCATATAGTCAGGTTCACACTATGCATCGACTTTTGTATGATATAGTAGGAGAGTACTTTCCCTTATAGTATGTGCGCTTATTTATTTATGTTAATGGTTGTAAATAAAAGAAGAGAATAGAAGAAAATTCAACCATCCATCTCTCATGTGTGCTTAGCTACACTTATATGTGTGTATGTGTGTGTTTTCTTGTAAATGAGCTCAAGCTCATCCTCTCCCTCTTATGATATCAGAGTGCCGATTAGTGTGAAGAGCTCAAGAGGCAAGCAACAAAAGCGGTATACACTGATAAGGGTAATTCTATCTCTTTCCCTCTTTGATTTTGGAACAAAAAATTTAGGTAACTAGAGTTCAAGGCAAATAGGAAAGTCATTATCTCAGATTGAGGCTCCTCTTGAATGAAGGAAGACCTTATTATGTATAACTCAGATTTTGCACGTTTCAACCATTTCGAGACGCTCTGTTTTGGCTTTATAAATTTTATGCATTCATTATGAAAGTGTCGATTTTTTACTATGTATGCCCAACTTTGGGTTCGATGAAAGTTACAACAAAAATTTGGTTACAGGACAGTCTGTGTATAGATTATGAGTTGCTGAATATATGTTTATGTGATTCGTTTACATACAGTTGTAGTAGAACACATTTATAGTACTACTTTGTTAGAGATTGCAGATTTGACACAAGTGCAAAAGTCTTTTGTAAGCACTATTTGAATATATGTTTATGTGATTCGTTTCCATACAGTTGTAGTATAACAAATTTACACTATTACTTTGTTAGAGATTACAACTTTGATGCAAGTGTAAAAGTTTTTTGTAAGCCCTATTTGATACCTACAAGTAAAGATGTCTCACAATTTATCACATTGTGAGCGAGAGGTTGTGGGACAAGAACAATGTCCAAGCATAAAAGTTCAAGACGAGAAACTTCCTCATGAAAACGAATACTAGGAGTTTATTTTAAGTGTGACAAGGGGGAGGGACCGAAGCTTCCTAAAGAAAATGTCACTTCTCAACAAGCGTATGCTTATAAGTCATGGCCTAAGAAAGCCAACAAAATGATGTATTAGTTGTGTTTGTTAGTGTATCAGATGCTACAACACCTAAGGATATAGAGGATACCCTGGTCAAGTTGTATAGCATAAGTATCAAGGCAAGAAAGATGCAGTTGAAGCAAGAGCTACATACTATGCAGAGGATTAAGATGAGTATAAGTGATTATTCATTGAAGGTAAAAGGGCTTATACATGGTGCTACTTTTGAGGTCTGCACAAACCATGAAAGTATGAAATGGCTTTCAAGTCAAAATGAGTTGAAAGAAGAAAGCTAGGTGGACAGAGCTCTTATTGGAGTTTAACCTAAAACTCCACTACCAAAGAGGTAAATTTAACATAGTGGTGGTGGTGAATACACTAAGTCACATGTCGATGATAAAGGAATTGAGAGTAAATTCTTATATTTACTATGTGGAATGTGTGAGCATGATCCTAGTTTTTTAGAGGTATGGCGGCTTGTACTTGTCGGCAGCTTACACCTTCCTCGATCGTCGAAAGGAGCGTCAATCTAGAGCGATTAGTCAAGGTTTCGACAACAAGAAGAAGAGCGAGAACTAGTTTGGAGAGATAAGGTGAGTCTCTTGGGTTATGTACCGAGACGGAGAGGTCAAGCATGAACCCTTCACAACCACTTGACATTGGTTCATTTGGTGGTGATAAAGTTTGTCAGGGAGAAAGGTAAAGATAGTGTTTCATTCACGATGAGTACCTACTCTATAAGGATAGAGTTTGTGTACCAACTAGTGGTGAATTTTAGCACCAAATTCTTTTTGAAAGTCACGATAGTCCGATTGCTAGACATCCTAGGATACAAAAGACCTATGCACTAGTTAAAAGATAGTTTTATTGGCCTAGTTTCTTTAAGAGTATCCAAGACTTTGTGCTGAAATGCAACAAGTGTCAAGTCAATAAACATGAACTCCTCAAGGTTGGAGGTTTGCTACATCCATTAGACATCCCCAAAGGTAAATGGGAGAGTGTTTCCATGGATTTTATCATTGGTTTACCTAAAATGAATCGAGGGAATGATTCGGTTTGGGTAGTAGTTAAGAGACTGACCAAGATGGTCAAGATTATGCCTACTAAAAAGGAGGTGAAAACTCCTTCGCTAGGTTATTTATCGAACATCTCTACAAGCTATATGGCCTAGATATAGTTTTGGATAGGGATGAGTATAAGTGATTATTTATTGAAGGTAAAAGGGCTTATACATGGCCTCATGTCTAGTAGATCTCCAATGGATGATGATGAATTGATGTCGGTCACATTCAATGAGCTTTTTGGCAGTGTATGAACAATTTCAAACATCTATTCGAGCTCGTGAAAACTTCCCAAAATTTGGCGTATTATAATCCTTCTCATCTCACCAAGTAGATGAAAATTGAGAGTAAATCATCTTCTAAAAATATAGAAGAGTAAGCCCTCTACACGAACACCAATAAAATAAAAACATATCATTTTCTAGAGATCGAGATGTAGGCCGATTTGAAGACTTAAACCATAAGAAGATATAAAAACAAGATTCTAATGTATAAACAAGTAAAAGAGACTACTCTAGAGGCAAGGGAATCGAAAGAGGTCGAGGTGGATGGCAAAGAAACTAGAGTGAAAATAGCATGGAGAGTTATTATTATGGCAAACCAAGAATGCTGTGAAAGCAAAATGGTATCAAAAGTGAGAATCTACAACAAAAGGATTATGCATATCTTCAAGTAAGCAAGTCGAGAATAGGAGTGAGTAGTTATATATGATGTAGCATATGCTTAGTTCTATGACTATAGATGTAAGGAACCCTACAGATATATGGTATATTAATTCGGATATCTCTAACCGCATGACCAACGTGGTTTAGAGATGACTGAAAGTGATATTTTAATTTCGATGCCTACTAAGAGTGATTCAAAGATGTAAAAATTTTAAAACCGACGTATAGAAATAAGTGATAGTACTATGTATCGTATCGTGCACATTGTTAAGGTGTCATTGTATGTAGGCTAGCAAAATGAAGTACCTGATTGGTGTACTTCATGGTTCAAATATATAAAGCTTTGTTTTTATTGGACAAATGATTGAATTCGGATCATCAAGTGAGGTTTAACCCTCATGGCTATTTTTAGAGGACTTTAATTATCAATACCGTATAGTTGCAAAAAGACAACACCATCGATACAATATTTACATTAGAGCCCATCAAAAATGGCATCAATCAAAGGATGCCACTATTATGTATCATTCATTGAACACCACACTGAGAAAGTGTTCGTTTGCTTCATAAACTTCAAGAATATGGTTTAGAAAGACAAACACACATAAAATGCCTAAGATTAGATGGTGAAAAAACATATTTCTCCAATGACTTCAATGATTATCTAAGAGTGTATGTAATAAAGAGGTAATTTACAAATAGATACACTACATAAACAAAATGCCAAAAACAAAAGAGTCATATTGCAAAAGTTACTAGTGCATTGATAAATGACAAAGAAATACCTAACTACTTTTAAGGTAAAGTAGAAGGTATAATTTACGTTACACTTGCAAGAGTTAATGGCATACCACTTGAAAAAAAACTTTCTAACAAAAAAATCTTATCTCAACATCCTTAACAATGTTTGATTGTATTACTTGTGTACCTATGCCATATAAAGTGAGAAGTAAGAGCCCAAAGTAAAAAAATGTATCATTATTGAATACTTCATTGAAAGGTTAAAGATACTATAATCCCACTACACATGAGATGTGAGTGAGCAAGAATATTGTTTTGTACAAGATGAGTAACTCATTTATTCAAATGAAGAATTCCATAGGGACTGATGTAAACAATAATGTGGCTACAAGGAATAGAGAGTGATAATAAAAGTCAAGGATGCCAATGATGGCCGAGGATATGATTACGGTTTTTGTTGAATGCCCACAAGTACCAACAACTTTTGTTGATCCTCCACTTAAGAATGTAGAGTTGTCTATAGTGGTTGCCAATCTACACATGTTAAACACGAGATATTAGTGATTATCACCCTCTACATGAATATATGATAATAAAATATACATTACAAAAGTAATATCCCGTTCAATTAAATAGATTGAAATATGCTCTTTGTAAAGACAAGGACGAAGGTTATGAGGTGGTTTAAGATGACATGTGCTAGAGCTCTTTTATTAAGAACTTTTTGTTACGCTAACTCCACTCTTAATGGCAAAAAAAGTCAATAGGGTCCCACTTAGATGTAGAATCAAGGATGGGAAAGGTAATTTTGAGATAGTAAATGTTACAACTCCACAATATCCACCATAATGTGGAGAACAAGACATTACTTGTAGGTTATAGAACATTCACATCTACTCCTAATCTTTCTATCGTCTAGCTTGAAATAGAAGTCTGGAAGAGGATCATTTACCATTAGAGAAATCTCTTACCTAAGAAAGACAAAAGGCCAATCCCTCTCTACATTAATTGTTATTGTTCCATGACCTTTCAAAAGAACAACCACATCCATCATAGTGGAATGTGTGGAATCCCACATGTTTTGATGTGGGCTATGCAAATCACCACATAAGTACCATCTTTTATACCTATCGATTTAAACAAATAGCATCATAATAACCATGTTTTTGGTCAAAGGAAAGCACAATAATCAAATTTATACATCAAATTGAGACATGTGAAAAGACATTTACGCATCATTTTTCTCGAGCATATGATGCACATTATCCATGATCACAGTGTACAAATGCCTATTCAAGATTAGAAGAAACTCATCATAAAGCTTAGTGAGGATATATCACCTTGCAATGTCAAGCAAATTATTATTCTTCCCAATGATATGCTACGCTAATAATATAAATGCGTACTAGACTTGTGAGATTGAAATTGTGAACATTGCATTAACTTAATTGTTCCAAGTAGGTTTACACCACTTGGGGTGTGTACGTTTTCACCATCACTCGGACGTGTTTCATCTAAAATACAAATATAATAACAATTGCGACATACTCTACTTTTGCAATAAAGAATGTTATAGTGGAGTTAATGTCAAAATAGTGGTTTTATTCACTTCATTAGAAGTAGAATTCTTCGAAAAGGACATCAATGGTTGAATTTTGATCACCTATCTTGCAAATCAACGGTGCTTTATATAGTAGCCTGTAGCAAATGTATGCATATCTTATACTACAATGGGAGTCAATTCCACGATGAGAATGACATCCGTGGTAAAATTCTGGTTGTTCGACCACTACAATGTAGACCAAGATGCAAATCTTCACATATCATGTACAAATGGCATCGATGATAAAATTTTCATTGTCCAACCACTGTAATGCAGCCCAAGATGCAAATCTTCACATACCATGTACCATTTCTCATGCCAATTAAAGTGCCTTAGTTATCTTCTCAAGGTGAACCTTAGAGATTCATCGTCACCCTCACGTGCATGAGGATAATGATCAATGTTCTACATGAACATTCTTCTACATCAGTGGTAGTGGTTACTACCCATGTCTAGTAGGGTGACAACATCACCCAAGCCTCATATGAGGAATCAAGGTTAACAAAGAATCACTCATGCTGGCACATCAAAGAAATAGTGAAACACACTAGCACATAGAAGAGTATACATGTTCCTCCTCCTCCATGCCAAGGCAAGAGCTAGATCTAACGGTATTGTTTGTAATGGATTTGCTAGATTTGAGGCTGGATTTGGCATCACATCAACCACAGTAGCTATCTCCTAGAAGTCATAAGAATGTAGAATGGGTCTTATCTTGAGCTTCAAGAGTGTATAGTTGGTTCCATCCATTTCTAGTTACCAATGTGGTTAAGCCCTTGTGGCTATAGGTTGTGTCATCCCTCTAAATCTACTCCCAAAGAACTGTTGAAATATACAAGTGAATAGGGTGTGTGTGGGAACAAGCCCTTGGTTAGAGGCTGTAAAAGAGAATCTGTAAATGTGAGAGAACCTGTGAAAAGGTGAGAAGAATCTACTGGGAAAGAATAAAGGGTAGCATGAGAAGATTTAGGAAGTGTGGAGATATTTTGAGAAAAGTGAAGAGGTGGAGAGAATCAAGCACAAGAGGTGGAGATATTCTGGGAGAGGTGGAGTGAATCAAGGAGAAATCAGTGGGATTAGATGCTTGGATGTAAACACTATAAATTGAGGCATTGGCCTAATGAGAATTTTGCTGGTTTTTGATTATCCATGCCTTTATTAAGCTATTTGTTAATTACTCACTAATCACATCTTAATTATCATCTAATCACTTTGTTAATGATGTTAATTCTAGCATTTGATCCACCATAGCTCATCACATTGCTGTAATTTCAACATGGTATCAGAGCCATGCCTAGAATCCATCAATTTGTGAGCTCATTATCTTGCTAATCATTTTGCTAAATTAGGATTAGTAGAAAATTATAATTTTCCCTCTTTTTTCAACTAGTCTCTGCACCCCCAGCCAGTGGAGGAGCTCCCTCTCCTTGCACACTCAACCATTGCCCAAACCCTTCTAGCCCAAGATAGCTAAATCGTGCTCCAGCCATTCGAAACAGAAGCGCGAACCGTCGCCGGACGAAGGAGAAATCGCGATTTTCTACAGCGCTGTTTTTTCTGAGAAATTTGTAGATCTTGTCTTCATCCAATCAAATTGCTCTAATTCCTCATAGCTCTAGGGGTTTTCAAGCATGCTCTACAAGCTGGTGAAGTCAGAATTCAATTTGATCAAGTCTACAGTGAGATCCAAGCATCTAATCCCACTGATTTCTCCTTCATTCACTCCACCTCTCCCAGAATATCTCCACCTCTTTTGCTTGATTCTCTCCACCTCTTCACTTTTCCCAGAATATCTCCACACTTCCTAAATCTTCTCATGCTACCCTTTATTTTCTCCCAGTAGATTCTTCTCACCTTTTCACAGGTTCTCTCACATTTACAGATTCTCTTTTATAGCCTCTAACCAAGGGCTTGTTCCCGCACACACCCTATTCACTTGTATATTTCAACACCTCCCCTCAAGTGAATACTCCTAGAACACTTGGACCCTATACCAATTTCCCTCTTACTTGATAGTCCGCGACCAGTGCCTAGCACACCTCCCCTCAAGTTAACTTAGCACACCTGGACCCTGTATCAAGTAAGAGAGAAACTTGGTAAGTTGGATCCATTAGGAGAGGCCCCTCTCCTAAAGTAGATTTCTACATATGAACTCTCTCTCAAATTAGCCCCAAACCCAACTATATAGCCCATAACCAATTCACACTAAGTAAACCACGTGGTTGGCCTCTATACTAGCCTCGTTATGTCCACACACAGGACATAACAAGAGGGGTTACTGGAGTCCTTCCCCTTATCTTTATTTATGCTAGGAGAGATGGTGGAATTAAGTGGAATCACCACCATCCCTACTCTTTTGATGCATCTCCTCCTCCACGAGCATGCCACTAAACTCTTCAAAAGTTAAGACTCGGGAGGATTCCTCACCTAAGTGTTCAATGAGGTAACCAAGCTATCATACTTTTGGGTAAGATCCTGATATAGCTTCGTGCCAAATCTTCACTTGACTTGTTGATCCCAACCACAACCATCTAAGCTTGTAGATCCTTGATCCATGCAATGAACTTCTTGGTGGCTCTAGTAAGATCCTTGATCCATCTAATGAACTACTCGGCTACTTCACCATCAAAAAGCTTCTTTGATGTTAGCTGATTCTCAAGCATTTGTATCCTTGTCATATTCATTGTTTCGTTATATTGGTTCTATAGAACCACCCAAGCCTCATATGAGGAATCAAAGTTAACAAAGAATCACTCATGCTGGCACATCAAAGAATCAGTGAAACACACTAGCACATAGAAGAGTATACATGTTCCTCCTCCTCCATGCCAAGGCAAGAGCTAGATCTAACGGTATTGTTTGTAATGGATTTGCTAGATTTGAGGCTGGATTTGGCGTCACATCAACCCCAGTAGCTATCTCCTAGAAGTCATAAGAATGTAGAATGGGTCTTATCTCGAGCTTCAAGAGTGTATAGGTGGTTCCATCTATTTCTAGTTACCAATGTGGCTAAGCCCTTGTGGCTATAGGTTGTGTCATCCCTCTAAATCTACTCCCAAAGAACCACTTACCCCCACCAAGCTTTGTCTAGAGCTTGAGATCTAACACCATGTAGGAAAAATACACTAAGCGAAACTTAAAGACAAAAGAACTTGAAGCAAGAAATATGGAAAGTAATGTTGAATCACTATTGTAACCAAAGTTACTTATAAATTAATGGCGTCTACCCACATGTGCACTTTATCAAGGAGCTTTGATGGTAATCTAGGTAGATTCTAGATAGAGATACAAGGGCACACAACATAGTGAAGATAAATCTAAAGCTATTGATCTCGATATGAGATAAGGACTACCAAACTAAACTAGTCTATTAAAAAAAGGGCACACAACATAGTGAAGATAAATCTAAAGCTATTGATCTCGATATGAAATAAGGACTACTGAACTAATGACTATCGAGATAGGGGAGCAACCCCATCATCACCTGTACAGTGATAATGATGAGAATTTAGGGAGATCATCCCTACCCAACTCGTGGATAGGGAGTCTCCCCCCCACCCACACTTAATTTTGGGAAAAGTTATGCATTTCTTGCTCATATTGTACAACCCCTTAGTAATGTGAGAAGAAATGGAGCTTAAACATGGAAACGGTAAAGTGAGAGTACTTCCTAAATGGTAAAGTGAGAGTACTTGCTAAAGCCTATACATGATCTAGCCACCCCCCCCTCCCTCCCCCCCTCCCCCGCCCCCCAAAAAAAAACCACTGTCCTTGTAGCCGTCTGCACCTCTTTTGTTTCCATTCCCACCTAAAGCAACCCACTCTATCTTTGAAACCTTAAAAAGGATGAAGAAGCCAAGCTTTAATTGTCATGGAGGGGAGACCATCAAGAAAGCTAAAAGTAATTCTATAAGCTCTTAGAACATGAAGTTATGTAGAAACCTCCCAAAATCTTGATACTATGAATACACACAGCTTCAAGATGAAAGCGTGAAAGACCAACATCAATAACGCTAGGTTGAAGTTCAAGTAGTATGGGTGGAAAACTCACCTTGATAGCACTTTGTTAAATTCAACTACACTACTTGAGTTCTATAGGAGGATGAATACCTCTCTACCTAGCCCAACCTTCCTCTGTTACAACACATTAACTTTATTCTAGGAGAAAGACTAAAATCCACACAAAGAATGAACTCTCCCCCCACTCCCCCCCTTTAGCAGAGAGAGAGAGAGAGAGAGAGAGAGAGAGAGAGAGAGAGAGAGAGAGAGAGAGGAATGATGAGACAGAGATCTCAGAGGGAGTGCTAAATGTAAATGGTAGGTGTGAGAGTTTCCATGTGAACCTGAGAGAAAGGAGGTGTGAGCATTGAACATGTTGTGGGTGATGTGGGGCACTAAAATTGGAGATATGCATTAGTGTTAAAAGAATCATGATAAAATTGATGTGGGGCTTCTCACATAGAAAAAGAAAGTAATAGTCCTTTGCATAAAAGTGTACTAAATTGTGTATTGTTAGAGTTCATTTTCATGAAACTCTCTTTTATCATAGCATCTACAAAAATAGAATGTTGTTCCAAAAGTTGTCAAAATGTTATCAATTCTAGCGCTAGCTATTATTTGTCAACAAGACAAAAATGCACATTTAATACAGTTTATCAATGAAATCCAATTTTTGAAAATAATTCCGAAGTCTTAGATGGAAGAAGAACAATAGATGTAGGATGCCTGGCCGTCTATAGTGAAGGCATTTGAATGTCGAATTTGTAACCTTGATCGCATTGTCCTCCTCCTCAAGGAACATAAAAAAGAACACTCATGCCATATTAAATATCCTAGAGCAATTGTTGCACAGAGAATGAGTTTATAAGTTGAACTTCGGACGGGCGCGGTTGATAAAAAGGAACTTCACAATTAGCTTTCAAAACGTGTGAACGTTACCTTACTTCCTTTCTCTACACTATTTGGTCATGTGCCCGACCAACATGTGTGGAGTGGCTATTAGAAGTTTTACATGCAGTGCATCATAACTGAGCACTGGTGTAAATCTGCGCATCTTGTTAGGGTTTAGGGGCGTACATATTTATATTTAGGGTTCGTGAAGCCCATGTTTCTCGTAGACTTCAACGATACATCTGTGTAGGTATGGGTTCACATACTTAGGGTTTGAGGAGGTATCTCCACCACACATATTTAGGGTTTTACAACAAGGTTCTCGTTCAACGGTGCTTGTTTTAGGGTTTTCTTGCTCAGGGTATGAGGAGGCATCTCTGCAACAGAGCGCTCTCTCTCTCTCTCTCTCTCTCTACACACACACAGACACACACACTCATTCAATCTCTCTCTCTCTCTCTCTCTCTCTCTCTCGACGTGGTTCGGTGACCCCTTTGGCAGGGGCGCCGGCCGAGCGCCTAAACGGAGCGGCTCACAATTCTGTGCCGTAGGATCCTGCGCTAGCGTCGCTCATCAGTATCCCTTCCTACACTGCAGCCGTGGATTGACAGAGCGATGCTGTCTCCGGTTGCATGTGCGGGGCGTGTGGGGGGTGTCATATTCCATCGCCTTGGAGAGCAGCGTCGCTGCCATTACTCTTTGGGACAGACCATGCCGCCCACATTTCCTCCCTCCAGGTGCTTTATGTCCTATTTGTTTAATTGGTTAACCTGCGTAACCTTCGTAACCTTAATTTAAACTAGGTGGGTATAATACCTGGTGGTAAACCCGGGGTGCCTTCTTCATTAAAGAGTTAAGTCAATGCGTAAACACTCTCGCGAACAGCGGAACTTTTGCTAGATTCGATATATATATATATATATATATATATCATCATTCACGTTAATCCACCTGCGAACCGTCTTTCGCCTTGTCTTCTGCCCCCGGGGCTGCCTCCCCCTTATGTATTGTATTGATTTTGCTCTACCCCGATCCTCTCATTCTCCATATGGAAGTGAAATAGTGCATTGAACTCCCCAATCTAGAGACCAGAGGGCTTTTTTTGTGTAGCGAAGTTAGGTCAGATAGAAAGACGTGATGAGAGTAGACAATGCGCCAGGATGTGTATAGACATGTACCAACAGTGTTTTGTAGCTCAAAACGAGAGTTAGACTAAATGAAGAAGTTTCTAAGCAGAGAGAGATTTAGCCTTCGTGATATGAGCATCCTACAAAGCTACCCTTGGACAAACATCAATCATGATAAATTTGGGATCTATTCCGTACTAACAAACCTTATGTATCGGTGGGTCATCATATGCATACATTGTTACATGGCAAACAAATGTATAAAATATATTAAATGGTTCTATAGAACCAGTATAACGAAACAATGAATATGACAAGGATACAAATGCTTGAGAATCAGCTAACATCAAAGAAGCTTTTTGATGGTGAAGTAGCCGAGTAGTTCATTAGATGGATCAAGGATCTTACTAGCCACCAAGAAGTTCATTGCATGGATCAAGGATCTACAAGCTTAGATGGTTGTGGTTGGGATCAACAAGTCAAGTGAAGATTTGGCACAAAGCTATATCAAGATCTTACCCAAAAGTATGATAGCTTGGTTACCTCATTGAACACTTAGGTGAGGAATCTTCCCGAGTCTTAACTTTTGAAGAGTTTAGTGGCATGCTCGTGGAGGAGGAGATGCATCAAAAGAGTAGGGATGGTGGTGATTCCACTTAATTCCACCATCTCTCCTAGCATAAATAAAGATAAGGGGAAAGACTCCAGTAACCCCTCTTGTTATGTCTTGTGTGTGGACATAACGAGGCTAGTATAGAGGCCCCAACCACGTGGTTTACTTAGTGTGAACTGGTTATGGGCTATATAGTTGGGTTTGGGACTAATTTGAGAGAGTTTATATGTAGAAATCTACTTTAGGATAGGGGCCTCTCCTAATAGATCCAACTTATGGTTAGTTGATGGTTAGTCGCACTAGTGACAATTATGAGAGGATTGTGGGTGCATGGTATAGGACACATGTAGACATTGAGGGTGCGAGCTTTGCTATGGTTTCTTTGGTCTCTAGTTGGGGGGCGGGGTAGGGTGGGGGCTTACCATTATACTCGATATAGAGCAGCCTATAGTTGGGTGGAGGTCAGTCATAATTTCTTTAGCTCTAGCTCGGGGGGTGGGTGGGAAGGAGATGACTAGTTAACGTGGTTGAGTTTATGTGCATAAAATTTGTGCTCATATATTACTTAAATTAATACAATCAAGTCAACCATAGTGAAGCAAAGATTTGATATATTTTATTTTTATCAAAGGTTGTGAAAGAAGGAAGGAAGGAGATGACTAGTTAACGTGGAGTCAGGAATGGAGTCCAATACATGGGTGAAGGTCACCATGGAATCTTGCATGAGCAAAGACTTCATTGATATTGAGTACAGATGATAAAAGTTATTATTTACAACTTGGCCTTATACTTGTCATATATACCCTTGGTCCCTTTTCACACTTAGTAATACCTTGCCCCCCACTTTGGGCCATGCCCAAAACCATAGTCATTTACCACTTTATTACAAACCATCCCCACCCATAGGTTTCGTCCTCGAAACCTTATAACATTTAGGCTTCCAGATGGGTTGGGCATCCACATAAAAGTACTCAAGTCCATGTCCACCAAATATATGGAAAGGAATAACTCATATGAGAACATTTCCAAATGATCCATGGCTGTAAATTGCTTCCAATGGCCAAAAATTGCATATTAAGCATGCAAAACGATCCCAAACTTACTCTCCATGATGATAGCTCCTTTGCCAATATTTCCAAACGTAAGTTTCATGATCTCCAAGTAGTATGAAGTTCTCTAACAGTGATTTACTAGAAATTCCAGCAAGCAAAACCACTGTTATGCCTCTTTATTTGATCCACCAAATGCACCCATAATGTCTTCATTAACTTGCAAGCTTAAGGCCGGCTACCATGAAGCTTCATCATTGGGTAAACCTCTCCATTTGATAAGGTACTTCACCAAAGAGCGATTACGTAACACCTTCTCTCTAGTGTCCAATACCTTTTTCGGTATATATTCAATCATACCTTGCTCACTCATTGGAGGTAGCTCATCTTGTACTTTCATTAGTAGCCTCAAAAGACAACATTCTAATGCTTAGATGACTTGTGCTATTGTAAGCAAATTCTACGAAAGGTAACCACTCATCCCAAGCATATTGAGTATCATGGCAAAAGTGTCTCAAATACATCACCCATTTATTGACTCTCTTCGATTGCCCATCCATTTTCGGGTGATAGGCAGTGCTAGGAGTCAACTTGGTACCCATGATCTCAAATAGAATTCTCCAAAATGAACCCATAAAGTCGGCATCTCTATCACTCATAATTTGTTGAGGCATTCCATGCAACTCGAATACAAACTCCACAAATTGCCTTGCAACCATTGATGCCGAATGGGTGACCTTGGTAAGAATAAAGTGTGCCATCTATGTCAATTGGTGTGGCCACTACAAATAAGTTGTCCCAACCCTTCCTTGTGCAAGAAGTCCCGTGATAAAATCCATGGATATATGCATCCACTTTCCCTCGAGAATAGGTAAGGGCTAAAGCAAACCTCTCAGCTTATGTGTTGGATCCTTGTTTAATTGACACACCAAACACCTGATAATATATGCATGCACATCACTCCACATCCCTTTCCAAAAGAAACTCTTCCTTATCTTGTCGAAGGTTTTGTAGAGACCCAAATTACTCGCCTAGGGGTTGCATGCATTTCCTACATCACCTTACTCTTGTATGATGAACTATGTACAAGATAAATCTTGTGCTTATAGTACAAGAGACCATTCTTGAGCTCATAATGAGGCAAATCTTCATGGGTGCCTTGCTGTAATTTTTGCACCACTTGTGGCACCTCTTCATCCAAGAGATATTTCTTTTGAATATCCATGATCTAATCTTTGTGTAACTCAGATATTGCACTCAATGAACAAGCCCACATTCGTGAAAGAGCATCGGCCACTACATTATCTTTTCCCTTTGTATAAGTGATCTCAAAATCATAGTTTTGCAAAACAACCAACCATCTTCTTTGCTTTGGAGATAGAGTCGGTTGTGATAGAAAATATTTGAGCACCCTATACTCACTTCTCACATAGAAATGACTCCCATAGAGATAATGGTGCCATTTCTTGATTTTATGTAAGATGGCAATCATCTCTTGATCATAGACATGCAATTCCATGTCTTTATCATCCAATTTGCAACTCTCATATGCAATTGGAATAGGCCACTTTTGCACACAGTCCACCTTCTTGGGATCCACTCTTATGCCATCTTTCCAACTATATGACCAAGGTACTCCACTTCACTAGCCATGAATGTGCACTTGCTTTCCTTGGCACACAATTGATTGGCATGCAAAGCATCAAAAACCATGCACACATGCTTCAAATTCTCTTTTGCACCCTTGCCATACACCAAAATGTCTCTGAAGAAGGCCAATACAAACTTGTAGAGAAAGGGTTAAAGAACTTGATTTATCAAGGCTTGAAAAGTGGCAAGTGCATTGCATAACCCAAATGGCATAACCAAATAATGATAGAGACTCCTCTCGGTACTAAATGTCACCTTTTACTTATCATTACTCTTCATTCTTATTTGGTGGTAGTTAGGCCTCAAGTCAATATTTGTGAAGAAACGTGCACTCTTTAACTCATCCAAAAGATCATCAATGCAAGGTATAGGGTGGTAGTTAGGCCTCAAGTCAATATTTGTGAAGAAACGTGCACTCTTTAACTCATCCAAAAGATCATCAATGCAAGGTATAGGGTGGTAGTTAGGCCTCAAGTCAATATTTGTGAAGAAACGTGCACTCTTTAACTCATCCAAAAGATCATCAATGCAAGGTATAGGGTGCCTATGCTTGATGTAAGCCTTGTTCGAAACACAATAATCCACTTAAATTTTAAAGGTTCCATCCTTCTTCTTCACAAGAAGCACCGGAGATGCAAAAGGAGATTGACTTGGCTCCACCCATCCCATGTCCATCAATTCTTGCACTTGTTTAACCATATCTCTCTCCATTTTGGACAATCTATATGGTAGCTTGTTGATGGGCCTAGCATTAGGCTCAAGCTCTATCCCATGATCAATGTCCCTCTTTCATGGTAAACATTTAGGCATGTTAAATATATCCTTGTATTTAGGCAACTTTTGCATGCCCTTATGCACGTCTGTTTTGATGACATCGTTCCTCTCCTCCTTGGCAAAGCTGTAATACATACACATAACCCATCTTCTTGAGCTCTCTCTTAAGCTGAGTGGCATTGATCAAAGTAAGCATTGATGCATTCACTCCCATTTATTTAATGCTCCTTTCACCATGTAAAAACTGCATAAATCCTTGTTTCAAATTCATAGTGAAATAACCAAGACTTAAGAGCCAATCACACCCAAGAACCATCTCGATGGGTCCTATTTATCAAGAACAAGCAGATCAGCTTTGCATGTACACTCCTTTGAGAGCTCCAAGCTTATATCTTGACACATAATTGTGCGATTCATTTTAGCCCCATTTGCCACTTGAACTTCATGGAAAGTTTCCAAAGGTATGGGCCGTAATTTGAGACCACACAATGACTTCTAGTTCACAAAGCTATGTGTACTTCCACTATCCACCAAAACATGAGACACTCTTCCATTCACTTTGGCCTAAAACCTCAAAGTGCTTGCACCCTTGCACCCTTGTATCCCGCATAAGAATTGTCGCATAAGAATTGTGTGACAAGGTACATAAAGTTGGCTTCGTACTTGCATTGCCAAAAGTACACATAGGCATTCCATCATCCTTGCATCCCGCATAAGAATTGTGTGACAAGGTACATAAAGTTGGCTTCATACTTGCATTCCCAAAAGTACACATAGGCATTCCATCATCATAATCTTGCCAAGCCTCTTGCAAAGTGCAACCGAGATCAAAAGGAAATTCTCTCCAAGAACATGATCATCATCACTTTCCAAGCATTTACTGCAATCACCAAAAGCTTCATTTTCATCTCCATGATCATCTTCAATAGCCTTAGCCAAGACCATGTTAATGGTGATATTTTTGGCTTTGCAAGTTTTGAAATGCTGCTTGTTCCACTTTTCACCACATTTGTAGCAAAGCCCTCTCTTCCTCAACTCATTAATACGATCCTTCTTCATAAACTTGCTTTTATTGGCACCACCATTGGGTGGCTTTGGAGCATTATATGGTAGTGATGTGTGTGAACACACTTAGGAATGCAGGGCACTTTTTCTCTCACTAGGAGGTTTTTTCCCCCGTGCGTACGTACACCCTCTTATCTACTCATTTTGGGGCATGTACTTATCTTTTGTATCTCACACACATCTGTCAATTCTAATCTAGTGAGCTTGTGTGCTCTTAAGATTCTCTATCTTGTGCATGTGCATTGTTGCAACCCTAACCCTAATTCCAAGAATTGGTATTACAGCTAGCTTCCTTGACACTTGATCTAGTAAACGACCCTGTTTTTTTTTTTGTCTCCAATTGAGATACCCTCTTAGGCGAATAAGGTATATACTGGTGTGATGTATAAAAAATACATAAAATTTTTGAGATCCGCGACGTGATTCAGGCGCGTTTTGGACACCGCAAGGTTTCTGCAGACGTTCTCGAGAGGCGTCATTTTGGATTGATTCTGCTTGATTTTAGGTGTTTGGGTTTTGTGCAGCGACAAAGATTTGGTATGTAACAGCATCTACAGTGTCTTCAACAACATCGACCATCATAATTTGCCAGTAACACTCTATTCTCTACTCGGTGTTATTTTTCATACACTTTGCTGGTGATTTAGTCAGTTGTTGGCAGCCACCGGTCGGGGTTGCATTAAGTGAATACTGAGTACTTGTTGTGTGTTGAAAGATTTTGCATTTGGTAGACAGTCATGGCAGGAAGTAGTGATGTATTCCAACATGTTGTCTACTGAGGACAAACTCGATGGGACTAACTACCCATTGTAGTCCTATATGATGAGGCATGTACTGGTTGCTAAAGGCCTTTAGAATGTGTTTAGTGGTAGTGAAACTTGTCCTGTTTCACAACTACCAGTGCAACCAGGTGTTACACGTACATCTGAAGTAGAATCTGATATAGATGAGGTTCCTCCACATGCACCACCAGTACCTCCCACTACTGCTTAAACGAGATGGGATAGAAGAGATGCAAAGGCACATGCATTGCTTGCACTCTCTGTGAAGCATAGCATTATTCCTCATATTCGGTCATCAAAACAGGCATGGGATGCACTTGTTGCATTATACCAGGTGCGCAATGAAGCACGTGTTGCATATCTACACAAACAGTTGGAGTCTGAGCACATGAATGAGGGAGACTCAATGGACAGCTTCTTGACCAAGATTAAAGATTTTAAGGAGCAGCTCACTAGTGTGGATGAGATATATCCAGATAGTACATTGGTGCTCACAGTTCTCAATGCATTTCTGAATTCTTATCAGAGTTTTACCTCTACACTCATGATGATGAAGGAAAAGCCAAATGCCCTTACATTTGATAAGCTAGTTTCAGTACTCTTGCAAGAAGAGCAGTTTAGGCAAAACAAATCTGCTATGCGAGCTGGTGACCAAGATTTTGTTGCCAATCAGAAAGGCAAAGGTAAAGCTTCTTCGCATGGTGGCTATAAGCCAAATCAGAATCCTCAGGTAAGGATGCGGAGAAAGAAGGTGCTAAGCCTAAACAAAAGGGCAAGTGTCACTATTGCAAGAAAGCAGGGCACTACATAAATGAGTTCAAGAAAAGGCTAGAGAAGGAGAAAAAGAAAGAATCGGGCATGGCTGTGGTGGGGCTGATGCATCTGCACCAAGTGCAGAGAAGGAGGAATCTGTAAGTTTTGCTTAAGATGATTAGGCATGGACTGTACATTGCAGTTATGACCCTTTTGTTCATTATGTATGCACGTCAGTGGTAGAATTGGATGCTTGGTACTTTGATAGTGGTGCTAGTAAGCACATTACTTCACAAAAAAAATGTTCTCATCTTTGGAATCTATCCCAAGTGCAGGAACCGTCACATGTGCAAATGGTTCCTCATATCCTGTTAGAGGAGTTGGTAGTGTTATGCTCACTACTGAAAATGGGGGTGCATTTACTCTTTCTAAAGTTTTATATGTGCCAGGAATTAAGAAGAACATGTTATCAGTTTCAGCCTTAGCCTTGTCAGGCTTGATGGTGAAATTTGTTGGACGACAGATGTACAATTCAGGATATAAATGTTGGTTATTCTATCATTGTCTCAGGTACCTTGTTTCATGGCCTATACAAGATGGATGAGAAGTTGCAGCATGATGCTTGCTCAGTCTCTATGACTCGTGCTATGAGTGATGTAGAATTATGGCATGCACAATTTGGCCATATGAATTATGGCAGTTTGTTACAGCTTCAAAGGCATGATATGGTGTCTGAGTTGCCAACTCTTGAGACCCCTACTAGACATGTATGTGAGGGGTGTATTCTTGGTAAAATGCATCGGGCATCATTTCTAAAGGATGAATCTGAGAGAGCTGTTAAGAAATTACAGCTTATACCTAGTGATGTATGTGGTCCTATGAGGACACCATCTATTAGGGGATATCTCTACTTTGTTACTTTTATTTATGATTACTCTAGATATAGCTGGGTGTATCCATTAAAGTAGAAGTCAGAGGTTTTTATGTGCTTTAAAAGCACTTTGTATCCATGGCTAAAAATGCATGTGAATGTAAAGTTGGCACCCTTCGTTTAGATTGAGGGAGGGAGTATATGTCCAAGGAATTTCATGCATACATGGTTGAAAAAGGCATAAGGCATCAATGTACAGTGCCATACATACCTCATAAAAATGGTGTGGCTGAGAGGAAGAATAGGTCTCTCATGGAGATGGCACGATGTATGGTGAAAGCCCAAGATTTACCTCATGGTTTTTGGTTAGAGGCAACTATGTGCGCAAACTATGTGTTGAACAAATGCCCTACCAAGGCCTTGCAGTCTAAAACTCCTTATGAAGCTTGGCATGGCGGCAGGAAGCCTTTTGTGGCTCATTTGCGTGTTTTTGGTTGTCTTGCTTATACTCTTGTGCCTGAGCAACAACGCAATAAGCTTAATAAGGTAGTTAAATGCATATTTGTGGGATACAGTTCAGAAAGCAAGGGATATATACTCTACCATCCGACATCAAAGCGAATTTTTGTAAGTAAAGATGTCGTTTTTGTCAAAAACTTAGTTCAACCCATGATTTCATGCAAAAAACAACACAATGTATACTCACAGGACATGTTTGATTTGCTTCTACATTTGTTTAATGGAGGGCAGCCATATGTAGAGCAATTGAATGCTCAACCAAGTGCTGAAATTCAGCCTTTGTAGGTGCAAAATCATCCTGCAAATCAACCTTTTGATGAATCAATTATTGAGGATGTAGTGGATGAGGAGAGAGTAGCCATAGAAGAATCTAAGCATATGCCAAAATGGCTTGTACAAACATTGAGGGATATAAGTTGGCAGCTCCTTTACCTAGCAGAACTCGTGCAGGTTCTCATCATGCAAATTATTATCATGTGGATCATGTTCTCATTTCTACTTTATGTAATGAGGAGGAACCTATTTCTTTTGAGGAAGCACAGGATGATGATCATTGGATGCTTACTATGCAGGATGAGTATAACTCTATACTCAAGAATGACACCTGGTATTTGACGAATCTACCTCATGGCAAGAAGGCCATTGGTATTAAGTGGGTTTACAAGTTAAAACGCAAAGCAGATGGTAGCATTGATCACTACAAGGCCAGACTTGCAAAGGGGTATGCCGAGTAAAAGGGCATTGATTATGATGAGACCTTTGCACCCACATCTCATATGACTACCATTAGGTGTCTCTTTGCTTTGGCAGCACATCATGGGTGGAATGTACATTAGTTGGACATTAAAAGTGCATTCTTAAATGGTGATTTACATGAGGAGGTGGTTGTATTGCAGCCTCCTGGTTTTGCTATGAAAGGAGAAGAGTCTAAAGTATGTAGGTTGAAAAAGGCTCTTTATGGCCTTAAGCAGGCTCCTAGAGCATGTTATGAGAAGATTCATGCATGCTTGGTTGCAAACAATTTTTGCAATAGTCCAACAGAGAGTACCCTCTATGTGAAGAGGAGTAAGGACACATTTTTGGTCATCATTCTATACGTTGATGACATGCCACTCACGAGACCCGATATACATCAGATTTCAGCCTTTAAGGCTAATTTGAAGTCATCGTTTGAGATGTCAGATTTGGGGCCCTTGTATTACTATTTGGGGATTCAGTTTATGCGCAGCAATGCAATGATGGCATTGTTATGCTGCAGTCTAAATATAGACAGAAGCTATTGAAGAGGTTTAATCTTGAAGACTGTAAACCTGTGGTTACACCTATGGAGACAGGTACTCGACTTGGTCTTCAAGATGCTGGTGGAGACTCTTTTGATGCTAGTTTGTATTAGCACTAGGCTGTTGGATCCCAGTATGCGATCTCACAATTGAGCAGATTTATGCATAGCCTAGGTACAAAGCATTGGCAGGCTGTTAAGTGGGTTTTTTGCTATTTACAGGGCACTTAGTATTTTGGATTATTTTATCCAAAAGGGGGTGAGTCATAGCTGCATGTTTTCAGTGATTCAGATTGGGCTGGATGTTGTGACACACGAGTGTCCACTAGTGGGTTTTGCTTTCGCCTTGGTGATTCATGTATATCATGTCTTAGCAAGAAGTAGCCTACAGTGGCCACTTCCAGCTGTGAAGCTGAGTACAAGGCAGCTTTTACAGCTTCATTTTACAGCTACAGTTGAGTGTGTGTGGCTCAGACGTCTTATGGCTGATTTGGGTGTTGGACAGTCCTCTAGCATTGTGATTTTCACTGATAGCCAGAGCGCATTAGCAATTGCGATGAACCCACTGTTTCATGCTCGCATTAAGTACATCGAGGTGCATTACCACTATGTCGGGGAAAGACTCTCTGCAGTAGAGATCAGCTTGGTCTCTACGTGCCTACACATAATAACATGGTAGATTTATTCACGAAGGCTCTTCCTCGTAAAAAGTTTGAAGCTTTTCATAAAGCTTTGGGCGGCTTACTGCCTTTTCAAGATTAATCGGCCATACCCTATACATGTTCACATACTCACTTCAGGGGGGATTTGTAGCATTATATGGTAGTGATGTGTGTGAACACACTTAGGACCGCCGGGGCACTTTTTCCCTCACTAGGAGGTTTTTTCCCTTGTGTGTATATACACCCTCTTATCTACTCATTTTGGGGCGTGTACTTAATTTGTGTGCTCTCTGAAGCTTCTCTATCTTGTGTGTGTGCATTGTTGCAACCCTAACCCTAATTCCAACAAGCTTTCCATCCCCATTTGAAGTTTTAGAGGGATTTAACCCAAATCTAAAATTTGGCTTGGCACCACCTACATAGATGGTTGGATATCTAGGAATGGTGGGAGTTGAAGAAGCATCTCTTGCAAACTTCCCAAAAGTTGGAGCTTTCAAACCAGCCCTATCTCCACTTCTTGTCGGCCCTCTGTATGCATATTTTTCTTTATAGATCTCGGCATACATAATAGCTTCTTGGAGCTTATTAGGTCTTTGTGCTCTTACGTCTCCCCCAATAGCCGGTTTGAGACCCTTGATGTATTTGAGCATCTTGAACTTCTCACTAAAACCATCCACATGAAGAATAAGCTTCAAGAACATTTGTGTGTAGTCCTTGAATTCGCCAAACCCTTACTTCAAGTCATCCCATTAACCAATCAACTTGCCATTCCTCAACTTGGAAGGAAAGGCACTTTGCATGACATCCTTAAAATCACCCCATGTGGTAATCTCATAACCATTTCCATGCAAGTGTTACCACCATAACCATTTCCATGCAAGTGTTACCACCAAGTGTGTGCATACCCTTCCATGTGGAGTGAGGCAAAGTACACCTTAGCACGATCACCTCTTGGGTTCATCTCATAATACATATCCAACTTATGAACCCATTCATCATATTCTTCATTTCTTAATCCTTCTCCTTTGAATTTTGCAAAGACTACCTTATCGTTGATGCCTTTGAACTCAACATCATCTTCTTGGGCATTACGCATGCATAACCTCATGGGTGGATCTTCATGATCCCAAGGCTCACCCCCCACATGTGTAAAGTCAAAAGCCACATGTTTCCTTTTTGCATCACTGCATGATGTAGATGGAATGTGTGAAGGCAAACTCTCAAAAGATAATGATTTTGGTGGAAAATTCTCTTTATTTCCCTATTGCACATGCTCATATCCACCCAAGGTCTTGTGTTGATTAAAGAAGTCTCCTAGTTGTTGTGAAGGACTTAAGCCTTTTTCTCAATCAATCACATTTGCATTGCCTTGTGTAGGTAGTTCTTCCACCAGAGCTCTTTGCTTGTTGTGGATGGAATCCCCTTGAAAGCTTCAAGCAATGACATGTGATTCCACTTCATACTTTCAATCAAAATGGCTTGGTTCTTGTTCACATTCTCAACCAAGCTCACAAATACATTGGCTTGTTGGGCTTGATTTTGGTTCATTGATTGAAGCATCAAATGCATCATTTCAAGCATTTGTTGTGTATCATTGCTTACCAATGTCACTTGCACACTTGGACTAGCATGCCCACTTGCATTCATATAAGCATTGATGATTGTCTCATCATAGTCATGCTCCAATCCTTCATCAATGTTCGTGCCTTCCTCATGTGCAAGCAGACTCCCCATATTTGCCATCTCTTCCATCTCTTGCCATTTCTAAGGTATACCCCTTGGTGCCATGGCTGAAAATGGAAAAACAAATGGGTGTAGGAGGCTCAAAAGTTGTCAAAAATTGGAGATTTGTAGCTCTAGATAGCCCTAGATGTGTGCTACCCAACTATGCCAAAACAGTAGAATTTCTATATGCCCTAATATTTTGTGTTTAAGGGTTTCTAAAACACTGCTCTGAAAATGAAGAATTGACCCTAAAACCTTGAATATAGGTCAGAATCTTGATTGGATTGGCTTGATGGATTGCTAATGGCTAGTACTACCCACTCCCTGAACCATTTTACTTCAGTCTCAATGGCTAGGTATTCTTTGTTTTGACTTTTAGGTTAAAGTCAACTATGTCGATTGACCTGGAAAATGACTTCTGAATCAAGTGGTTTTTGGTTTATTGGGAAGATTATGACATATACTAACCACCCACCATATGTTCAAATGTCATAATTGAATTGTTGTTTTTTACTGGGCCAAGTTTTGACCAAGTGGTGACACTTGCTAGTTGGGAATGCAATCGGTGTTGGAATCAAGCACTTGTGAGAGCTCCAAATGTAGCTCTTGGATAGTACTTTCAAGCCATGAAAACCACTTTAAAACAGCCCCACTATATCCAAATTGAATTGATGATTTGTGCGACTGTAGAAATTGCCAAAATTATCAAAATTCTGGCATAACTTCCTTTGTATCTAGTGTCAAATCTCAATGAATCGAAGCATCAGATCAGCATTTGATTATAGCTTCTGATTTAGCTCTCAGTATTTAGTAGTTAGCCGGGTTACCCATTTAGCAGTCGATTGTTTCGGCACACTCTATATTTGGTATTTAACTTTTAGCTTTTGTCCTGATTTAGATTCCATCCATCAACTAATTCAGATTTTGTTTCACCAAATTCCTTCGGTCATCTGGTTCAACATCCATCTGTCAGCACTGCAGTGGTTCCACGTCCGTCTATCAGCTGATTTTGACTCCAGGATTCCATATTTAGCTTCTGACCTACTGATGCCATGACTTTGACCTGTTTGATGCCACATTAGCTTTCGACCTGCTGACGTACTACTGCCACGTTAGCTTTCGACCTGTTGATCTGCTACCACACGTTAGCTTTTGACCTGCAAAACTACTGTTGCCCTATGAAATTTTGATCTGTTGACTTGCTGATGCCACATTAGCTTCTGACCTACCAACTTGCTCATGCCACATCATCTTTTGACTTGCTAACCTGCTCATACCATGTGAGCTTCTGAACTGCTGACCTATTGATGTCACATGAGCTTTTGAGTTGCTAATCTGCTAATTCAATGTTTCGATCTGTTTACTCCGCTTGTAGCTTCAAACCTGTAGATTACTGATTTGGTAAATTTACACATGCATTGAGTAGACATTTCAGGTACTTTGATTCAGCGTTTGATTCTAATCTGTTGACTCTGCCTATAGCTTCCAATCTACTAATTCAACATTCGATTTTGATATATTGACTCCACTTGTAGCTTCCAACCTACAGATTACTAATTTGGTAAGTTTACACATGCATTGAGTAGACATTTGAGGTACTCTGAATCCCTTGAAGCTACTACTTATGTCAGATATACTTCAACTTGCCCTTTTGTCTGCTGTGTAAAATGTTCGAAAACATTAGTGACTCCTTAACAATCACATGCACTGATTTGCCTCCTTTGCCCTTATCAAATGCTGATTGGTACCTTTAGTCTGAATCAAGATTGTCAGCTGGCGCTATGCCTAACATTGATCCCGGTGATGACAGTCCTTAGCTGATTATGTTTTAATAGCAATTGTCAACAGAGTTGTCTCTATGGCAATTGCATTTGAGGGGGGAAACATGTGTGTATTCCTATTGGTGATGTTTGTGGTCACTTATGCATTTGACCTCTCAGTTGTGCTATGTCTTGGAGACATACCTATATGCAGTGAAGTTTACTTTTGCTGAAGATGTATTACTTTCTTTTCCAGCTCCATGTTCTAGTTACCTCACCTTTGTAGCTTATCTACATGGATGTTAATGGAGTTAGACTGTCACATTGCCTTCATCTTGGTTGTCTTGTCATCACTTTGCATAATTCAGGGTTCCTCTACAACAATCTATGTGGGATTACACATGTTCTTTATTTTGCCATATTGAGAGGTTGCTTTGTACTCTCATGGTCTGGCTAGATATATGCCCTACTGCCCCCAATTGATAAATTGTTATATAAGTATTTTTGGCCAGGTTTACTAAATCAGCCCATTTCCTTTGCTAATTCCACCTTGTTGCCTTGTCATGTTATTTTTCAGATGTATTGGCATTCAGTGGCTCTTGACAGTTTATACATTGTTGTTTTCCACAGTGCTCACATCTTCTGCTTATTGCTGACTGATCTGAGCCTATTTTGGCTCTGAATTGGTCCTCTGCTAGGACAATCAGTCAAAGTCAGTAGCCCCCATTTCCATATTGCTCTACTGCCATAAGTCATGCATTGCTTGAAGAGATTACAACCATTGTGATTTCCTACTATGACAGTAGTCGAACACGCGCTGCCTCTCCGAAAATGCATCTTGTATGACTGATACAACCCTTGTTACTTCTGCATTACCTCAGGAGTCATTTTCTCCTTTTTCTACTTTGGCAGCTAATAATCGGGTTCCAACCATGCATTTAGCTTTCAACTCTACTACATTTGTTGACAATCACCAGATGTAGTAGTTAATTTTTTCATGACGTCACACCATGCATTTGATGTTTCAGACATTGAGCTTTTGCACTATTTGGGTATCCAGTTCATACCAGTTGAGGGGGGCCTCTTACTATATGAGATTTTGATGCTGTCCCTTATCAACACACTATTGGATGCCTTCTCCTCTATGTAATACCCGTCTTGTGTTGTTCAACATGCAGTGTCAGTTACACAGATTTAAACATTTCCCTAGTACTTGGCATTGGCAAGAAGTGAAGCATTCGGTCTTCTTTATGCTTGTATGCCTTACAGCCACCCGCACGATGATCTAACACTAAGGTGTCAAATGGTGGTAACTGTTTCCAACAATAGCCACTTCAGGTTGTGAACCTGAGTACAGTAGCCTTCACAACTATTTCAAAATAAGTTGGCTCCACTATTTATTAGTAGCTCTTGGTATTAGATAGCCATTTATTGATAGTCAAACCCAGATATGTAGTCGTGTGGATTCTGTTTTTTAATTGAAAGTCAAACCCAGATTTGCAGTCGTGTGGATTCTATTTTTTTATGCATGGATACAGCACGTTGAGGTGCATTTTAGCATGTCAAGAGATGTTCCATGTAGGAGATAATGCCTTGAGTAATGTGCCTAGACATGCCCATGTGGCAAATGGGTTTACCCATTGTTCACTATCTCATAGGTCATCCTTTAGTTCATTTTTCTTGTCATTTAGACCCTAATTGTTAGTGAGAAGTTAGACAAGAACAACTTCCATGCTTGGAAGTTCATAATGACCAATTTCCTTATGGGTAAATGATTTTGGGACTATGTCAAAGGAGACAATGATGAGCCTCCTAAGTTGTTTGAAGAGACTACCACTTCAGCAGACATAAAGGCAATCAAGGATTGGAACCACGGTGTAAGGAAAGTCATGTATTGGCTTTCAACAATTAGTGTCACAGACACGATGATAGGACACATATAGGATGTCAACACTCCAGCAGCAGTTATGTGGCAGAACTTGGTGTGCAGATGTTCCATACCAACACAAAGGCAAGAAAAATGTAACTAAAACAAGAGCTACATACTGTGGAAAAGAAAAGCATGTCTATCAATGAGTATGCTTTAAAGATCAAGGGCATCGTTGAATCTCTTGGGTCTATCAATGTATCTATGGGAAGATGATGACTTGGTAAGTGTCTGTTTGAATGGGCTTAGCAAAGAGTACAAGCTATTCAAGACCTCCATTGCAGTCAGGGAGAATATTCCCAACTTTTGGGACTTGGTGTCTATGCTGATCATAGAAGAAAAGTCTTTAGGTGTGAAATCTTCTTCACATCAAAACTGGCCTTCTACTCCAATTTAGGTAGAGGTAGAGGTAGAGATCGTGGTCGAGGCCAAGGTGGTGTGGCCAATAAGGAAATCAAAATTTTGGACAATTCACAACAGCAATCATACACAGGTGGAAGAGGCCAGTCTAGAGGCAGGGGGAGCCAAAGAGGCCGAGGTGGTTGGCAAAGAAATCAGAATGCAAATAGCATAAAGTGCTATTATTATGGCAAACCAGGACACATGGCAAAGAACTGCTATCAAAAGCAGAATGACATTAAAAGTGGAAAGTTACAACAAGGCAACTATGCATCATCTAGTAAACAAGGAGGTGATGACAGAAGTGATTAGCTGTCTGTGATGCAGCACATGCCCAGTTCTATAACAGGAGATGTGTTAGGATCTCAAGATACATGGTATGTGGATTTTGGCACCTCTAACCACATGAGCAGTCATGCTGAGTGGTTTAAAGACATGTAGAAAAACCAGGTTATGTAGAAATATATAATGGTACTACACATCCCATTGCGCATGTTGGTAAAGTGCCATTGTCTATGTAGGATGGCAAAATTGTAAGATCCCCCTGTTCCCACCGAGCAACTGATTCGGGGTACTAGCAGCGGAAGTAGCACTTCTCGCGCGGGACAGGAATCCCACATTCGGGGCCTCGCCCACGAATATCCAGACAAGAGACTAATCCGTCGGTTTTTCCAAAACCGGACTCGAAAAAACTTCCCTTACCCGGAAAGCACGGGCGATTCCACCAGGAAAACTTTTTACTCTAGCGTAGTCAAGAACATTTCTGATCAAGCTGATCCAATTGCACCTTCAAGATACTTGATCAGATCAAGGAAGAAACTTGCACTTGGATCATTGAGATCAACGCTTTTTTCCCCCATTCAAGAGGCACAGCCGTTGATTCCTATCCATAGAACAATTACTATCCGGGATTTACTTTATCTATCGTAATAACAAAAGTTGAGTCTCGATTTACGGATCCATCAGTCCAGCCTAACCCCATCCAAACCCATGGGTTAGCCAACCGCCCAACCACTGTAGTGATGGGATCCAATTAAGAATTTGGTTAGGTTTTGTCCCGAGTACCAAGGAAAAGAGTTCCCAGGCCCCCTAGCCGGATGTTCATGCAAAATAAAACTAGTCACACCACTCACACACCCAATATGAAATTGCCTTTTCACAGATTCAACTAGTTTTAAAACAATCCTTTAATAAAACCATAGTATCACTGATCATCATCTTCCAATTTATCCGGTTGATGCTTAATTTTCCCATCATTCCTTCATCAGAGTATCTATGGCATCATTGGCAACTAGGACGCTCACCACCTGTCCACTCAGGGGCCGTTTCCTAGTTCCTAGCCCATAATACTCGGCAATATAATCACTTATCAAGATGGACTCTCGTTGAAGATCAGCAAGATCAACCAACAAATCCATATAAAGAGCCATGGACTCATCCATTGAAGACCAGCAAGGTCAATCAACCAGATCCATGCCCGATTTCAGAAAACAACTCTTACTCCTTGTTCCAATATCTTCCTCGACGCACGCGTGGGTATCCTGGGCGACCCAGAGCTCGAGCACCGTATGGTCAGCACCCTCTAGGATCCTTCGCAGGTGACCTAGCGCTTCACTCATAGGCCGCTTCCTTGGGGTGGCCCCTCATCCACCGTACCGGAAGCTCACCATTTTAATCGCACTGAGGCTGGTCAAGACCTCGGCCGACCTTGCTACGCGAGACGTCCTCCATTGACTCTCCGTCAGCAGTTGCAACTTTATCAGTTAAGTCTCCACGACCTTAATCACAAGATGGTCAACATGCTTTCCCAGCATTCTTGACATAAAACAGTCATTTGCAAACAGCATTTACAAACAGTCACAAAATACAGTTACTATATTAACTCTCATTTTTCCACATTATCCCTCATCGATCCACATTGCTTATTCCACATTCCAGTTATATGTGTACTCATCCCATCACATCATTTTCCATCTCTTCACTTCAGATTCCTTCACATCACATATCATATATTCACATCCATACATATATCCACATCCACATCCATACATCCACATCTACATCCATGCATCTATTTTCACATCCACATCTACATGCACATTCATGTATCCTCATCCATACATCCACATCTACATGCACATTCACATCCATACATCCACATCTATATGCTTACATTCACATCTACATGCATACATCCACATCCCATCCATGCATCTACATCGACATCCTCATTTACATCCACATCTACATGCATACATCCACATCCCATCCATGCATCTACATCGACATCCTCATTTATATCCATACATCCACATTCACACTCACATCTACATGCATACATCCATACATACACATCCACATTTACATCCATATTCTCACCCTATCACAACCCATATACATCTTATCCCATCACATACACTTCTTACCTCATCCCATACACATCCTATCACTTCTTAACTCATCTTATCACATCCTAACTCATCTCTTATGCATACCTCTATGCATGAAATTCAATTATGCTAAAAGTAAGTCTTTTATAATAAAATATTCATCTCTTATGCATACCTCTATGCATGAATTTCAATTATGCTAAAAGTAACTCTTTTATAAAAAAATATTCATCTCTTATGCATACCTCTATGCATGAATTTCAATTATGCTAAAAGTAACTCTTTTATAATAAAATATTCATCTCTTATGCATACCTCTATGCATGAATTTCAATTATGCATAATATAAAAATCAATTTCTCTAGGATTACAATGTATATCTTTCAATTAATCTAGGATGATAATTCTTAGAATATGGTAGGAAATCCTCTTTTCATGCTTTGAATGAAATTATTTTATGTGTAAATTTTTATAAAATTTTGCCATAGCTCCGCTACTATAACTAATAAATCTCAATTATTTTAAAAGATAGATTATCTTTAAGGGAATGATTAGAATGATCCCTAATTGGATCATTAACCCTTAATGGATTAATTCAAAAATAATCATAAACTAAAAGCATAGATAAAAAAAACTATTAATTTGTTCTCAAGCATAGATTAATCTTGGATTAAGAAAAAGCTTTATGAAAAGCTTCATTTGGATTGAGAATGGGTCATGAGTATGACCATTTCTTAAGTGAGAGAGAGAAAAAACCATTAGAATTAAACATAAATAGAAATTTATGTAATTCTTTACTATCATTAATTAATTAACTTCAATAGCATTTCAAAAACCATACCAATTAAGCTTCTCAAGCTTGAGAGGGGTTGAGAAGAGAGAATCATTGAGAAATTATAGAAAAGATCAAAATTCACTATACTTACCTTATAATTTGCTTGATTCTTTATTCACGGTAGAGGCCCCCAACCAATCAATTGGTTTAGTATGTTGATGGAGCAACTAATGGGGATTTAAGAAATAGAGAAGTGTCAAAAACTAGTGAATTATTAAAGAATTCACAGTTCTTGGCTTAGGTGGAGTAGAGTAACAATGCATAAGACACTATATTTTTTTCAACAAGGGAAGGCTTCTATTTATAGGAAAAATTGAGCTCCTAACCAAACAAACTGATTCTAGAATTTTCCAAGTCAGTTTGGTCACTTTTTGATCATTTTTAGGTCAGTTAAGCTAACTTTTTGGAACTAGGCTTGAATGAGGAGAGAGGAGAGATGAAATATCTCAATTTTTATGAGTTTAAAACTCATTCAAGCATGTGAAATATGCACCTCCTTTAAAGAACTCCCCTTCCTTACATATGTGTCAAAATGGAATCATTATACCCAAAATATCTCATATTTTTAATATTGCTCATAGTTTTTTACTAATAAATCTTGTACATTTTCAACTCTTCATCTTATGTGAAATATGCACCTCCTTTAAAGAACTCCCCTTCCTTACATATGTGTCAAAATGGAATCATTATACCCAAAATATCTCATATTTTTAATATTGCTCATAGTTTTTTTACTAATAAACGTTGTACATTTTCAACTCTTCATCTTATGTGAGCATTTACTCATTTTTGGATACCCAAAATATCTCATATTTTTAATATTGCTCATAGTTTTTTACTAATAAACCTTGTACATTTTCAACTCTTCATCTTATGTGAGCATTTACTCATTTTTGGGTATCTTCTTTTACAATTTGGATTTATCTCCTCCCTACACATGGATTGATGCTATTGGCCCATAGGAACCTTAATTGGACCATAATCCAAATTTTTTTGAAAATCTAGATCCTTAGGCTAAGGTCCTTTATACCCATTTCTAATAAATTCTAATTGCACATTGGAAAGTTCTTTTTGAATTTTTGTTTCAAGGAAACTTATTTTAATAAGATGAGATAATTTTTTATCCAAAAATATTTAAAATCTGAATATTCTCTCTCTAGAATATTTTCTCTCTCTAAGTTAAAACAGTTAGAAACAAGGTCTTTATATTTCTGAAGAGGGATTGATTACAGGGGAAGACACTAGACATCAAAAGGGGGTTGGGGGAGGAATCTTACATTCTACCCCACTTAAAAAACGCGAGATGTCCTCATCTCGCAACTTGGAATAATTTCGCAAGATGCACGAATAAAGATTAACCACCAAGAAAAGTCTCAAAGAGAGTAAGATTCAAGACAAGGACAAGATTTAAACTTTATTCATTCTTGGAATATATACAGTAAAGATAGAAGAACTCTTTACACTTCCATAAGCCCGTCCATCATATGATCACAAAAGCAGCACTCACAAGCCGCGCATGTATAAGGTAACTCATCTATGGGAATAATTCTGTTGGTTATTGCCGCACCTATCTCAGTGGTATGAGGTGATCTAACAGAAGGACCTCTGAGAGGTAAGCCAAAAATGGGGTAAAGACATATCTTCTCATGAGGAAGAAAACACGCCAGTAAGAAGACCCGCTCAGAAAAACCTAAGATGTCTTGATCTCATGACGCAGTAGTATCGGGGACCCAAACCCAAAGCTTCAATAACCATGGCCAAGCGGACATTGTTACGAAAGTGTTGCTGACCCCAGGGTGTTACCCTAGTTATGTTTTGATAGGTCCGCCATTTGGTCTGAGCTACAGAAGTTCCTAGGTGAGGAAAAAGTGAGCGCTCATACTGTTCTATAAAGTCTTTCTTCACAGACTCTCTTGCGTCTTGAAGGTGAGAAATCATCATGGATAAAACTAATTCCTGTTGCCAAGCCATGAAGGAGATTAAGAAGAAGGGAGATCGATGGAAGTAAGATTACTGTGAGCGATAAGTAAAAGTTACGACTTATATAAAGGAAGGAGCTAGCGTAACTTAGAAGCCAACGGTAACTTGCCACTGAAGTTTTACCGTCTTTCCATGATTTGGGTTTGGCACAATTTTCTATAGAAGGCATTAAGAACTTTGAGATAAGGAGATAAAAGAAGCTCGTAAGCTAAGTCACTTACTTTCTTTGAATTCAGATAAGGTTCACAATATCTGGGGGATAACTTCTTAAACTTCCCAATAGATAAAGAACTTCTTTTGGGCCGTACTCGAATGAAGACCAAAACCTTGGTATCCAAAACACCGATTTTTACTTCTGAACTCATTGTTCTGAATCCTTAAAACAGGTGGAACTCCTGAGAAGTATTCTAGGAAAAGGGTCTTCCTTTTTTAAACAGAATCTTTCTTTTATTTTAGAGAGGGAATAATTATAAGATCAAAAAGGGAGATTCTTACTCCTGTATACCTCGAAGGCTGGGGAGGAATCTTACATTCTACCCCACTTAAAAAAGTGCGAGATGTCCTCATCTCGCAAGGTAGAGGACAACTCTTTTTCTTAAGATCCAATTTTATTATGGGGTTCCTTATATTTTGGTCAACCCAACAGAATACTGGGATAAATATCCCTTATATAGAACTCATAATTAAATAACAATTCATTCAGATCTTATCATTCATATCTTTAACATGATAATGGTCCATTAGACCGAAAAATTTTCTTCTGAACATTCCTCCACGGGAATTTCAGTCAAGCAAGTTCTCAATTTGTCATCCCTTAACTTGATCTACCGATCAAGTGTTAACAGTAACAATTTGACAGCACAACCCACTAATCTCATAGTGATTTACTGAATTCATTATCGTCATTCTAGTTATATGAATATCATCACAGGGACTCGTCCCATTAATCCTCATTGTGGTTTCATTATATTTCAACTAAATTTCAGAAATCATCATTTTTCAATCAGAATTTTCAATCAGAATCCAAATCAATTCATCAATTCTCAAACAGAATTAAAAATCATATCAACCACATTCGAAATCATCATCTGGATAGCATTAACGCTTATAATTTCAAGTCTTAGATTTACTCGTATACACTGTCAGTAAAGAGCTGCAGTTATACTCTCGGTATATACGGTAGTCACGGCCCTTGGAATTATAAGGTAAATACCATCATGTCTAGGCCTCAAGCAAGTCAGGGATTCTATATAATTGCGGTACTTCCATCTGAAGACCCAATTACCAAATTACGAATTTCAGTTTGAATATCAAATTGTATGAATTATATCACACAATTATAACCTTTTTGTGTTTCTTGATAAATTTTTGACATATTTGTCTTCTCAGTTGATCTTTATTAACCAAATGCTCTGATACCAACTGTAAGATCTCCCTGTTCCCACCGAGCAACTGATTTGGGGTACTAGTAGCGGAAGTAGCATTTCTCGCGCGGGACAGGGATCCCACATTCGGGGCCTCGCCCACGGATATCCGGACAAGAGACTAATCCGTCGGTTTTTCCAAAACCGGACTCGGAAAAACTTCCCTTACCCGGAAAGCACGGGCGATTCCACCAGGAAAACTTTTTACTCTAGCGTAGTCAAGAACATTTCTGATCAAGCTGATCCAATTGCATCTTCAAGATACTTTATCAGATCAAGGAAGAAACTTGCACTTGGATCATTGAGATCAACGCTTTTTTCCCCATTCAAGAGGCACAGCCGTTGATTCCTATCCATAGAACAATTACTGTCCGGGATTTACTTTATCTATCGTAATAACAAAAGTTGAGTCTCGATTTACGAATCCATCAGTCCAGCCTAATCCCATCCAGTCCCATGGGTTAGCCAACCGCCCAACCACTGTAGTGATGGGATCCAATTAAGAATTTGGTTAGGTTTTGTCCCGGGTACCAAGAAAAAGAGTTCCCAGGCTCCCTAGCCGGATGTTCATGCAAAATAAAACTAGTCACACCACTCACACACCCAATATGAAATTGCCTTTTCATAGATTCAACCAGTTTTAAAACAATCCTTTAATAAAACCATAGTATCACTGATCATCATCTTCCAATTTATCCGGTTGATTCTTAATTTTTCCATCATTCCTTCATCAGAGTATCTATGGCATCATTGGCAACTAGGACGCTCACCACCTGTCCACTCAGGGGCCGTTTCCTAGTTCCTAGCCCATAATACTCGGCAATATAATCACTTATCAAGATGGACTCTTTTGCCATAGCTCCGCTACTATAACTAATAAGTCTCAATTATTTTAAAAGATAGGTTATCTTTAAGGAAATGATTAGAATGATCCCTAATTGGATCATTAACCCTTAATGGATTAATTCAAAAATAATCATAAACTAAAAGCATAGATAAAAAAAACTATTAATTTGTTCTCAAGCATAGATTAATCTTGGATTAAGAAAAAGCTTTATGAAAAGCTTCATTTGGATTGAGAATGGGTCATGAGTATGACCATTTCTTAAGTGAGAGAGAGAAAAAACCATTAGAATTAAACATAAATGGAAATTTATGTAATTCTTTACTATCATTAATTAAGTAACTTCAATAGCATTTCAAAAACCATACCAATTAAGCTTCTCAAGCTTGAGAGGGGTTGAGAAGAGAGAATCATTGAGAAATTATAGAAAAGATCAAAATTCACTATACTTACCTTATAATTTGCTTGATTGTTTATTCACGGTAGAGGCCCCCAACCAATCAATTGGTTTAGTATGTTGATGGAGCCACTAATGGGGATTTAAGAAATAGAGAAGTGTCAAAAACTAGTGAATTATTAAAGAATTCACAGTTCTTGGCTTAGGTGGAGTAGAGTAACAATGCATAAGACACTATATTTTTTTCAACAAGGGAAGGCTTCTATTTATAGGAAAAATTGAGCTCCTAACCAAACAAACTGATTCTAGAATTTTCCAAGTCAGTTTGGTCACTTTTTGACCATTTTTAGGTCAGTTAAGCTAACTTTTTGGAACTAGACTTGAATGAGGAGAGAGGAGAGATAAAATATCTCAATTTTTATGAGTTTAAAACTCATTCAAGCATGTGAAATATGCACCTCCTTTAAAGAACTCCCCTTCCTTACATATGTGTCAAAATGGAATCATTATACCCAAAATATCTCATATTTTTAATATTGCTCATAGTTTTTTACTAATAAATCTTGTACATTTTCAACTCTTCATCTTATGTGAAATATGCACCTCCTTTAAAGAACTCCCCTTCCTTACATATGTGTCAAAATGGAATCATTATACCCAAAATATCTCATATTTTTAATATTGCTCATAGTTTTTTACTAATAAAACTTGTACATTTTCAACTCTTCATCTTATGTGAGCATTTACTCATTTTTGGATACCCAAAATATCTCATATTTTTAATATTGCTCATAGTTTTTTACTAATAAACCTTGTACATTTTCAACTCTTCATCTTATGTGAGCATTTACTCATTTTTGGGTATCTTCTTTTACAATTTGGATTTATCTCCTCCCTACACATGGATTGATGCTATTGGCCCATAGGAACCTTAATTGGACCATAATCCAAATTTTTTTGAAAATCTAGACCCTTAGGCTAAGGTCCTTTATACCCATTTCTAATAAATTCTAATTGCACATTGGAAAGTTCTTTTTGAATTTCTGTTTCAGGGGAACTTATTTTAATAAGATGAGATAATTTTCTATCCAAAAATATTAAAACTCTGAATATTCTCTCTCTAGAATATTTTCTCTCTCTAGGTTAAAACAGTTAGAAACAAGGTCTTTATATTTCTGAAGAGGGATTGATTACAGGGGAAGATACTAGACATCAAAAGGGGGTTGGGGGAGGAATCTTACATTCTACCCCACTTAAAAAAATCGAGATGTCCTTATCTCGCAACTTGGAATAATTTCGCAAGATGCACGAATAAAGATTAACCACCAAGAAAAGTCTCAAAGAGAGTAAGATTCAAGACAAGGACAAGATTTAAACTTTATTCATTCTTGGAACATATACAGTAAAGATAGAAGAACTCTTTACACTTCCATAAGCCCGTCCATCATATGATCACAAAAGCAGCACTCACAAGCTGTGCATGTATAAGGTAACTCATCTATGGGAATAATTCTGTTGGTTATTGCCGCACCTATCTCAGTGGTATGAGGTGATCTAACAAAAGGACCTCTGAGAGGTAAGCCAAAAACGGGGTAAAGACATATCTTCTCATGAGGAAGAAAACACGCCAGTAAGAAGACCCGCTCAGAAAACCCAAGATGTCTTGATCGCATGACGCAGTAGTATCGGGGACCCAAACCCAAAGCTTCAATAACCATGGCCAATCGGACATTGTTACGAAAGTGTTGCTGACCCCAGGGTGTTACCCTAGTTATGTTTTGATAGGTCCGCCATTTGGTCTGAGCTACAGAAGTTCCTAGGTGAGAAAAAAGTGAGCACTCATACTGTTCTATAAAGTCTTTCTTCACAGACTCTCTTGCGTCTTGAAGGTGAGAAATCATCATGGATAAAACTAATTCCTGTTGCCAAGCCATGAAGGAGATTAAGAAGAAGGGCGATCGATGGAAGTAAGATTACTGTGAGCGATAAGTAAAAGTTACGACTTATATAAAGGAAGGAGCTAGCGTAACTTAGAAGCCAACGGTAACTTGCCACTGAAGTTTTACCGTCTTTCCATGATTTGGGTTTGGCACAATTTTCTATAGAAGGCATTAAGAACTTTGAGATAAGGAGATAAAAGAAGCTCGTAAGCTAAGTCACTTACTTTCTTTGAATTCAGATAAGGTTCACAATATCTGGGGGATAACTTCTTAAACTTCCCAATAGATAAAGAACTTCTTTTGGGCCGTACTCGAATGAAGACCAAAACCTTGGTATCCAAAACACCGATTTTTACTTCTGAACTCATTGTTCTGAATCCTTAAAACAGGTGGAACTCCTGAGAAGTATTCTAGGGAAAGGGTCTTCCTTTTTTAAACAGAATCTTTCTTTTATTTTAGAGAGGGAATAATTATAAGATCAAAAAGGGAGATTCTTACTCCTGTATACCTCGAAGGCTGGGGAGGAATCTTACATTCTACCCCACTTAAAAAAGTGTGAGATGTCCTCATCTCGCAAGGTAGAGGACAACTCTTTTTCTTAAGATCCAATTTTATTATGGGGTTCCTTATATTCTGGTCAACCCAACAGAATACTGGGATAAATATCCCTTATATAGAACTCATAATTAAATAACAATTCATTCAGATCTTATCATTCATATCTTTAACATGATAATGGTCCATTAGACCGAAAAATTTTCTTCTGAACATTCCTCCACGGGAATTTCAGTCAAGCAAGTTCTCAATTTGTCATCCCTTAACTTGATCTACCGATCAAGTGTTAACAGTAACAATTTGACAGCACAACCCACTAATCTCATAGTGATTTGCTGAATTCATTATCGTCATTCTAGTTATATGAATATCATCACAGGGACTCGTCCCATTAATCCTCATTGTGGTTTCATTATATTTCAACTAAATTTCAGAAATCATCATTTTTCAATCAGAATCCAAATCAATTCATCAATTCTCAAACAGAATTAAAAATCATATCAACCACATTCGAAATCATCATCTGGATAGCATTAACGCTTATAATTTCAAGTCTTAGATTTACTCGTATACACTGTCAGTAAAGAGCTGCAGTTATACTCTCGGTATATACGGTAGTCACGGCCCTTGGAATTATAAGGTAAATACCATCATGTCTAGGCCTCAAGCAAGTCAGGGATTCTATATAATTGCGGTACTTCCATCTGAAGACCCAATTACCAAATTACGAATTTCAGTTTGAATATCAAATTGTATGAATTATATCACACAATTATAACCTTTTTGTGTTTCTTGATAAATTTTTGACATATTTGTCTTCTCAGTTGATCTTTATTAACCAAATGCTCTGATACCAACTGTAAGATCCCCCTGTTCCCACCGAGCAACTGATTCGGGGTACTAGCAGCGGAGTAGCACTTCTCGCGCGGGACAGGAATCCCACATTCGGGGCCTCGCCCACGAATATCCGGACAAGAGACTAATCCGTCGGTTTTTCCAAAACCGGACTCGGAAAAACTTCCCTTAGCCGGAAAGCACGGGCGATTCCACCAGGAAAACTTTTTACTCTAGCGTAGTCAAGAACATTTCTGATCAAGCTGATCCAATTGCATCTTCAAGATACTTGATCAGATCAAGGAAGAAACTTGCACTTGGATCATTGAGATCAACGCTTTTTTCCCCATTCAAGAGGCACAGCCGTTGATTCCTATCCATAGAACAATTACTATCCGGGATTTACTTTATCTATCGTAACAACAAAAGTTGAGTCTCGATTTACGGATCCATCAGTCCAGCCTAACCCCATCCAGTCCCATGGGTTAGCCAACCGCCCAACCACTGTAGTGATGGGATCCAATTAAGAATTTGGTTAGGTTTTGTCCCGGGTACCAAGGAAAAGAGTTCCCAGGCTCCCTAGCCGGATGTTCATGCAAAATAAAACTAGTCACACCACTCACACACCCAATATGAAATTGCCTTTTCACAGATTCAACCAGTTTTAAAACAATCCTTTAATAAAACCATAGTATCACTGATCATCATCTTCCAATTTATCCGGTTGATTCTTAATTTTTCCATCATTCCTTCATCAGAGTATCTATGGCATCATTGGCAACTAGGACGCTCACCACCTGTCCACTCAGGGGCCGTTTCCTAGTTCCTAGCCCATAATACTCGGCAATATAATCACTTATCAAGATGGACTCTCGTTGAAGATCAGCAAGATCAACCAACAGATCCATATAAAGAGCCATGGACTCATCCATTGAAGACCAGCAAGGTCAATCAACCAGATCCATGCCCGATTTCAGAAAACAACTCTTACTCCTTGTTCCAATATCTTCCTCGACGCACGCGTGGGTATCCTGGGCGACCCAGAGCCCGAGCACCGTATGGTCAGCACCCTCTAGGATCCTTCGCAGGTGACCTAGCGCTTCACTCATAGGCCGCTTCCTTGGCCCCTCATCCACCGTACCGGAAGCTCACCATTTTAATCGCACCGAGGCTGGTCAAGACCTCGGCCGACCTTGCTACGCGAGACGTCCTCCATTGACTCTCCGTCAGGCAGTTGCAACTTTATCAGTTAGGTCTCCACGACCTTAATCACAAGATGGTCAAAATGCTTTCCCAGCATTCTTGACATAAAACAGTCATTTGCAAACAGCATTTACAAACAGTCACAAAATACAGTTACTATATTAACTCTCATTTTTCCACATTATCCCTCATCAATCCACATTGCTTATTCCACATTCCAGTTATATGTGTACTCATCCCATCACATCATTTTCCATCTCATCACTTCAGATTCCTTCACATCACATATCATATATTCACATCCATACATATATCCACATCCACATCCATACATCCACATCTACATGCACATTCATGTATCCTCATCCATACATCCACATCTACATGCACATTCACATCCATACATCCACATCTATATGCTTACATTCACATCTACATGCATACATCCACATCCCATCCATGCATCTACATCGACATCCTCATTTACATCCACATCTACATGCATACATCCACATCCCATCCATGCATCTACATCGACATCCTCATTTATATCCATACATCCACATTCACACTCACATCTACATGCATACATCCATACATACACATCCATATTCTCACCCTATCACAACCCATATACATCTTATCCCATCACATACACTTCTTACCTCATCCCATACACATCCTATCACTTCTTAACTCATCTTATCACATCCTAACTCATCTCTTATGCATACCTCTATGCATGAAATTCAATTATGCTAAAAGTAACTCTTTTATAATAAAATATTCATCTCTTATTCATACCTCTATGCATGAATTTCAATTACGCTAAAAGTAACTCTTTTATAATAAAATATTCATCTCTTATGCATACCTCTATGCATGAATTTTAATTATGCTAAAAGTAACTCTTTTATAATAAAATATTCATCTCTTATGCATACCTCTATGCATGAATTTCAATTATGCATAATATAAAAATCAATTTCTCTAGGATTACAATGTATATCTTTCAATTAATCTAGGATGATAATTCCTAGAATATGATAGGAAATCCTCTTTTCATGCTTTGAATGAAATTATTTTATGTGTAAATTTTTATAAAATTTTGCCATAGCTCCGCTACTATAACTAATAAATCTCAATTATTTTAAAAGATAGGTTATCTTTAAGAGAATGATTAGAATGATCCCTAATTGGATCATTAACCCTTAATGGATTAATTCAAAAATAATCATAAACTAAAAGCATAGATAAAAAAAACTATTAATTTGTTCTCAAGCATAGATTAATCTTGGATTAAGAAAAAGCTTTATGAAAAGCTTCATTTGGATTGAGAATGGGTCATGAGTATGACCATTTCTTAAGTGAGAGAGAGAAAAAACCATTAGAATTAAACATAAATGGAAATTTATGTAATTCTTTACTATCATTAATTAATTAACTTCAATAGCATTTCAAAAACCATACCAATTAAGCTTCTCAAGCTTGAGAGGGGTTGAGAAGAGAGAATCATTGAGAAATTGTAGAAAAGATCAAAATTCACTATACTTACCTTATAATTTGCTTGATTCTTTATTCACGGTAGAGGCCCCCAACCAATTAAGCTTCTCAAGCTTGAGAGGGGTTGAGAAGAGAGAATCATTGAGAAATTATAGAAAAGATCAAAATTCACTATACTTACCTTATAATTTGCTTGATTCTTTATTCACGGTAGAGGCCCCCAACCAATCAATTGGTTTAGTATGTTGATGGAGCCACTAATGGGGATTTAAGAAAGAGAGAAATGTCAAAAACTAGTGAATTATTAAAGAATTCACAGTTCTTGGCTTAGGTGGAGTAGAGTAACAATGCATAAGACACTATATTTTTTTCAACAAGGGAAGGCTTCTATTTATAGGAAAAATTGAGCTCCTAACCAAACAAACTGATTCTAGAATTTTCCAAGTCAGTTTGGTCACTTTTTGACCATTTTTAGGTCAGTTAAGCTAACTTTTTGGAACTAGACTTGAATGAGGAGAGAGGAGAGACGAAATATCTCAATTTTTATGAGTTTAAAACTCATTCAAGCATGTGAAATATGCACCTCCTTTAAAGAACTCCCCTTCCTTACATATGTGTCAAAATGGAATCATTATACCCAAAATATCTCATATTTTTAATATTGCTCATAGTTTTTTTACTAATAAATCTTGTACATTTTCAACTCTTCATCTTATGTGAAATATGCACCTCCTTTAAAGAACTCCCCTTCCTTACATATGTGTCAAAATGGAATCATTATACCCAAAATATCTCATATTTTTAATATTGCTCATAGTTTTTTACTAATAAACCTTGTACATTTTCAACTCTTCATCTTATGTGAGCATTTACTCATTTTTGGATACCCAAAATATCTCATATTTTTAATATTGCTCATAGTTTTTTACTAATAAACCTTGTACATTTTCAACTCTTCATCTTATGTGAGCATTTACTCATTTTTGGGTATCTTCTTTTACAATTTGGATTTATCTCCTCCCTACACATGGATTGATGCTATTGGCCCATAGGAACCTTAATTGGACCATAATCCAAATTTTTTTGAAAATCTAGACCCTTAGGCTAAGGTCCTTTATACCCATTTTTAATAGATTCTAATTGCACATTGGAAAGTTCTTTTTGAATTTCTGTTTCAGGGGAACTTATTTTAATAAGATGAGATAATTTTCTATCCAAAAATATTAAAAATCTGAATATTCTCTCTCTAGAATATTTTTTCTCTCTAGGTTAAAACAGTTAGAAACAAGGTCTTTATATTTCTGAAGAGGGATTGATTACAGGGGAAGATACTAGACATCAAAAGGGGGTTGGGGGAGGAATCTTACAAAAATGAAGTACTTGGAGGATGTTCTTCATGTTCCAAATATTACAAAGAACTTGGTTTTTGTTGGACAGATGGTTGAGTAGTGAGGTTTAATCCTCAAGGATGTTTTGTGGAAGACTTCAAAAATCAGTGTCGCTTGGTTGCAAAGGGTAACAGAAATGGTAGGATGTTTACTTTAGATATGATCATGCCTGAAGTAAAGACAACCATGTTTGTGCCACATGGAACATGTGTCATTGCAGATATTGACATATGGCACAAATGCATTGGTCATGTGAATGTACAACGATTGAAGTCTATGTAGGCCCAAAATATTGTTGTAGGTTTGCCAAAATTTAAGGTTCATGGTATGCACAAAGTATGTGAAGCATGCCATCTTGGTAAGCAGGCCAAACATGTCAGTGCAAGGCCATTAGATGTCATACATTCAAATGTATGGTGGGGACCAACCAAGACTGCAAAACAATTACAAGTTGTAGGTATTAAGTTACATTCATTGATGACCACACTAGGAAAGTGTGGGTTTACTTCATGAAGGAGAAAAGTGAGGTGTTTGCTCACTTTTAGTAATTTAAGGCCTTAGTCGAGAAGGAAAAAGGCATGCAATTAAAATGCCAATGAGTTCAGTGATTTCCTAAGGAATCTGGGAATCAAGAGACAGTTTACATGCAGGTACACTCCGCAACAGAATGATGTTGTAGAAGAAAAAACACGCATGTTGTAGAAATGGCATGTGCCTCGAGGTTGTGGACAAGAACAATGTCCAAGCATAAAAGTTCAGGATGAGAAACTTCCTCATGAAAACGAATACTAGGAGTTTATTTTAAGTGTGACAAGGAGGGACCGAAGCTTCCTGAAGAAAATGTATTAGTTGTGTTTGTTAGTGTATCGGATGCTATGATTGATCTTATATAAGATGCTACAACACCTAAGGATATAGAGGTTACCCTGGTTAAGTTGTATAGCACAAGTATCAAGGCAAGAAAGATGCAGTTGAAGCAAGAGCTACATACTATGCAGAGGAATAAGATGAGTATAAGTGATTATTCATTGAAGGTAAAAGGGCTTATACATGGTGCTACTTTTGAGGCTGCACAAACCATGAAAGTATGAAATGGCAAAATGAGTTGAAAGAAGGTAGCTAGGTGGACAGAGCTCTTATTGGAGTTTAACCTAAAACTCCACTACCAAAGAGGTAAATTTAATGTAGTGGTGAATACACTAAGTCGTATGTCGATGATAAACGAATTGAGTTTTACCACAATCAAGAGTAAATTCTTAGATTTACTACGTGGAATGTGTGAGCATGATCCTAGTTTTTTAGAGGTATGGCGGCTTGTACTTGTCAATAGCCTACACCTTCCTCGCTCGTCGAAAGGAGCGCCAATCTAGAGCGATTAGTCAAGGTTTCGACAAGAAGAAGAGCGAGAACTAGTTTGGAGAGAGACAAGGTGCTATGATTGATCTTATATAAGATGCTACAACACCTAAGGATATAGAGGTTACCCTGGTTAAGTTGTATAGCACAAGTATCAAGGCAAGAAAGATGCAATTGAAGCAAGAGCTACATACTATGCAGAGGAATAAGATGAGTATAAGTGATTATTCATTGAAGGTAAAAGGGCTTATACATGGTGCTACTTTTGAGGCTGCACAAACCATGAAAGTATGAAATGGCAAAATGAGTTGAAAGAAGGTAGCTAGGTGGACAGAGCTCTTATTGGAGTTTAACATAAAACTCCACTACCAAAGAGGTAAATTTAATGTAGTGGTGAATACACTAAGTCGTATGTCGATGATAAACGAATTGAGTTTTACCATAATCAAGAGTAAATTCTTAGATTTACTACGTGGAATGTGTGAGCATGATCCTAGTTTTTTAGAGGTATGGCGGCTTGTACTTGTCAAATGCCTACACCTTCCTCGCTCATCGAAAGGAGCGCCAATCCATAGCCATTAGTAAAGGTTTCGACAAGAAGAAGAGCGAGAACTAGTTTGGAGAGAGACAAGGTGAGTCTCTTGGGTTAAGTACCGAGACGCAGAGATCATGGGTGAACCCTTCACCACAACAACTTGACATTGGTTCATTTGGTGGTGATAAAGTTTGTCAAGGAGAAAGGTAAAGATGGTATTTCATTCGATGAGTACCTACTCTATAAGGATAGAGTTTGTGTACCAACTAGTGGTGACTTTTGGCACCAAATTCTTATTGAAAGTCATGATAGTCCGAGTGCTAGACATCCCAGGATACAAAAGACCTATGCACTAGTTAAAAAAGATAGTTTTATTGGCTTAGTTTCTTTAAGAGTATCCAAGACTTTGTGCTGAAATAATGCAACAAGTGTCAAGTCAATAAATATGAACACCTCAAGGTTGGAGGTTTGCTACATCCATTGGACATCCCCAAAGGTAAATGGGAGAGTGTTTCCATGGATTTTATCATTGGTTTACCTAAAATGAATCGAGGGAATGATTCGGTTTGGGTAGTAGTTAAGAGACTGACCAAGATGGTCAAGTTTATGCCTACTAATAAGGAGGTGAAAACTCCTTCGCTAGGTTATTTATCGAACATCTCTACAAGCTATATGGCCTAGATATAGTTTTGGATAGGGATAGAAAGTCTGATAGTCAGTTTTGGAGAGGTCTTCAAAAATTTAAACACTACTCTAAGTATGAGTACAGCTAATCATCCCCACAGTCTGACAATCAGACCTAGAGAGTCAACCAAGTATTAAAGAACATGCTTCAAGCATATGTCAGTAAAAAACAATCCAATTAGGAGGAGCACCTCCCACATTTTGAGTTTACTTATAAAAGTTCCAAACATTCTGCAAAATGGATTTAGTCCATTCATGTTGATGCATGGTCTCGAGCCAAGATCTCCTATGGTGGCCGTAGGGCTACAAAAAGAGAAGATTCAGTCTGTCCTCACGGATTTCCTTGAAGACATGAAAGATATGCTAAAAGCAGCAAGAGATAGCATTCGTAGTGCTGCACAAGGTGCTGCACAAGGTCATGCAAAAACATATGCTGAGACAAGAGCCATAGAGAAGCGACCTTTGAAGAGGGTGACTTTGTTTTCGTGAAAGTCCTTTCAAAATCGTCTAAAGACGGGAAAGCGTCAAGACTCTCCTTCCGTTTAAAATCCTTGAAAAGATTCATACCGTGGTATAAAATTTTGAATTGCCGGAGAGCTCTTGAGAACATCCTATTTTTCATGTTAATAGACTCTGAAAAACCATTGACGGTAAGGAGAATATGGTTATTCTGACACACCAGCACCACCAACCAAGATTGCAGAGATTATCTTCCACTTATACAGAACACGTAGCACAATATCCATCTCATTGCTTTAAAATGCAGGCACTTATACAAGAATCCTTTGGCCTTGGTGGATATGGAAGGAGAGTGCTCAATGTGGCATGGCTTATTCTCTTCTAGCTCTACTATACGAGCTCTTAAATTTCCATTTATCCATGAGGCAAGTCTCTCCAAAGTTGAGAATTTCCTTGAAAGAGAGCAACGATCGGTGTTAACACATCCAAGAACAAGAAGGTTATGAGGCCTACTATGTCCACAGGTGATATTCAGATTCACTTAGAGGTGGTGCATGTTTAGATATCGAGCTCAACTAATGCGAATATTGGTGACATGCCAAGTTGACAACTTCGCACTTAAGCCATTGGCATGGTTGATATGCCAGCAATGGATGACAAGATGTGTGACACCACATTTGGATTACTAGACTATAACATAGTTATAACGGCAGCTCATATAGTCAGGTTCACACTATGCATCGACTTTTGTATGATATAGTAGGAGAGTACTTTCCCTTATAGTATGTGCGCTTATTTATTTATGTTAATGGTTGTAAATAAAAGAAGAGAATAGAATAAAATTCAACCATCCATCTCTCATGTGTGCTTAGCTACACTTATATGTGTGTATGTGTGTGTTTTCTTGTAAATGAGCTCAAGCTCATCCTCTCCCTCTTATGATATCAGAGTGCCAATTAGTGTGAAGAGCTCAAGAGGCAAGTAACAAAAGCGGTATACACTGATAAAGGGTAATTCTATCTCTTTCCCTCTTTGATTTTGGAACAAAAAATTTAGGTAACTATGAGATATCGAGGCAAATAGGAAAGTCATTATCTCAGATTGAGGCTCCTCTTGAATAAAGGAATACCTTATTGTGTATAACTGAGATTTTGCACGTTTCAACCATTTCGAGACGCTCTGTTTTGGCTTTATAAATTTTATGCATTCATTATAAAAGTGTCGATTTTTTACTATGTATGCCCAACTTTGAGTTCGATGAAAGTTACAACAAAAATTTGGTTACAGGACAGTCTGTGTATAGATTATGAGGTGCTGAATATATGTTTATGTGATTCGTTTGCATACAGTTGTAGTATAACACATTTACAGTACTACTTTGTTAGAGATTGTAGATTTGACACAAGTGCAAAAGTCTTTTGTAAGCACTATTTGAATATATGTTTATGTGATTCGTTTCCATACAGTTGTAGTATAACAAATTTACACTATTACTTTGTTAGAGATTACGACTTTGCTGCAAGTGTAAAAGTTTTTTGTAAGCCCTATTTGATACCTACAAGTAAAGATGTCTCACAATTTATCACATTGTGAGCGAGAGGTTGTGGGACAAGAACAATGTCCAAGCATAAAAGTTCATGACGAGAAACTTCCTCATGAAAACGAATACTAGGAGTTTATTTTAAGTGTGACAAGGAGGAGGGACCAAAGCTTCCTGAAGAAAATGTCACTTCTCAACAAGCATATGCTTATAAGTCATGGCCTAAGAAAGCCAACAAAATGATGTATTAGTTGTGTTTGTTAGTGTATCAGATGCTATGATTGATCTTATATAAGATGCTACAACACCTAAGGATATAGAGGATACCCTGGTCAAGTTGTATATAGCACAAGTATCAAGGCAAGAAAGACGCAGTTGAAGCAAGAGCTACATACTATGCAGAGGAATAAGATGAGTATAAGTGATTATTCATTGAAGGTAAAAGGGCTTATACATGGTGCTACTTTTGAGGTCTGCATAAACCATGAAAGTATGAAATGGCTTTCAAGTCAAAATGAGTTGAAAGAAGAAAGCTAGGTGGACAGAGCTCTTATTGGAGTTTAACCTAAAACTCCACTACCAAAGAGGTAAATTTAACATAGTGGTATGAATACACTAAGTCACATGTCGATGATAAAGGAATTGAGTTTTACCACAATCAAGAGTAAATTCTTAGATTTACTACGTGGAATGTGTGAGCATGATCCTAGTTTTTTAGAGGTATGGCGGCTTGTACTTGTCGACAGCTTACACCTTCCTCGCTCGTCGAAAGGAGCGCCAATCTAGAGCGATTAGTCAAGGTTTCGACAAGAAGAAGAGCGAGAACTAGTTGGAGAGATAAGGTGAGTCTCTTGGGTTATGTACTGAGACGGAGAGGACAAGCATGAACCCTTCACAACCACTTGACATTGGTTCATTTGGTGGTGATAAAGTTTGTCGGGGAGAAAGGTAAAGACAGTATTTCATTCACGATGAGTACCTACTCTATAAGGATAGAGTTTGTGTACCAACTCGTGGTGAATTTTGGCACCAAATTCTTTTTGGAAGTCACGATAGTCCGAGTGCTAGACATCCCAGGATACAAAAGACCTATGCACTAGTTAAAAGATAGTTTTATTGGCCTAGTTTCTTTAAGAGTATCCAAGACTTTGTGCTGAAATGCAACAAGTGTCAAGTCAATAAACATGAACTCCTCAAGGTTGGAGGTTTGCTACATCCATTGGACATCCCCAAAGGTAAATGGGAGAGTGTTTCCATGGATTTTATCATTGGTTTACCTAAAATGAATCGAGGGAATGATTCGGTTTGGGTAGTAGTTAAGAGACTGACCAAGATGGCCAAGTTTATGCCTACTAAAAAGGAGGTGAAAACTCCTTCGCTAGGTTATTTATCGAACATCTCTATAAGCTATATGGCCTAGACATAGTTTTGGATAGGGATAGAAAGTCTAATAGTCAGTTTTGGAGAGGTCTTCAAAAATTTAAACACTACTCTAAGTATGAGTACAGCTAATCATCCCCACAGTCTGACAATCAGACCTAGAGAGTCAACCAAGTCTTAAAGAACATGCTTCAAGCATATGTCAGTAAAAAACAATCCAATTAGGAGGAGCACCTCCCACATTTTGAGTTTACTTTATAATAGTTCCAAACATTCAGCAAACTGGATTTAGTCCATTCATGTTAATGCATGGTTTCGAGTTGAGATCTCCTATGGGTGTAGGGCTACAAAAGGAGAAGATTCAGTTTATCAAGGATTTCCTTGAAGACATGAAAGATATGCTGAAAAGCAGTAAGAGATAGCATTCGTAGTAGTGCACAAGGTCATGCAAAAACATATGCTGACAAGAGCCACAGAAAAGTGACCTTTGAAGAGGGTGACTTTGTTTTTGTGAAAGTCCTTATTATGAAGTCGGAGACTCTCAAGACGGGAAAACGTCGACTCTCCTTCCATTTAAAATCCTTAAAAAGATTGGTACCATTGTATAAAATTTTGAATTGCCGAAGAGCTCTCGAGAACATCCTTTTTTTCATGTTAATAAACTCTAAAAAACCATTGACCATAAGGAGAATATAGTTACTCCTAATTTTCTGGTGGTACAACTTCTTGAACCATTGACTACTTCACATGAACTTGAAAAGATTCTAGAATTCAAGGATCAAAACACGAGACATACTGCGTACCGAGAGGTACTTGTTAAAATGGAAAAACAGGAAAAACAAGAAACATCTACATGGGAACATTTAAGTATGCTAACCAAGAACTATCATGAGCTTGTTTTCGCGGGCAAAAACTCTTCTTAGAGGAAGGTAATGTAACAAGGCATGTAACACATGTAAGATTCGACAAGGCTTCGAGTACGCACCAGAGTGTGGGTGATGAGTAACGGGTTCAAGGGTGAGTCGTCCAGGTCAGAGTATCGCCGGGGCGACCACACTAGTGTAGGCAGGCAAGCCACTACATATAGCCTAGCGTGATGGGTGCGTGCTCATTCTTGCTCTATGGCTGGGAGATAAACACGAGCCATTCCTCTCTCATGCCATTTCTCTCTCATTTCGCGTAGCCAGAGTCTTTTCGCAAGAGTTCTCAAGCTCATCCTCTCCCTCTTATGATATCAGAGTGCCGATTTGTGTGAAGTGCTCAAGAGGCAAGCAACAAAAGCGGTATACATTGATAAGGGTAATTCTATTTCTTTCCCTCTTTGATTTTGGAACAAAAAATTTTGGTAACTATGATAGTTCGAGGCAAATAGGAAAGTCATTATCTCAAATTGAGGCTCCTCTTGAATGAAGGAAGAACTTATTGTGTGTAACTGAGATTTTGCACGTTTCAACCATTTCGAGACGCTCTGTTTTGGCTCTATAAATTTTATGCATTTACTATGAAAAAATTAATTTTTTACTATGTATGCCCAACTTTGGGTTCGATGAAATATACAACAAAAATTTGATTACAGGACAGTCTGTGTAGAGATTATGAGTTGGTGAATATATGTTTATGTGATTCGTTTGCATACAGTTCTAGTATAACACATTTACAGTACTACTTTGTTAGAGATTACAAATTTGGTACAAGTGCAAAAGTTTTTTATAAGCACTATTTGAATATATGTTTATGTGATTCGTTTGCATACAGTTGTAGTATAACAAATTTACACTATTAATTTGTTAGAGACTTTGTTAGAGATTACAAATTTGATGCAAGTGTAAAAGTTTTTCGTAAGCCTTATTTGATTCTCACAAGTAGAGATGTCTCACAATTTATCACATTGTGAGCAAGAGGTCGTGGTGGACAAGAACAATGTCCAAGCATAAAAGTTCAAGACGAGAAACTTCCTCATGAAAACGAATACTATGAGTTTATTTTAAGTGTGACAAGGAGGAACCGAAGCTTTCTGAAGAAAATGTCTCTTCTCATCAACAAGCGTATCCTTATAAGTCATGGCATAAGAAAGCCAATAAAGTAATGTATTAGTTGTGTTTGTTAGTGTATCGGATGCTATGATTGATCTTATATAAGATGCAACAGCACCTAAGGATATCGAGGATACCCTGGTTAAGTTGTATAGCACAAGTATCAAGGCAAGAAAGATGCAGTTGAAGCAAGAGCTACATACTATGTAGAGGAATAAGATGAGTATAAGTGATTATTTATTGAAGGTAAAAGGGCTTATACATGGCCTCATGTCTAGTAGAGCTCCAATGGATGATGATGAATTGATGTCGGTCACATTGAATGAACTTTTCGGCAGTGTATGAACAATTTCAAACATCTATTCGAGCTCGTGAAAACTTCCCAAAATTTGGCGTATTATAATCCTTCTCATCTCACCAAGTAGATGAAAATTGAGAGTAAATCATCTTCTAAAAATTATAGAAGAGTAAGCCCTCTACACGAACACCAATAAAATAAAAACATATCATTTTCTAAAGATCAAGATGTAGGCCAATTTGAAGACTTAAACCATAAGAAGATATAAAAACAAGATTCTAATGTATAAACAAGTAAAAGAGACTACTCTAGAGGCAAGGGAATCCAAAGAGGTCGAGGTGGATGGCAAAGAAACTAGAGTGAAAATAGCATGGAGAGTTATTATTATGGCAAACCAAGAATGCTGTAAAAGCAAAATGGTATCAAAAGTGAGAATCTACAACAAGAGGATTATGCATATCTTCAAGTAAGCAAGTCGAGAATAGAAGTGAGTAGTTATATATGATGTAGCATATGCTTAGTTCTATGACTATAGATGCAAGGAACCCTAGAGATATATGGTATATTAATTTGGATATCTCTAACCGCATGACCAACGTGGTTTAGAGATGACTGAAAGTGATATTTTAATTTCGATGCCTACTAAGAGTGATTCAAAGATGTAAATTTTTTAAAATCGACGTATAGAAATAAGTGATAGTACTATGTATCCTATCGTGCACATTGTTAAGGTGTCATTGTATGTAGGCTAGCAAAATGAAGTACCTGATTGGTGTACTTCATGGTTTAAATATATAAAGCTTTGTTTTTATTGGACAAATGATTGAATTCGGATCATCAAGTGAGGTTTAACCCTCATGGCTATTTTTAGAGGACTTTAATGATCAATACCGTATAGTTGCAAAAGGACAACACCATCGATACAATATTTACATTAGAGCCCATCAAAAATGGCATCTTTCAAAGGATGCCACTATTATGTATCATTCATTGAACACCACATTGAGAAAGTGTTCGTTTGCTTCATAAACTTCAAGAATATGGTTTAGAAAGACAAACACACATAAAATGCCTAAGATTAGATGGTGAAAAAACATATTTCTCCAATGACTTCAATGATTATCTAAGAGTGTATGTAATAAAGAGGTAATTTACAAATAGATACACTACATAAACAAAATGCTAAAAACAAAAGAGTCATATTGCAAAAGTTACTAGTGCATTGTTTGATAAATGACAAAGAAATACCTAACTACTTTTAAGGTAAAGTAGAAGGTATAATTTACGTTACACTTGCAAGAGTTAATGGCATACCACTTGAAAAACACCTTTCTAACAAAAAAATCTTATCTCAACATACTTAACAATGTTTGATTGTATTACTTATGTACCTATGCTATATAAAGTGAGAAGTAAGAACCCAAAGTAGAAAAATGTATCGTTATTGAATTCTCCATTGAAAGGTTAAAGATACTATAATCCCACTACACGTGAGATGTGAGTGAGCAAGAATATTGTTTTATATAAGATGAGTAACTCATATATTCAAAAGAAGAATTCCATAGAGACTGATGTAAACAATAATGCGACTACAAGGAATAGAGAGTGATAATAAAAGTCAAGGATGCCAATGATGGCTGAGGATATGATTGAGGTTTTTATTGAATGCCCACAAGTACCAAACAACTTTTGTTGAGCCTCCACTTAAGAATGTAGAGTTGTCTATAGTGGTTGCCAATCTACATATGTTAAGCATGAGATATTAGTGATTATCACCCTCTACATGAATATATGATAATAAAATATAAATTACAAAAGTAATATCCCGATCAATTAAATAGATTAAAATATGCTCTTTGTAAAGACAAGGACGAAGGTTATGAGATGGTTTAAGAAGACATTTGCTAGAGCTCTTTTAGCAACTTTTCGTTTAGCTAACTCCACTCTTAATGGCAAAAAAAGTCAATAGGGACGGACCCACCTAGATGTAGAATCAAGGATGGGAAAGGTAATTTTGAGATAGTAAATGTTACAACTCTGCAATATCCATAATGTGGAGAACAATACATTACTTGTAGGTTATAGAACATTCACATCTATTCCTAACCTTTCTACCGTCTAGCTTGAAATAGAAGTCTGGAAGAGGATCATTTACCATTAGAGAAATCTCTTACCTAGAAAGACAAAAGGCCAATCCCTCTCTACATTAATTGTTATTATGCCATGACCTTTCAAAAGAACAACCACATCCATCATAGTGGAATGTGTGGAATCCCACATGTTTTGATGTGGGCTAAGCAAATCACCACATAAGTACCATCTTTTATACCTATCCATTTAAACAAATAGCATCTTAAATGCTATGTTTTTGGTCAAAGGAAAGCACAATCATCAAATTTATACATCACATTGAGACATGTGAAAAGACATTTACGCATCATTTTTCTCTAGCATACGATGCACATTATCCATGATCACAATGTAAAATGCCTATTCAAGATTAGAAGAAACTCATCATAAAGCTTAGTGAGGATATATCACCTTTCAATGTTAAGCAAATTATTATTCTTCCCAATGATATGCTATGCTAATAATATAAATGCGTAGTAGACTTGTGAGATTGAAATTGTGAACATTGCATTAACTTAATTGTTCTAAGTAGGTTTACACCACTTGGGGTGTGTAAGTTTTCACCATCACTCGGACATGTTTCATCTAAAATACAAATATCGTAACAATTGCGACGTACTCTACTTTTGTAATGAAGAATGTTATAATGGAGTTAATGTCAAAATAGTGGTTTTATTCACTTCACTAGAAGTAGAATTCTTTGACAAGGACATCAATGGTTGAGTTTTGATCACCTATCTTACAAATCAACGGTGCTTTATATAGCAGCCTGTAGCAAATGCATGCATATCTTGTACTACAATGGGAGTCAATTCCACGATGAAAATGACATCCGTGGTAAAATTCTGGTTGTTCGACCACTACAATGTAGACCAAGATGCAAATCTTCACATACCATGTACAAATGGCATCGATGATAAAATTTTCATAGTCCAACCACTAATGCAGCCCAAGATGCAAATCTTCACATACCATGTACCATTTCTAATGCAATTAACGTGCCTTAGTTATCTTCTCAAGGTGAACCTTAGAGGTTCATCGTTGTGGTTATGTAGAAAGATGCACCCTCACGTGCATGAGAATAATGATCAATGTTCTACATGAACAATCTTCTACATCAGTGGTGGTGGTTGCTACCCGTGTCTAGTAGGGTGACAACATCGCATTGTGCATTTCTTCTACACGTGTCTAGTAGGGTGACAACATCGCATCATGCCATTTAATATATTTCATACATTTGTTTGCCATGTAACAATGTATGCATATGATGACCTACCTAGGAGACAGATAGCTAAGGTTTGTTAGTACGGAATAGATCCCAAAAATTTGATTACAAGACAGTCTGTGTAGAGATTATGAGTTGGTGAATATATGTTTATGTGATTCGTTTGCATACAGTTGTAGTATAACACAATACAATACTGCTTTGTTAGAGATTACAAATTTGGTACAAGTGCAAAAGTTTTTTGTAAGCACTATTTGAATATATGTTTATGTGATTCGTTTGCATACAATTGTAGTATAACAAATTTACACTATTACTTTGTTAGAGATTACAAATTTGATGCAACTGTAAAAGTTTTTTGTAAGCCTTATTTGATACCTACAGGTAGAGATGTCTCACAATTTATCACATTGTGAGCGAGAGGTCGTGGACAAGAACAATGTCCAAGCATAAAAGTTCAAAATGAGAAACGTACTCACATGAAAACGAATACTAGAAGTTTATTTTAAGTGTGACAAGGAGGAACCAAAGCTTCTTGAAGAAAATGTCACTTCTCAACACAAGTGTATGCTTATATGTCATGGCATAAGAAAGCCAATAAAGTAATGTATTAGTTGTGTTTGTTAGTGTATCGGATGCTATGATTGATCTTATATAAGATGCTACAACACCTAAGGATATAGAGGATACCCTGGTTAAGTTGTGTAGCATAAGTATCAAGGCAAGAAAGATGCAGTTGAAGCAAGAGAGAGCTACATACTCTGTAGAGGAATAAGATGAGTATAAGTGATTATTCATTGAAGGTAAAAGGGCTTACACATAGCCTCATGTCTAGTAGAGCTCCAATGGATGATGATGAATTGATGTCGGTCACATTGAATGAACTTTTTGGCAAAGTGTATGAACTATTTCAAACATCTATTCGAGCTCGTGAAAACTTCCCAAAATTTGGCGTATTATAATCCTTCTCATCTTACCAAGTAGATGAAAATTGAGAGTAAATTATCTTCTAAAAATATAGAAGAGTAAGCCCTCTACACGAACACCAATAAAATAAAGACATCATTTTCTAGAGATCAAGAGGCCGATTTGAAAACTTAAACCATAAGAAGATATAAAAACAAGAACCAACCTTATCTCAACATACTCAACAATGTTTGATTGTATTACTTATGTACCTATGCCATATAAAGTGAGAAGTAAGAACCCAAAGTAGAAAAATGTATCGTTATTGAATACTCCGTTGAAAGGTTAAAGATACTATAATCCCACTACACGTGAGATGTGAGTGAGCAAGAATATTGTTTTATATAAGATGAGTAACTCATTTATTCAAATGAAGAATTCCATAAAGACTGATGTAAACAATAATGTGGCTACAAGGAATAGAGAGTGATAATAAAAGTCAAGGATGCCAATGATGGTCGAGGATATGATTGCGGTTTTTGTTGAATGCCCACAAGTACCAACAACTTTTGTTGAGCCTCCACTTAAGAATGTAGAGTTGTCTAGTGGTTGCTAATCTACATATGTTAAGCACGAGATATTAGTGACTTTCACCCTCTACATGAATATATGATAATAAAATAAATATTACAAAAGTAATATCGTGTGCAATTAAATAGATTAAAATTTGCTCTTTTGTAAAGACAAGGACGAAGATTATGAGGTGGTTTAAGAAGACGTGCTAGAGCTCTTTTAACAACTTTTCGTTTAGCTAACTCCACTCTTAATGGGTGGCAAAAAAAGTCAATAGGGACCCACCTAGATGTAGAATCAAGGATGGGAAAGGTAATTTTGAGATAGTAAATGTTACAACTCCACAATATCCATAATGTGGAGAACAATACATTACTTGTAGGTTATAGAACATTCACATTTATTCCTAACCTTTCTACCATCTAGCTTGAAATAGAAGTCTAGAAGAGGATCATTCACCATTAGAGAAATCTCTTACCTAAGAAAGACAAAAGGCCAATCCCTCTCTACATTAATTGTTATTGTGCCATGACCTTTCAAAAGAACAACCACATCCATCATAGTGGAATGTGTGGAATTCCACATGTTTTGATGTGGGCTAAGCAAATCACCACATAAGTACCATCTTTTATACCTATCCATTTAAACAAATAGCATCATAATAACCTATTTTTGGTCAAAGGAAAGCAAAATCATTTTTCTCAAGCGGTTTTATTCACTTCACTAGAAGTAGAATTCTTTGAAAAGGACATCAATGGTTGAATTTTGATCACCTATCTTGCAAATCAACGGTGCTTTATATAGTAGCCTGCAGCAAATGTATGCATATCTTATACTACAATGGGAGTCAATTCCACGATGAGAATGACATTCATGGTAAAATTCCCCACTACAATGTAGACCAAGATGCAAATCTTCACATACCATGTACAAATGGCATCGATGATAAAATTTTCATTGTCCAACCATTGTAATGCAGCCCAAGATGTATATCTTCACATACCATGTACCATTTCTCATGCCAATTAAAGTGCCTTAGTTATCTTCTCAAGGTGAACCTTAGAGGTTCATTGTCACCCTCACGTGCATGAAGAATGTTCTACATGAACATTCTTCTACATCAGTGGTGGTGGTTGCTACCCGTGTCTAGTAGGGTGACAACATCGTATTGTGCCATTTAATATATTTCATACATTTGTTTGCCATGTAACAATGTATGCATATGATGACCTACCTAGGAGACAGATACATAAGGTTTGTTAGTACGGAATAGATCCCAAATTTATCATGATTGCTGTTTGTCCAAGGGTAGCTTTGTAAATTTATCATGATTGATGTTTGTCCAAGGGTAGCTTTGTAGGATGCTCATATTGCGAAGGCTAAGTCTCTCTCTTTGCTTAGAAACTTCTTCATTTAGTCTAACTCTCGTTTTGAGCTACAAAACACTGTCGGTACATGTCTATACACATCCTCTCATCACATGTCTTTCTATCTAACCTAACTTGGCTACACAAAAAAGCCCTCTGGGGAGTTTAATGCACTATTTCACTTCCATATGGGGAATGAGAGGATCGGGGTAGAGCAAAATCAATACGATACATGAGAGGATCGGAGGTCAAACAAGCAAGCCGAAAGCCTGGAGGGGTGGATTAACATGAATGGTGATACCATATATATATATATATATATATATATATATATATATATATATATATATCGAATCTGGCAGAAGTTCCGCTGTTCGCGAGAGTGTTTACTCATTGAATTAACTCTTTAATGAAGAAGGCACCCCGGGTTAACCCCTAGTTTAACTTAAGGTTACGCCCACCTAGTTTAAATTAAGGTTACGCACGTTAACCAGTTAAACAAATAGGACATAAAGCACCTGGAGGGAGGAAATGTGGGCGGCATGGTCTGTCCCAAAGAGTAATGGCAGCGACGCTGCTCTCCAAGGCGATGGAATATGCCACCCCCCACACGCCCCGCACATGCAACCGGAGACAGCATCGCTCTGTCAATCCACGGCTGCAGTGTAGGAAGGGATACTGATGAGCGACGCTAGCGCAGGATCCTACGGCACAGAATTGTAAGCCGCTCCGTTTAGGCGCTCGGCCGGCGCCCCTGCCAAAGGGGTCACCGAACCACGTCGAGAGAGAGAGAGAGAGAGAGAGAGGGAGAGAGAGAGAGATTGAATGAGTGTGTGTGTCTGTGTGTGTTATAGAGAGAGAGAGAGAGAGAGAGAGAGAGAGAAAGAAAGAGAGAGCGCTCTGTTGCAGAGATGCCTCCTCATACCCTGAGCAAGAAAACCCTAAAACAAGCACCGTTGAACGAGAACCTTGTTGTAAAAACCTAAATATGTACGTCCATTGCTCCCTAAACCCTAATAAGATGCGAAGCTGTGTGGTGAAGATACCTCCTCAAACCCTAAGTATGTAAACCCACACCTACACAGATGTATCGTTGAAGTCTATGAGAAACATGGGCTTCACGAACCCTAAATATAAATATGTACGCCCATTGCTCCCCTAAACGCTATGTTCCTTGAGGAGGAGGCCAATGCGATCAAGGTTACAAATTCGGCATTCAAACGCCTTCCAGGCATCGTACATCTATTGTTCTTCTTCCATCTAAGACTTCGGAATTATTTTCAAAAATTGGATTTCATTGATAAACTGTATTAAATGTGCATTTTTGTCTTGTTGACAAATAACAGCTAGAGCTAGAATTGATAACATTTTGACAACTTCTAGACCAACATTCTATTTTTGTAGATGCTATGATAAAAGAGAGTTTCATGAAAATGAACTCTAACAATACACAATTTAGTAAACTTTTATGCAAAGGACTATTACTTTCTTTTTCTATGTGAAAGCCCCACATCAATTTTATCATGATTCTTTTAACACTAATGCATATCTCCAATTTTAGTGCCCCACATCACCCATAACATGTTCAATGCTCACACCTCCTTTCTCTCAGGTTCACATGGAAACTCTCACACCTACCATTTACATTTAGCACTCCCTCTCTGAGATCTCTGTCTCATCATTCCTCTCTCTCTCTCTCTCTCTCCTAAGGGGGGGAGTGGGGGGAGAGATCATTCTTTGTGTGGATTTTAGTCTTTCTCCTAGAATAAAGCTAATGTGTTGTAACAGAGGAAGGTTGGGCTAGGTAGAGAGGTATTCATCCTCCTATAGAACTCAAGTAGTGTAGTTGAACTCAACGAAGTGCTATCAAGGTGAGTTTTCCACCCATACTACTTGAACTTCAACCTAGCGTTATTGGTGTTGGTTTTTCACGCTTTCATCTTGAAGCTGTGTGTATTCATAGTATCAAGATTTTGGGAGGTTTCTACATAACTTCATGTTCTAAGAGCTTATAGAATTACTTTTAGCTTTCTTGATGGTCTCCCCTCCATGACAATTAAAGCTTGGCTTCTTCATCCTTTTTAAGGTTTCAAAGATAGAGTGGGTTGCTTTAGGTGGGAATGGAAACAAAAGAGGTGCAGACGGCTACAAGGACAATGTTTTTTTTTTGGGGGGGGTGGAGGGGGGGAGGGAGGTGGGGGTGGCTAGATCATGCATAGGCTTTAGCAAGTACTCTCACTTTACCATTTAGGAAGTACTGTTTAAGCACCATTTCTTCTCACATTACTAAGGGGGGTGGGAGGGGGGGAGGGAGGTGGGGGTGGCTAGACATGCATAGGCTTTAGCAAGTACTCTCACTTTACCATTTAGGAAGTACTATTTAAGCACCATTTCTTCTCACATTACTAAGGGGTTGTACAATATGAGCAAGAAATGCATAACTTTTCCCAAAATTAAGTGTGGGTGGGGGGGAGACTCCCTATCAACGAGTTGGGTAGGGATGATCTCCCTAAATTCTCATCATTGTCACTGTACAGGTGATGATGGGGTTGCTCCCCTATCTCGATAGTCATTAGTTCGGTAGTCCTTATTTCATATCGTGATCAATAGCTTTAGATTTATCTTCACTATGTTGTGTGCCCTTTTTTTAATAGACTAGTTTAGTTTGGTAGTCCTTATCTCATATCGAGATCAATGGCTTTAGATTTATCTTCACTATGTTGTATGCCCTTGTATCTCTATCTAGAATCTACCTAGATTACCATCAAAGCTCCTTGCTAAAGTGCACATGTGGGTAGACGCCATTAATTTATAAGTAACTTTGGTTACAATAGTGATTCAACATTACTTTCCATATTTCTTGCTTCAAGTTCTTTTGTCTTTAAGTTCCGCTTAGTGTATTTTTCCTACATGGTATTAGATCTCAGACTCTAGACAAAGCTTGGTGGGGGATCTGGCTGTTTACCACACGATACGCACGTCTCATGATTCTGCCAAAACGATACATCGTTAAATTTTCTATTTGTCTTCGTTTCGAGATTCTAAGACTTAAGAAGTTAAAACATAATTCCTTTAAACAAGGTGATCGTTCTACTAGAGATCCACGACACACGTCTTGAGAAAACAGTTCTTTATTTACATAAGGTTTGCAATATATACATAGAGCATCATGGCTCCAAAAAGTCAATGCCTCAATTGCATATGCATGAAACGGCGATACTGTGCTGTGGACATACCGCGATGCAATTGTGCTCTTACCGCCATTGGTGCTACAATCCTACTCCTCGGGATAAAACGACTGAGAAGCCTAAAAATATGACAAGTGATTCTAAAATCTCGAGGTGTGGGGTGATAAAGTATAACACCACGAACCACCCCTAGTCTCATCAAAACCAAAGCTAAAGAGACGTTCTGTCTCAGGTTGCCAACAAGCGTGGATATATTGCCCTGAGAACCACATATGCTATCGTCTCTCCATTGGGTCTGGAAAATACAGCTCCTGGAAATGATTAGCAAGACGGCAGTCATATCCTGACTTTGGGTAAGGTCGGGGATACCAGATAAGTACGAGGCCTCCTTCTATACAATCCAATTTATCAATTATAAGTCTTCATTAATGAAGCTTAATCTGAATGAAACACAACATATGAATGCACCTTTCTAAGATTTTATTATAAATTTCTGACAAAATTCATCCTGACTTTGGGTAAGGTCGGGGATACCAGATAAGTACGAGGCGTCCTTCTATACAATCCAATTTATCAATTATAAGTCTTCATTAATGAAGCTTAATCTGAATGAAAATACAACATATGAATACACCTTTCTAAGATTTTATTATAAATTTCTGACAAAATTCATCTTTGATTCTTGAGCTTTCAAACAAAGCTCTGATACCAGCTGTGAGACCCCTGCCCTCTATGCGCATCAAACTCAGGAGTGATAGCAGTGGAAGTAGCAACCTCTTGCGCAAGGCAAAGCTTCCCACTTGAGGCCTCGCCCCTATGGATGTCCGGGCAAGGGAATAGTCCAGCGGTTCTTCCGAAACTGAGCCCGAAAAAACTTTCCTCGCCCAGAAAGCATGGGCGATTCCTCCAAGAAAATCTTTTAATGAGAATTTATCTAATGAGGTCAAGAGCCTTAACTATCCTTTGTAATCCGACCGAACCTGCAAGTCACATGGCCGAATCAAGGAAGGACTTGCACTTGGTTCATAGAGATCATCACTTTTTTCCCCTGAAGTGAGGCACAGCCGTTGATTCTCCCGGTGACCTACTTCAACTATCGTAATTTAAACATAACTGAACTTTATTGTAGGAATCCACCGATCCAGCCTAACTCCAACTAGCCCATGCGTCAGCCAACCGCTTAACCACTGTATTGGTGGGATCCCTTGTTAGATATTCGTAACGCCACTACGGGCATTACCACGAGAGGGGACGGCCTCTGGCTCACCACCCAGCCATAGAGGAAGAATGAGGATTTCCCCTCATCCCCCAGGCTATATAGTGTGTGGCTTGCCGTCCACACTAGCCTAGCCGCCCATGACTCCGCATGGGCGTCCTCTCCCACTGAACCCCGGACATGGCCATCCAGTCTGCCCCGCCGTCGGTCATCACATGCATTACAGCCTACGTGACATTACCCCCTCCTTAAGAAGAGTTTTCGTCCTCGAAAACAAACTGGGAAAACCTTTTGGAAATTGCACTATGGCGTTCCCAGGTAGCTACCTTCTCATCCCTATCTGTCCTCCTGGTACACTTTATGTCGGGTTTGTCTGTCACGATAGTGTAGAATCTTTTCAGGTTCATGTGGTATCTTTGGTGGCTCTATCAAGTCCACCAAAATATCTGGAGAAACTGCGTTCTCTAACCCGTGAACTGATTTCTTCAGTTTACTGACATGGAAGACAGGATGGACTTGAGAACTCTCCGGTAACTCAAGTTTATATGCTACGTCCCCAATCTCTTAAGGATTTTAAAAGGACCACAATATCTCGGAGAAAGTTTATCACACTTTCCCGTTTTCATGATTTCTGACTGCGCAGGAACCTTGAGGAATACAAAGTCACCTTTCTACGTCCTTTATCCACATAAGTTTTAGCGCGATCCTGAGCGCTACGAATGCTCTCATGGCGGCTCTGAGCATATCATTCATATCTTCAAGGAAATCCTTGACAGATTGAATCTTCTCCTTTTCAGGCCTATAGCCATTGGAGATCTCGGCTGGAATCCATACATTAACATGAATGGTGTAAATCCAGTCGCTGAATGCTTGGAACTGTTATAAGCAAACTCCAATATGGGCAAATATTCTTCCCAATTTGATTGCTTCTTACTTACATAAGAACGCAACATATCCTCGAGTATTTGGTTAACCCTTTCTGTTTGACCATCGGACTCCGGATGATCTGCCGTACTCATACTCAGAGTAGTATCCAACTTTTTGAAGACTTCCCTCCAAAAATGACTGTTGAACTTTCTATCTCTATCCGACACTATATCTGCGGGCAGGCCATATAGCTTGTAGAGATGTTCAATAAAGAGTTTTGCCAACTCTGGCGTTTTTACAGTTTTCTTCGTGGCAATAAACTTTGCCATTTTAGTTAACCTGTCCACTACCACCCACACCGAGTCATTCCCTCGACTCGTCTTGGGTAAACCAGTAATGAAATCCATGGAAATGCTTTCCCATTTCCCTTGAGGAATCTCCAGCAGATGGAGTAGTCCTCCAACCTTAAGACGTTCATGTTTATTGACCTGGCACTTACTGCATTTCAGCACATAAGTCTGGACGTCCTTAAACAAGCCAATAAAACTGTCTTTTTACTAGTGCATAGGTCTTCTGAATCCCAGGATGACCCGCACTTGGACTATCATGACTTTCTTTAAGAATTTGGGCCCGAAAGTCACCAATAGTTGGTACACATATTCTACCCTTGTAGAGTAAGTACCCGTCGTCAATGGAGTAATTAGCATATTTCTCCCCCCGACGAAGTTTATCACTCCCCTTTGAAACCGTGGCAGTCAAAGGTGATGAAGGGCCTACGTCAAAACTCTCTGGCTCCAAACTATACCCAGAAGACACGGCTAGTCTCTCCGGACTAACTCTCGCTTCCCTTCTCGTTGCACCTTCGGCCAGGCTAGTGTGGATGGCAGGCCACACACTATATAGCCTGGGGGATGAGGGGCAATCCTCATTCTTCCTCTATGGCTGGGTGGTGAGCCAGAGGCCGTCCCCTCTCGTGGTAACGCCCGTAGTGGCGTTACGGATATCTAACACTCAATGTCACGTAGGCTGTAATGCCTGTGTGACCGAGGACAGACCGGATGGCCATGTCCGTGGTTCAGTGGGAGGGGACGCCCATGCGGAGTCATGTGCGACCAGGCTAGTGTGGACGGCAGGCCACACACTATATAGCCTGGGGGGATGAGGGGCAATCCTCATTGTTCCTCTATGGCTGGGTGGTGAGCCAGAGGCCGTCCCCTCTCGTGGTAACGCCCGTAGTGGCGTTACGGATATCTAACACTGTAGGGTGTCTGGAATCTTTATCAAACATCTCCACATACTATATGGTCTGCCCGCAGATATAGTATGGCATAAGAGATAGGAAGTTTGATTGTTATATTTGAAGGGAAATTTTCAAAACTTACATTTACTCTGAGTTAGAGTGGAGTTTAACCATCCGTAGATTGATGGTAGTTAGAAACTCAACAAGATTCTAGAGCATATGCTTGTGCAAAGATGTTACTCTAAGAGAGAAAGTATCTCTCAGCTTTGGAACTAATCCTTGTGATGCATGATTAGATTGGCTCTAGTTTATTTCTCCCACGTGTCCGGTCGAGCTCGACCGTCGCTACGGGCAATCCGACGTGCCATTACAGGCTACGTGACATCCCTCTTTATAAAAATTTGGTTGTGTTTTGTCCCGGGTACCAGGGAAAAGAGTTCCCATGCTCCCTAGCTAGCACTCATGCAAATATATTAAATAGAAACACCACTTACACACCCAATATGAAATTACCTTTTTTTTCATATTCATCTATTTTCAAGACATAACTGCAATAAAGCCACATCATAATCCTCAGTACTCGATTTTCATTGTTTTACAATCAAGTGTTCTCCAGACTCTCCGTTGAAGACCAGCTAGTCAACCAACGAGATCCATTTTCATAGTTTCCAGTTCACTTAGATAATTTCTTGCCAATCCATGAAGATCTCCCTCGACATACGCATGGGTGTCCTAGCAGCCGCGCGAGCCCGAGCATCGCCTGGTCAGAACCCTCTAGGATCCTCCTTAGGTGTCCTAGCACTTCACTCAGGGACCGTTTCGTTGGCCCTCGCCCATTGTTGTTGGAATTAGGGTTGCAGGAATGCACACACAACTTCAAGAAGATGAGGAAGCTTGAGCACAACACAGTAGTGTATTATGAGTGCCAAAAATGAAAGATAACAAGCCCTAGAAGATAATGGGCGTATATACAATGCACGGGGGAAAAAACCTCCTAGTGAGGGAAAAAGTGCCCCGGCGGTCCTAAGTGTGTTCACACACATCACTACTATAATATGGTAACAAATCCCCCCTGGAGTGATGCGGTGAACAAGAGCTAGCACTCATGTATAGGGAAGTGTCTAGCTATGTGGACGAATCCACAAAAGGGAGTAAGCCCAAAGCTTTGCGAAAAGCTTCGAACTTCTCACGAGGCAGAGCCTTTGTGAAAAGGTCTGCAAGGTTATCCTGTGTTGGCACATAAGCCAAACTGATCTCTCCTGCAGAGAGTCTCTCCCTGACATAATGGTAGTGCACCTCAATGTGCTTCGTACGAGCATGGAACACTGGGTTCCGCGCAACTGCCAATGCGCTCTGACTGTCAGTGAAGATGGTGGTGGCAGATGGCTGCCCAACACCCAAATCAGCCATAAGGCGTCTGAGCCACACACACTCAACCGTAGCTGTGAAAGCTGCCCTGTACTCAGCTTCACAACTAGAAGTGGCCACAGTAGGCTGCTTCTTGCTCAACCATGATATGCATGAGCTTCCAAGCATGAAGCAAAAACCACTCGTGGACACGCGTGTGTCATAACAACCAGCCCAGTCAGAATCTGGAAAAACATGTAAATCTGGCGGCAATGATGAATCTGAAAAAACATGTAAATCTGGCGGCAATGATCCCCCCTTGGGATAAAACAACCCAAGATGCCGAGTACCACTCAAATAGCGAAAGATACGCTTCACTGCTTGCCAATGCTTAATGCCTGGGCTATGCATAAATCTGCTCACCTGTGAGACTGCAAACTGAATGTCTGGCCTCGTAATGCATACATAAATGAGGCAACCAACAGCTGTCTGATAGAGTGTGACATCAAAGTGATCTCCAGCATCATGAAGACTCAACTTCAAACCTGTCTCCATTGGAGTAGCAATAGGCTTGCAGTCTTCAAGGCCAAATCTCCGCAACAATGTTTCAATATACTTTGTCTGACACAAAGCAGTACCTCCATCACACTGCTTAAATTGTATCCCCAAATAATGATGCAAATGCCCCAAATCTGACATCTCAAAAGAGGCATTCAAATCAGCCTTAAAATCAGCAATATGACTCTCATTTGGTCCTGTGAGCAGCATGTCATCGACATAGAGAGCAATGATTAGATGTACACCATCCACACGTTTAACATACAAAGTGCTTTCTGTTGGACTATTCTGAAACCCATGTGCAGTCAAATATGCATGTATTTTTTCATACCAAGCTCGTGGAGCTTGCTTTAAACCATATAAAGCCTTTTTTAACCTGCACACTTTGTTTTCCTGCCCTCTTTGAACAAAACCACGAGGCTGCGATACATACACCTCCTCATGCAAATCTCCATTTAAGAACGCAGTCTTTATGTCCAGCTGATGTACATTCCAACCATTATGAGTTGCTAATGCACAGATGCTACGAACAGTGGTCATACGACATGTGGGAGCAAAAGTCTCATCAAAATCAATGCCCTTCTCTTGAGCATAACCTTTTGCAACAAGCCTAGCCTTATGGCGATCCACTGTGCCATCAGGCTTACGCTTCAATTTGTATACCCACTTAGTGCCAATGGCCTTCTTGCCAGGGGGCAAGTCACATAAAGACCATGTATTATTCTTCATAATAGCATCGTATTCTGCTTGCATAGCAGCCATCCAATTTTCTGAACTTTGTGCCTCATCAAATGAAACAGGCTCACTTTCATCGCACATACTAGAAACAGCCAATGCATAACAATCTGACGCATAAGAGGCACCATGAGAGCCAGAACGAGTGCGACTAGACAAAGGGGCATCCAACTTGCTGTCACGCAAAGTCTGCACCAGCCATCTAGGCATGTTCCTAGAGCCCTCAATCTCTTGTCTCTCATCCTCAAGTGCATCATGCACATCTGCATCAGATATAGGCTGATCTGTGCCATCATTTAAAACCTGCATAGGCTGAAAAACTGCCTCATGAGGTATTGCACTTGACTGTGCACCACTGAAAAGAGGCAACAATGTATCATAGACATCACGTGAGCTGATATCTGTCTCCTTAGTACATGAAACCAAGGGCTGAACTGCATCTTCCACAAATACAACATCACGGCTAACCAAAATGCGCTTTGTCTGTGGATGATACAAACGATAGCCTTTGCTCTCAGCACTATATCCAACAAAAATACATTTGACAGCTTTGTCATCCAATTTTCTGCGATGTTGCACAGGCACTAATGCATATGCCAGGCAACCAAAAACACGTAAATGGCCAACAGATGGCTTGCGGCTATGCCAAGCCTCATATGGAGTGACAACCTGTAATGCTTTGGTGGGACACCTGTTTAGTACATAAGTGGCACACATGACAGCCTCAAGCCAAAAACCATGTGGTAGACTTTGACTCTTAACCATACATCTTGCCATTTCCATGAGAGACCTGTTTTTTCTCTCAGCCACACCATTTTGCTGTGGTGTATACGGCACTGTACATTGGTGTTTTATCCCACGCTCAGCCAGAAATGCATTAAATTCTGAAGACATATACTCCCCCCCTCGATCTGAACGGAGGGTGCCCATCTTACTTTCTGACACATTTTCAGCCATAACCAAAAACTGTTTGAAGCACAAAAACACTTCGGACTTTGCCTTCAAAGGATATACCCATGCATGCCTGGTAAAATCATCAATGAAAGTCACGAAGTAAAGGTAGTTTCCAAATGATGGAGTTTGCATGGGACCACAAACATCACTGTGAACAAGCTGCAATCTGCGTTCAGCTCTCACTGATCCATCTTTGGGAAAGGAAGCACGCTGCATTTTACCCAATATGCAGCCCTCACAAACATGCTTGACAGGTGCCTCAAGCTTAGGCAAAGAAGACACCATTTCAGATTTCTGCAGGCGCAGCAAACTTGCAAAATTCAGATGACCAAAACGTGCATGCCACAGTTTTGCATTTGAAATAGCCTGCGTATCCATAATAGCACATGCTGAATCCTCTACACATTTGCCATCCATATTGAGCTTATACAGCCCTCGACATAGTGAACCAGATGCTACAATGATGTCACCACAAGAGAGATCATGAACAGTACATCTGTCATCCACAAATTTTACAACCAAACCTGTTTTGGCAAATGCGGATACTGACAGCAGATTCTTTTTGATCCCTGGCACATACAATGCATCAAAAAGTGTAAAGGTGTTGCAATTTGCAACATTCAGCACAATCTGTCCAACTCCTTTAACGGGATAAGAGGAGTTATTGGCACAAGTGACAGTATTCCCTGTGGGAGCAGACTCAAGGAAAGTGAATAAACTGCGCTGCGAGGTGATATGCTTAGTGGCACCACTGTCAAAGTACCATACATCTGAATCTACTGCAGACATACATGTGTCATGCAAAGATGGGTCATAACTGCACTGCGCATTGAATGCCCATTCTGTATCTTGAACAACATTAGCAGATTCATTGTTAGAAGGAGAGGCATCTGCAACAGCCATATTCGCTCCAGCCTCTTTCTTCTTAGCCTCTTTCACAGCCAGCTTAGGACACGCTTTGATGACATGATCATTTCCCTTACAGTACTTGCAAAATGTCTTCTGTTTGTCACCCTTCTTCTCATCTTTGTCTTCCTTCTTTGGTTGCGCAGCATTTGCAGATTTCTGCTTACTAGAAGAAAAGCCAGCTTTACCTTTCCCGCTTCTCTGACTAGCAACGAAAGCTTGATCTGCGACACGCATAATATTCCTGTTTTGCCTTGACTGGTCTTCTTGCAGCAAAACAGAAACTAACTCCTCAAATGATAAGGCATTGGGATTGCCTTTCATCATCAAGCGAAGAGTGGAAGCAAAACCCTGATAAGAATCTGGTAGACCATTCAAAACAGTTTGCACAAGTGAACTGTCTGACAGGATTTCATCTGCAGAAATGAGCTGCTCTTTGAAATCCTTGATCTTTGTCAAAAAGCTATCCATAGAATCACCTTCGTTCATATGCTCACTCTCCAACTGTTTTCGGAGGTAAGCAACACGAGCCTCATTTCTTGCCTGATACAATGTGGCAAGTACATCCCAAGCATCCTTAGAAGTCCTGCAGGAGCGAATATGTGGGATAATGGTACGTTTGACAGACAGCGCAATCAAGGCATGAGCCTGCGCATCTCTACCATCCCAACGAATCTGCTCTGCTGAAAGTGGTGGTTCTCGAACAGCTGCTACAGCACTTGTGCCTGCACCATCATCAACAGTACCTGTTTCTAATGTGTTTGCAGCATTCCCAGCCACAATAGGACGTGCATCAATACCCTGCACAATGTTCCATAACCCCTTTGCTACCAATACATGTCGCATCATATATGCCCACAATGGATAGTTGGTGCCATCCAACTTATCCTCAGCAGCCAACATGCGGAATACATCATTGTTGTCAGCCATGGCCAATGACTGTACTACTAGATGTAAATGCTGTCTGTAAGAGGTAAACCTGTATAAAATCGACCTGTGCTATGTAGCACAGCCCAAAACAGACGAATGGGCACCTGTCCTGCAGATTTTAATCTTGACAGAAAATCTGCACAGTAGGACGATTTTGCCTGCGCAGTACTTGGAATGCAAAAACGGAGGGCGAAATGACTTCAGATCAAAATTCTGAAACGAACAAGCCCTACAGGCTCTCCCACGGCATATACTAACCTGCAGACACTCGTGAAACCTCGTCGCAATCGGAGGAGATGAAGCGGCAGGTGCCGGTGATGCTGCCCGGGAGGAGGAAGCCTGCTCTGATACCAATTGTTGGAATTAGGGTTGCAGGAATGCACACACAACTTCAAGAAGATGAGGAAGCTTGAGCACAACACAGTAGTGTATTATGAGTGCCAAAAATGAAAGATAACAAGCCCTAGAAGATAATGGGCGTATATACAATGCACGGGGGAAAAAACCTCCTAGTGAGGGAAAAAGTGCCCCGGCGGTCCTAAGTGTGTTCACACACATCACTACTATAATATGGTAACAATTGTATCGGGAAGCGCACCATTTTTAATCGTACCGAGGCTGTCAAGACCTTGGTAGGCTTTGCGCGAGACGTCCTTCGATGACTCCCCGCCGGCTATTGCAACGTAAACTCTCCTTAGATTAACAATAAACCAAATGCTTCCTCCAGTATTCTGGCGTAAGACAATCCTTCAAAATTAGAATTTCTATGCAAGTAAGATTTTCCCATTGAGTTTGATTTCGTCTCATGAAAAGCTATTTCATGAGAAAACATCTTAGTATTGGTTTCACAAGACCCTCTTTTCAAAACTTAGACTTCCTCATTGAAAGTTACGAATCTCGCATCTCGAGTGATCCATCTATCAAATACAATCAATGAATTTCTAGCTTATTTCTAGACGATTTCGGATCTTAGGAAAAATTCTCTAAATCAGCGGTTATCCCTTCTTTGTAGTACTGAAGAGTGGGAATGGTTATCTAATAAAAGAATTATAAATAATCCTACTCGAGAGAATAATGAAATTTAACAAGGATATTGCTTTTTCTAAATGATCCTTTAATAAATATGCATACATCATTTTATTAAAATATTAATATAAAAATATTCTTAATTATTCTTTTCTCCATTTGATCCTAGGCATCAACATGCCATAATTATCTACATAAAAATATGATGAAACTTTCTCTTTTTGATACCAAAATTAATTATGCATATTCCTATTTTAAGATACGATGAAAATTTCACTTTTGATAAATAAAAATATCCATGTATATACATACCATGAATATACCCATTTAAAATATAACAAAATTTCTTCTTTATGCATAAACCTAAGCATAATTGCATCTTAGCATCTTGTTTATTAGAAAAATATCCAAATATAACTTCCTTATGAAAATAATGATAAAAATGTTAGTATAAGCTCTCTTTCATCTTAAAATGAATAAATATGAATTTTCTTAACATAAAAAGAAGCTTAAATTAATTAACTTTATTTTTAAGTAAATTAAAAATTATAAAAATGTTTAATCTCCATCTCTAGCTTGTTAGGCCTAGAGTTTTGGGTAAGAAAATGACATTAGAATTAAAGCTTATCTTTCCAAGAAAGATTTAACCATAAAAATGAGTATTCTTTCAAAAAGAGATTACAATTCAAAAACAATACATTTAAGCATAAGAGATTAACATTAATTCATTAAAACAGCATAAATCAATAACGACATGGTAAAAAAAAAAACCATGAATTAGAATGCTTCCCAAGTATGTAAAGAGGTTAGGAAGAAGATTACCATCCAAGAAGAGAGTAAAACACCATTGTTTTAGGCTTATCTTTGGTTTTTGGCTTGATTTTTTAGGGAGATGTGTAACCCTCAAGAAGAAGCTTGGCCACCAAGAAGAAGAGGGTAATCTCCAAGAGAAAAAGAGGATTAGTGAAGCTCCAAGGCTTCACAATGGAAAGACAAGGTAAAGAAATAATGAAATTACACTAAATTAAAAATTACATTAGCATCATGTAAATACACTAAGATGAAAATACAAAAGAATGGGGATAATGATCAATGTTCTACATGAACAATCTTCTACATCAGTGGGGCAGTGGTTGCTATCCATGTCTAGTAGGGTGACAACATCGCATTGTGCCATTTCTTCTACAACAATGGTGGTTGCTACCCATGTCTAGTAGGGTGACACCATCACATTCAGGTTTGTTAGTACGAAATAGATCCCAAATATATCATGTTCGCTGTTTGTCCAAGGGAAGCTTTCTAGGATGCTCATATTGCGAAGGCTAAATCTCTCTCTACTTAGAAACTTCTTCATTTAGTCTAACTCTCGTTTTGAGCTACAAAACACTGTTGGTACATGTCTATACACACCCTAACGCATTGTCTACTCTCATCACATGTTCTTTTATTTAACCTAACTTCGTTACACAAAAAAGCCCTCTTGTCTCTAGACTGGGAAGATCAATGCACTATTCCACTTCCATGTGGGGAATGAGAGGATCGAGGTAGACCAAAATCAATACAATACATGAGGGGGAGGTGAAACAAGCAAGCCGCCCCGGGGACAGAAGACAAGGCGAAAGCCTGGAGGGATGCAGGTGGATTAACATGAATGGTGATACCATTGATATATATATATATATATATGTATATATATATATATATATCGTATCTAGCAAAAGTCCTGCTGTTCGCAAGAGTGTTTACTCATTGAATTAACTCTTTAATGAAGAAAGCACCCCGGGTTAACCACCAGGTATTATAACCACCTAGTTTAAATTAAGGTTACGCACGTTAACCAGTTAAACAAATAGGACATAAAAAGCACCTGAAGGGAGGAAATGTGGGCGGCATGGTTTGTCCCAAAGAGTAATGGCAGTGACGCAGCTCTCCAAGGCGATGGAATATGCCACCCCCCACACGCCCCGCACATGCAACCGGAGATAGAAGAGACACCGGAGCATCGCTCTGTCAATCCACAGTTGCACTGTAGGAAGGGGTACTGATTAGCGACGCTAGCGTAGGATCCTACGACACAGAATTGTTAGCCGCTCCGTTTAGGCACTCGGCCGGCGCCCCTGCCAAAGGGGTCACCGAACCACGTCGAGAGAGAGAGAGCGCGAGAGAGAGAGACAGAGAGAGAGAGCGCTCTGTTTGCCCTCATACCCTGACCAAGAAAACCCTAAAACAAGCATCGTTGAACTTGTTGTAAAACCCTAAATATGTACACCCATTGCTCCCTAAACCCTAATAAGATGCAGGCAAGTGAAGCTGTGTGGTGGAATACCTCCTCAAACCCTAAGTATGTAAACCCATACCTACACAGATGTATCGTTGAAGTCTATGAGAAACATGGGCTTCACGAACCCGAAATATAAATATGTACGCCCATTGCTGCCCTAAACCCTAACAAGATGCGCAGATTTACACTAGTGCTCAATTATGATGCACTGGCCGGCCTGTTGCGTGACGAGTGGTGATCAAGGCAAGGATGCAACACAAAGATGGAAGCAGGAAAACAAGAGACTTGACATTCTTATTTAGGGCTCTTGTAAAAAGTTCCAAGTTGTAAGTGAGTGTGGGAGTGGGCTTGAGAATAATCTCACATGGGAAGTTTTGGGAGTTTTAGGAGTTTTAGTATAAATAGTGGCTTATTTGAGAGCTTATGGACACATTGGGCTACACTCATGCTTGAGCTCTCTTGAGACTAGCTCTCCCTCTTGTTCATAGAGGTGCAAGCTCTTCTCTCTCCCCATCTACACTATTGTATGAGCAATGCTCTTCTAATTCAATGCAATGAGATGATGTTTTTCTCTCTTCTCATCTCTATTCTCTAGTGTGCATGCTTCTTTGTTGATGCTTGTGGATTCTCTATTAGGCTTTGTGTGGTAGTGGATTCTCTATTAGGCTTTGTGTGGTAGTGGATTCAAGCTTAAGCTTCTCCATAGCTTGTAGCTTATCCATGGGCAAGGCATTGCTTAAGTAGTGAATGAGAATGCATGTTTTTTTTTCAAGTTCCATTAAGCTTCAAGGTTTGTGTGCATGCTAGGGAAGTAAGTGCTTGAGAATGAAGTATGCTTTGAGCTTGTGTATGCATTAGCTTAGCTTTCTTCTTGTATTGGATGCATGAATGAGTGGGATGATGAGTGAATGAGTTATGGCAAGATCGAGCTTGTGTGTGTAAAGTCTATGTCAAGGTAGTGGTGTTCATAGCATTCTCTCCCATTCGTGGATAAGCTTCCGTGCATCGGTACGGGTTGAATCCCTAGCTCCGAAAGGGATGTAAATCCCATTGGATTGAGCTACACGCGGATCATGCTACTCTTGCTACAAGTGTAGAGAGTCTTCCGTCTCTCCATTGGCGCCGCTGCCGGGGGGAGAAGACTCAAAACCGGTTGAGAAGCTTGCATTACTACCACTAATTCTTTTTGTTTTTAGGTTTAGGGTTAGCACGAGTGTGGAATCTTGGGCTAGTGATTAGAAGAGAAAAAGAGGAGGAGAGGCCGGATAAGGCTGCATGGGTTTTGAAATTTGGCAGAGGTCCCAAAAGTTTTAATTTGAAACAGATAGGCGTCGTTTGTTGAATCACGCAGGTTGTTGTATAGGTAAATGACCCCACTCACTCTAACTTTCTGGACTTGGCATCGGCAAGCAATTTCGCTTTGTGAAACTTGAAAAGCATGGCCCACAATCTAGACACCCAGAAGAGGCTACCTGCTATTGCTAGAATGATGGTGGACATCCAGTAATACGCAAGCCACCTGGGAACCACAGAATCTGCTTGACCGGAGAAGTAGAATCTGCAGAGGTTCCACGTGAGCCACGGTCCCAGAAAGCCCCGAACAAAAGTGAAGATCGGGACAAAAAGCGGGGTCAGGAGGTGTGGTGGCCGACAGCTGCGAAGGCTGCAGAGGCCGCTAGGAGGCGAACTCGAGCTTCAGCACAGCTGGCGAAGAAGGTTAAGAGGGCGCCTGGCCGCTGAAGGGCCGCGAGGAGGTGAAAGAGCTGACCGCTGAAGGAAGCAGAGAAGGCATCAGGCGGAGGCGAAGGCGAGGGCTAGCCGAGCTTCAGCTCTGCAGGCGAAGCGAAGGGCCAGGAGGAGAAGTTAAGGCGGTTGGCCATCTCTGCTTCACCCGCAGAGCAGAGAGGGCGGCGAAGGCGAAGCCAAGAAAGTGAAGGTGAGGTGGCGGAGGCTGAATGAGAAGGACTAGGAGGTGAGGTGGCCGGCAGCTGTGGAGACGCCTGGCCTCGCTGAAGGAAGAAGAGGTGGCCGGCGAAACCATGCAGCAGAGAAGGGCCAGGAGGTGAGGTGGCCGGCGGTGGTGAGGTGACCGAAAGAGAAGGCCGGGGGCGCACCGGCACCTGGCGGCGGCGAAGGCGTCAGCAAAGGCGAAGGAGACGTGTGGAGGTGAAGGCGGCAGCAGAATCGCGAGGATAAGAGGATACGGTTAGTATTTTATTTTTTATTTTTTATTTTTTTTATTTTTTTTATTTTTTTGTTAATTTTTAATTTTTCAAAATCTGCATACCAATTTTCATGTTTTTTGCATTTAAAAAAAAATAATAATAATAAGTAACCAAAAAATTAAAAAATAAAAAAATAAAAATAATTTTAAAAAAAAATCTGTAAATTATGTGTTTTATTTTGAGTCCATATTTTCTGCATATTCTGTATTTTTTTTAAAATTTTTGTAATTTTTTGCACAATTAGTATTTTTTAGTATAATTTGTATTTTTGTGTAATTATTAAAAAATAAAAATAAAAAATAAAAAAAATAAAAATAAAATATGTATTTACACACATATTCATGTTAGTTGCATTTAGTGGTTAGGTAGGGTTTATAAAAAATTATATATATATATATATATATATATATATAAATTCAAAACTGGACACTGCTACGTGCTAAAAATAGCGTATGCATCTACGCTCGGGAACAATACTAGGGGGACGTAACACTAGTGCACCATCTAGGGTAACCACTCAAGGGAGCGGCACTCAATCGGTTGTTGGGCAACTTGGAGAGCATTCTCGAGACATCTTCGGAGTCTCAAACAGAGAGTCTCTCAAGAACCAAGAGTGATATTTCAATGGACATAAACGAGTCATTTGGCATGAATAGACCATCCACACCCATTGGTATGGCAGATTCTGCTAATCCATTTGAAATCCCAGATGGGGAGTTGATTGACAACATGAGACTCCATTTCTTGTATACAAACGCGCATGGCGGTGAGATCTACAAAGATCCAATGAGCCGGTTTGTTGTTAAAATTGCAGACATTCATTCTGCATTTGAACCAACACCATGGGTAAACTACCAAGACGATATGTACATGGGTAGAAATGGAGTACGCTACGAGGTCACCAAAAATCCTGAACAAGTGGATGCTTTGGGTGTACTTCAACCTAGCGCACAAGCAAAGCAGAAAAAGGAGCTTCCATCAGACCCAAATGTGCCAGGAACATCGCGCAGACCTGGTACGCCCATTTCTTTACTTGAAGAATTGTTTTCTGACAGGAATTGGGAGGATAGAGAAAGAACGGGAAAAGAAAAAGAGACCAAGAAAAACCCATGGGACATAGTAAAAGAAATTCCAGTAGTTAAAATCTATCAAGACGACCCAATTAAAGAGGTGTATAGGGATGTGGTAGAAACCTACTATGCAACCACTAAGCACCCGAGCTTAGAGCTTCCAGTCACGCATACAATAACTGTAGAGCATCTAGAAGGTTTCACTAAGCGTGTTCATGATAGATGGGGGAATGACTTTAGAACCCTTGAATGGCCAGAGGTTAGGAAAATGACATGGAAAGGAAGGCCCCTTTTCACTGAGGTGTCTACCTTGGACACGACACGTCCAGATGAATCTGCCTTTCGAGGAGAAACACTAGCACCACCATGGGCTAGAACCCCAAGTGTGGCTCGACCCCACCTTCCATGCGAACAACTGCTAAAGGACCAGTCTTTCCAACGATTAATCCTACGAGGAGACCCGGGGCTATTAGAGAATCTAGGGGAGAAGAAAGACCACGAGCAAGTGGATATGTACCTCCAAGAGAACCCCATAGACCAAGTGAACTGACATTTGAAGAGCCTAGATTTAGAGGCCGGGACTCATATAGGAGACATGACGATGAATATTCTAGAAAAGTGAGACCATTTGCACTGCAAAAGCTTGTCAAGAAGTATGACGGATCCGGAGACCCATATGACCATATAGCAGCTTTTAAGCAAGCTATACATGCGAAGCAAGTCACGGATACGCATACGCAAATCGAAGGATTTGGCTTGACGCTAGAGAGTAAGTCTTTATCATGGTTTCAGACTTTAGAGCCTGAGGCAAAGCGGTCTTTCGATGGGCTGGAAAAGAGCTTTATAGCTGCGTTTTCAAAAATGGGAATTAAGCACAATGCGGTAGCTCAAATTTACGCTTTTAAGCAAAAAGATCAAGAATCTGTGCGAGATTGTGTAAATTGGCTAAAGCAGTATATCAATCGCATCGATGCCCTGACGATGAGAAGCCAAGCCAAGGAAGATTAATTTCTATCTTCCTGGAAGGCTTACGAAACAAGACGCTTCACGCTCACTTGTACGCAAGGAAGCATGTCATCTTCAATGAGTGTTGCATGGATGCCATGGATTACGATGACAACTTTGACATGACTGGCATGGGAAACCAAGATAGTCATCCGGACGATAAACGTAGCTCTGGGAAGGGCTCTGACTCTAGTGTGCCATTAGTTAATCCAGATCAGATTGTCGAGATAGTATTGAAAAAGATGGGGCAATACTACAGACCTTCCTACCAACCCCAACCATCATACATGCATACTGTACCTTACTACAGTAAAACCGAGCAGTGCCCAACCTTCTCACCATTGGTTGCCAATCAACCAACAAAGAAGTGGTGCCAGCTTTGTAAATGGAACTACACACATGTGACTTCGGACTGCAATCACATTGCAAGGATACAAAGGGAACAAGCAGCCAACTCTGCACCTAGACAGCAAGTTGTGAACCATGAGAGAACCTTAGTTGCTCAGGAGCAAGCACGGCCGGTGCTAGGAGCTCAACCTCCTCCACCTGGCACAGCTTCCTTTAGATATGTGGAATATGAGAATCCTGAATTAGGTATGGAGATGGTTAGCTCTCAACCATACTACATCGAAGTGGAGCATCCTCTTGTCGAACCCTACTTTGAGAACCCAACCGGACCAAGCCTAGTTCATGACTTTAATGGAGACCCAAGCTCTTTGATGCTTATAGGATCTCAGCCAAGACTCAAGGTTATCCAGGACCATATCCTACAAAGAGACTATACCCCACGCAACAAACAGGACCATGCTACAAATGTGGTGGACCACATTGGGCGAGAGAATGTCCAAACAAGAAACGACCCCTCTTAGCTAACATGGGCACAACATCTACGTTTCCACCTATAGAGAGGTTTTGCCAAGGGTGTAGCATTGACCATCTACCAAAGGATTGCTTGTTGAAGCCTGCGGATCCGGAAGCACAAAAAGCTAAAGCGTCCCTCAACTATGTTGAAGTGATTCCATCACCCGCGACATCTGAGGAGGAGAACGAACTAGTGTCGCTAAGAGTAGTGGCTAGAGCCCAAGCGCAAAAGAATGTCAAAGAGGTTGTTGAGAAACCCTCTGAGATTAAGGTTCTATCCAAAGATGGAAAAGAGAGAAAGAAATCAACTCGACGTAAACCACGCAGCAAAGGGAGTAAGAAGTCGAAGGAGCAGAAGAGCTCTGATGGAGGAAACTCTATCCCAAAAGAGCTAGAAGGAATGTTGAAAACGAAACAAATCGAAGAGAAAACTCAAAATGAGCAAAAGGGAAAAGCATCCGAGTCTGAGGAAAGCTCAGGAGGATCAGTCCTTGTGGACAAGATGTACGAGCCTTTAGATGCAGCGCTTCAAGCGTATAATAGTAGGATCACAGCTCTGACCGAGCTGCCTAAGAAGCTGCAAGAATATCCCAACCCTCGTGAAGAGACAATCAACTTGGCTATCCATAAGCAGTTGATTAGGGATACTCAGACTCTAATAGACGGCCCACCACCTATGTACGCAAGAGGACCTGCTTCTCTGAAGCCTAACTTAGAGACGATACCAGAAGCCACGCCAAGCATGGAAAAGGGAAGTGAAGTTGTATCTCTACATTTCCCAGAAATGCCTGAAGGAGATGATTTACCTCATACCAATGCAGACGAGTCAAAACCATTGACTACCGCGGATTTTGGAGATGAAATTCCTGAAATAGAGGAAGCAGTAGCAAGGGAGATGTGGGAAGTGGTGCAAAAACAAGTTGAGGATCTAGCATCTTCTGACAAGTCACCACCGTTATCTATAGTAGAATTCTCGAATCAAAGGGTTCAAGAATTTGATGCTTTATCTCTACCAGATGATGCTCAGACTGTTGTCTCAGCTCGGAGCAACAAGCTCACATGCAAGACACTGCCCTCATATTTAGGACTGTATGAAGCACATAGCCAAATCATGCGAGTACCATCAATGACACGACAACCTCATCAGGAACGAGACATAGGGAGTTTGCAAGCTTTAATGTCAACACCAGTTACGTGTACCATTCCACTCGCAGAGTTCTTAAAGCTTAGGCCAAGATTGTGGGGAGAAGTGGCTACACAATTAATTGAGCAAGGATTGTGGAACCAGAACATCCAGGTTAAGGAGTTGTTGAAGGCAAAGGCTTCTGAGCTAATGCTTAAGCAAACAATTCCGGTTCCTGTGAACAAAGTTGGCAAGCATTGTGAGGACGATGAAGGAAATACTACGCTTCCTGTGGAGATCAACAAGATTGAATCTATAGCTATTCTAGATAGTGGAGCAGGGGTGAGTATAGCAACAAAAACTATATGGGAAATGTGGAAAAAACCTGCAAATTAGAAGTACAAGGATGAGTTTACAATTGGTAGACGAAAATCTAGAGAGTCCCATAGGATTGCTTGAGAACGTTATGGTCAAGTCATGTGGCATTGAGTACGGACATACCTTTGCTATCGTAGACTTTGGCAAGAACACAAATTACGAAGTGATCCTAGGAAGGCCATTCATGCGCCAATTCAAAATGATTCGACTGGGGTTACAATTACTTGTACCTCAGACATGAGAATGTAACCACGAGGGTGAATCTGAAAAACCATGCTTATCGAGATGTGACGCACTCTCCTGTGTGGATGAGTTTGATTCCGCCTCTTCAGAAGCATCGGGAGCAACTATGTCTGAAGGAAGAGCTGATCTATGGATCTGTGGAGCATCTTGTCGAGACTTGCAACCTAGAAATGTTACCATAGACAGAAGTGTGACGGATGAGGCGTATATCCCTATACCTTTTCCTGAGAACTTGATAGATCCTTTAGAATGGAACCATGTTTTAGCTACCATAGACACTTGTGCAATGCCAAGGCAAACACAATTCTGTGATCCAGATGGGTATGACATTATTCCCGTAAGAATGCTAAGACCGATCTATGCAGAGGAACCTCAAGAAGCCCCTAGGTATGAAGCAAACAAATCATTATTGCTAGGAGATATGGTATCTGTAAAGGAAGTATCCCCTCTTGAGTACAGCTCAGCTGACAAGGTTTCTTGATGGATTTTCGGGCTACAACCAGGTATCTATTGATCCCAAGGATCAACACAAAACTGCATTTGCATATAGAATGGGGAGTGTTTGCATATAGAGTCATGCCTTTTGGTTTGACTAACGCTCCAGCCCAACCTTTTAGAGATTGATGAGCCATGCATTCAAAGAATACCTGCGATTATTTCTTGAAATATTCATGGATGACTTGTGTGTGCATTCCATAAACAAAGAAATGTAGAGTGTATCGCATATGCCTTAACCCTGATAAATGCAAGTTTATGGTTAGGCAAGGGAAGATTCTAGGCCACATTGTGTCTAGGAATGGTATATCCACGGATGCGGAAAAGATAGCTGTTATTGTTGAGCTACCTAGACATTACAATGCAAAAGGGGTACAAGTTTTCATGGGTCATTACAGCTACTATCGTAGATTTATCTACATGTACGCTGAAATAGCACGGCCATTGTACGCACTCCTTGTTGTATTTGAATGGACAGAGGATTGTGAAGAAGCCTTTGAAAAGCTGAAGAAAGCATTAGTGACGGCACCTATTCTCAAGTCGCCGGATTGGGATAATTTATTCCACGTACATATAGATGCTTCGGCTTTTGCAATTGGCTGTATTTTAGCTCAACTAGGCGAGAACAAAATGGACTTTCCAGTCTCATATGCTAGCCGCCAGTTGAATAGTGCTGAAAAAAATTACACCACCACGGAAAGAGAAGGCTTAGCTATGATCTATGCTGTGAAGAAGTTTCGGCATTACCTTTTGGCCAACAAATTTACATTCTTCGTAGATCATCAAGCCTTGCTTTACCTTGTGAACAAGCCATGTGCAACCGGAAGGATTGTACGCTGGTTTGTTATTCTACTTGAATTTGAATTTGAAGTAGCGGTAAAGAAGGGAAAAATGCATCAGAGGGCTGATCATCTTTCCAGAATAACTTCAGGAGAAGCACCCATTGGTATAGATGATGATATTCCTGACGCTACTCTATTCTTGGTTGAGACAGCACCAAGATGGGCAGAACCCATCATTCAAGTTTTAACGACAGGATTTGTTAACTCCATTAGTTCCACCAATGAAAAGATAATGACCTTAGAGCATTGTGCTCCTTATAAGCTTCTTTCTGGACGATTGTATAAATTAGGAAAAGATGGAATACTTTGTCTATGCCCTGACCCTGATCAATATGATGAGATTATCTCATATGTCCACGTGAGCTTAGGAGGCAGACATGTCTCTGGAAAGGATACGGTTAAAAGAGTTTTGTGGGAAGGATATTGGTGGCCAACACTTCATGCTGATACAGAAGAGTACGTACGGAATTGTAAAATTTGTAACAAAGGAAACCCATTCCTCATGTGACTCTATTTTATATTTCAACAACACCCAATTGGAGTTCGTACATTGTGAAGTATTTGACGCACGGTCATACGGACGATAAGATGCCTAGGCATAGAAAGAGAGCCATAGAGGTAGAAGCAGCAAGTTTTCAGATTATTGAAGGCCAGCTGTACAAAAGGGGCAAAGATGGAAACCTACGGACTTGTGTTTGTGACAGTGACTACCTTAGCGTATTGACTCATGCACATTCAGGAGTTGGGGGTGGACATTTCTGTGGAGAAACAACTGCTAAACTTATACTATGGTCAGGACTATGGTGGCCTACGCTTTTTCATGATGCAACAGAGTATGTCAAACGATGTGATCAATGTCAAAGAGCCAAACCTCCTACCAAGTATGAGGACATGCCATTGAGACCAATTATGGGGGTTAGAGCTTTTGCCAAATGGGGAATTGATTTTGTGGGACCGATTAAACCATCAGCACGCCATACACATGCTGAGTATATCATTGTAGCCACAGATTATCTTACGAAGTGGGTAGAAGCAAAGCCACAGTAAAAAACGATGCTAGGACCACTGCAAAGTTTTTATACGAACATGTGTTTACACGCTACGGTTTACCTATTGAGATTGTGAGTGACCAAGGTGTGCATTTTATCAATGAAGTCATTACCTTTCTTTTGGAAGACTTTATGGTCATCCATAAGAGGTCATCGCCTTATCACCCGCAAGTAAATGGTCAAGCTGAGAGCATAAACAAGACTCTTTGCACTGCGCTTACAAAGATTGTTGAGGGACATAGAACAGATTGGGAACAGAAACTTCACTCAGTTCTATGGGCTTACCGAATTGCTTACAAAACATCTATAGGCACGACACCTTTCAATCTAGTTTTTGGATTGGACGCTATCCTTCCGATAGAATTTATTGTACCTACACTTCGAGTTGCAAAACAACTTGAGTGGACGGATCATGAATTCTCTACACGGATCGATGAATTGGAGAGGCTAGATGAAGACAGGCTATTGGCAGTCATTGGCATGTATGCTGAAAAACGACGCCAAAAGCGTTGGTATGATACGCATGTAAAGAAAGGTCGCTTCAGGAGAGGTGATCTAGTGTTGCTTTACACATTGAAGAAACAAAAACGCAAGCTGAAAATGCAAGGACTTGGTCCATTTGTGATCAACGAGAGCTTAGTGCGAGTGGTGCAGTAAGGTTGGAAACCTTAGATGGAGAGCCAATGACTAACTTCATCAATGATAGCCGCTTGAAGCGCTATGAAGAACCTCTAACAGATGATATGCTGATACGCATACATGCTAGTCAGACATGAAAAAAAGCTCAAGCTTTGTTACAAAGTCAAGCAAAAGAAGAAGCTAAGGCCAGAGTAGCACTAGCACGAGAGCGCCGCAAGGCAGCTATCATGGCCATCCACTTGAATGATAATGAAGACTTTGTAGATCCCTTTCATATTGAAGTAAGGATCCGTACTCAAAGAGCAATCTTTGCAGCGTCTGCACTTATAGATTCGGGAGCCGACTGCAATGTTTTGTCTTATGAAGCGTGGACATCATTAGGCCAACCTTTGCTCACCAATGCATCATTAAACTTCCAGAGTTTCTCTGGTGATGGAACCCCAGCCCTAGGCAAGTGCTGTATTAATATGTCCATTCAGGATCAATCTATGCACGTGACTTTTTATGTTGCTAACAAGAGCCAAGCAGTGGTGGATGTTATTCTAGGCAGATCATGGATTAGAACCACCAGATGCGGTATAGACTGGAACTCCCGACAATACACCTTGTTGGTAAATTCTACTCTCCTTAAAGGATCAAGTGCTTTGGCACTCCCATCTTTTCAAAAGGTGGAGACCATCACCACTGTGATAGAGACAACCTCAAAAGATCCAATGATTTGGGTGAATAATGACAATGACAATACTCAAGGATGGCATGTGCCAACATCTCTCTTATATGCACAAGGCTACGGAAGGGGGAAAGCACTTAGAATTCAAATCTGGTTACCTAAAGCAGCTCGCAAGCCAAGACCCAATGCTGCCAAGGAACATCCAAGGAATACAAAGCTAAAGAGGAGGTTCACCAAAACCAACAGTTCCACCTCCAACAAGACCACTCAACAACGGTGGATCCCAAAGAAGGTTCTGCAACAAGCACAAGGCTACTACGAGGGTGCTACTACCTTGTGGCTACCAAAAAAGAATGCAGGGACTACTGCAGCAAAACACATAATTATGTTCCTGAATCTACTCAAGAACATAAGCAGTCAATACCACCTCACTTACAGAAACCAAATCAATACTGGAAACCACGCCTTACCAAGCCTGAAAAAGTCCAGGTGGAAACACAAGCTGACGCGTCAATCAGACATCATCAGAAGGTCTCGAACAGGAAGGGATACTCCAAACTGACATGGGAAGAAAAAGGCAAGTGACTCACTTCTATCTCAGAGGCAACACATCAGAAGGAGGATATTGCAACCGAATCAAGTTCAGAGTCTATTCCTCGAAACACAAGCAATGTCAAAGTTTGTCTTACAAAATCGACAACCTTCAATCAGGCTCCTACACAAGTGGACTCCCTGACTATCAAGGAAAGAGCGTTCTTCCTACAACTACAACTATTTGGAATGTTGTTGGTATTCTACTCTTTCCCTAATCAAATTACATTACCAGCCATAAGTCTACAGGCATAGGTGTTAGAGTTGGGCACTCTGAAGACCCAAGAAAATTTTGAAAGCCCAATGGGATGGCAAGAACACAGCTGCCATATGGTTGCCAAAGCTCAGAAGTGTTCAAACATCTCCATTCACACCTCCTCCTATTTGTCCCAATGCATTTCCTATGCCTATCGTTAAAATCTCACCTCCGACTAAACTTCAATCTCTTGCACGTACTCTGAAATGGGTACCAAAAAGAGTCCAACAAAAAGGAACCTGTGCCATATGTCAACACCCCACAAACAATTTGCATAATGTTACATCCAAAAACAAACTCATTCTTGAAAGAGATATCATGCTACAAAAGCTACTTTTTGGCAATTCATCTACCAAATCTATTAGCTCTATTTCCGTCATGCCTGTACATACTAGCATTCTTCGTTCAACTTGCATTAAAATCTGAACACTCCCTTATGTGTTGTGTAGAATAACCAAAAGCTACTTTTTGGCAATTCATCTATCGAATCTATTAGTTCTATTTCCGTCATGCCTGTACATACTAGCATTCTTCGTTCAACTTGCATTAAAATCTGAACACTCCCTTATGTGTTGTGTAGAATAACCAAATGGAGACTTGGCTGGACACATGCAGTCCATCTTTGGACCTAGATAGCACTCACCCTGACCATCAACAAGGGGGCTACAGCATTGCACCTTTTCAGACGCACTCCCGATATTTTTATGCCCCAGTGGGTGAGGATCGTTGTGGATAAGACAATTTGTGGAGTTATACTACCAGCAACATCATCCGTTTCCACACTGCCGCGACTGTGCTCGTATGGTATTGGGGAATGCTTCCCATATATGTTGGCAGTGCCGCACATACTTCCGTCGCTATGGCAATGGTATGATGCAGCAGATCATGGGGGTCACACCTCAACGACATAATCTCTGGGTAATTATGATGCCGCAACGTGGACCCAACCAACAAAGACTCCCGTAAGAGGAAAGAGCTCAAACATGGCGCGAGGACACCCTTCGTTTGCTAACCCCTCCCAATTTGTAGGTTCTTCTTCCCCATGAATCTACATGTCAGTTTTGGCTCAATGTGAGTGAGTCTTTAGGAAACAGGTGAACTCATGCCAATCTCTAATGTTTTCTGTATTTTTCTTGTTGCTTGATTGTTTTTATAAATTTCACTTTACTAAGCATGGCAATATGCATCTCCTTTGGTCTAGAGTAGGGATAGCATTTTAGTAGCTTTAGACTTGATAGTGTAAGTTTGACCGTAATTGTTTTTACCCGTTTAGCAATACAAAGTAATTAGTGTTTTGTGCTAAAGGTAGAGTTCCAGACCTAGGACAAAGAGACTAAATTAATCATAGGACGGTCAGTGGATATCTTGCCCTTACTAGGACATTGCTTAGGGACAATCTAATAAACATTCCATAACAAAAATTGGCATGACAAAAATAAAAGAAAAGTGTATATGTTTGTGGCCTATTGCCTTGTTATTCATGGTAGGCGAGGGAGGTCTATACCTTTCCCAGACCAATGCCTTGTGTAGCAAGGAATAGCCATACCGCGGGTGCGCGAACATACTCTTGAAGAGAGCCCTGTCCACTAGCCTGAGATGAATACATTTTTTGTGAGAACCTTATCAATGGCCTCAAACTTGTCAACCTTGCTGATGAAAAGAATAACAGTTGCAATCTCAACTATTCCAGATGTCCAGGCATTATCTTTTTGTGTGTGGATCACGCCAAATTCATAGAGCACCTTTGTTGACTGGCTAGAAATCCCTTCGATAAGCATTCCAATGGTGATGAAATCAACAAAACACACAAGAATATATTCATATTGTGAGTTTAGTGTGTTCAAAGCAACTTGGAGAAAAATTCTGACGAGAGCTGCTCCTTTGTACCATGTAGGTCCATGATTGCCAGTTGAAATGGTACATGCTCTTCACTACAGAAGGCTATAATCTTTGTCATATCAAAACCCACCCCCCTAATTGTCCAAGGAATAGACTCTTGTTGAGATACAATAAAGTTACTACACTTTTTAGAAGTGAAGGATTTTTTTTTGAACGATTGAGAGCGCCCCTAACAAAGGACTGGCTGTAGCTCCTCAATTGATTATACTCATACTCCCCTAGCTTATATGTCTCACACACCTATTCCCAAGTCATCTTTTCCCTTGTCAGATCAAAATATAGAAGGCGGTTATTGCATCTTTGAGCACTCGATCTGTTTTTAGCTTCCAAGCCATCTCCTCCATATCCATTCTTTGATGGGTTTGCTTTCCCTTCTTAAGCAATATTCTATTATCAAGAAGTGTTGTTTGAATGTCCAAAAATTCACTCTTTTAAAGGCCTAAAATGCACCTAAACAACGTTGGGCCTAGCGTGACCGTTCCTAGTGCCTGCTGAATTTACCCACTCTTTAAAGTTGGAAGTTTGGGATTTTGATCAAGACCTTTAGTTTGAGTTTTGCCCTTTGTATTTGGTAGCAAGCCTTTTGCATATAACCTCATGATCTTAACCCAATTCGGCCATACATCATCATCACATAGAAGCAAGTGTAAATCATTTTTGACAAAATTCTTATGTAGTGTATGCTCCGTGGTCTCCACAAAGGCCTGCAAAGTTGCAAAGTAAGAAGTTAGCCCCCTTACTATAGATATCACAAAATATTAGGAGGAATCATGCATCTATGGGTTTTCAATTATTTGGAGCTTATGCTCAAACTTGAGTTTGAGCCTCACTTGCCACCAGTGCTAAACTAGTATATAATGGTGATGCTCGATCTTAGGTTTGAGCGTCACCTCCGTATGCAAATCTAGAACTTGCAAGTGAGGCTCCAACTTAAGTTCGTCGAGCCACAATTAGATATGCAAGTGCTACACCATCACATAGAGGTGAGGCTTGAAGTTCAATTTCTTTGCAAGTGCTTGCTCCTCTTCTTGCACCCGAGAGCCTGCCATGTCTTCAACTGCTATTGTGCTTACATCAAGGACTTTTGTTTTGTCACCCTCCTTTTTATATTTTGAAGAAGTTGCACCAGCTTTTCTAGATGCTTCAAGTGCACTGTTCACTATGGCCCTGCCTTTTTTCTCCACAATTTTCCTAACTTGAGTTGTTGTTGTCTCCTTTTCAGGTATGGACTTTTTTCATGAATCCAAAGCCTTATTTGCATGCCTCACCGCTTTCACCAGGTCCTCCACATTATCCACCCCTGAGTCTTCTTGATTGGAAAAGTCAATGATCTTCAATCCTAGCTTTACAATAGAATTGTCCTTTCCTAGTTTACTGCCAGTCATGTCAGCTGGGTGAAAAGCGTCCAATGATAAGCAAAACTTATTTGCTTTTGTAGTTTCTCCTTCTGGCAATACATTGCATGTGAAGCATGGGTTTGCTCTTGCATCCACATCATCCTTAGCACCTACTACAATCCCCATATCTCCATATGATATATCACCTTGAGACAGAAACAAATGGAGGACTCCTTTAAAGTTTGCACTAGCATCGTAGCTATCCACAAACCATTTTACTCCTTGGTTACTCAATTCGAACGTTTTATCCACCTTAATTCTAGGAGTGACACTTTTAGCTTGAGTTGTTGTTTCGAGAGCATCCAGAGTAAAGATTGGTGCACCATGTGGTTGCGAGGTAGCGGGCACTCTGCTAGCTTCCATTCCTGTGAAGTACAAAAAAAGTTTCAAAACCTTAGAAAAAAATGGATTTAAATGCTACATATCAAATCAAAACCTATCAAACTTAAGAAACTTAATGCATGCTACAATTACTGATGCTTCACTTAGTTTTCTTGAATAGCGGGGGCCTCACTTGCATTTACATAATCTATACAGAAGCTCGACTTAAGCTGGAGCCTAGATCTAAGTTGTGCACTCATATGCTAGGGGTGCGCTAGCATAGAGAGACAAGGCTCAAACTCAAGTTTAAGCCTTAAGGCAAAGTTCCATGTATGGGAGGCTTGAACTTAAGCTAGAGTCTAGATCCAAGTTGTGCACTCATATGCCAGGGGTACACTAGTATATTGGAGCCTTAAGGCGAAGTTCCATATAGGGGAAATCTGAACTTAAGCTAGAGCCTAGATCCAAGTTGTGCACTCATATGATAGGGGTACACCAGCATATAGAGACAAGGCTCAAGCTCAAGCTCGAGCCTTTAGGCCAAGTTTTATGTAGGAGAGGCTCGAACTTAAGCTGGAGCCTAGATCCAAGTTGTGCACTCATATGCTAGGGATACGCTAGCATAGATAGGCAAGGCTCCAACTCAAGTTGGAGCCTTAAGGCCAAGTTCCATGTAAAGTTAAGCATGGAGAATGAGCCTTAACACATAAGTTCCATGTAGGGGAGGTTCAATCTGAAGTTCAAGCCTTAAGGCTGGTGTACACTAGCATCGAGAGCAAAGGCTCCAACTCAAGTTCGAGCCTTAAGGCCAAGTTTTATGTAGGAGAGGCTCGAACTTAAGCTGGAGCCTAGATCCAAGTTATGCACTCGTCGATGCTAGGGATACGCTAGCATAGATAGGCAAGGCTCCAACTCAAGTTGGAGCCTTAAGGCCAAGTTTCATGTAAAGTTAAGCATGGAGAATGAGCCTTAACACATAAGTTCCATGTAGGGGAGGTTCAATTTGAAGTTCGAGCCTTAAGGCTGGTGTACACTAGCATCGAGAGCAAAGACTCCAACTCAAGTTTGAGCCTTAAGGTCGGGGTACACTAGCATGGAGAACGAAGGCTCAATCTGCAGTTCAAGCCTTAAGGCCGGGGTGCACTAGCATGGAGAGCAAAGGCTCAAACTCAAGTTCGAGTCTTAAGGCCGGGGTGCACTAGCACGGAGAGCAAAGGCTCAAAGTCAAGTTCGAGCCTTAAGGCCGGGGTGCACTAGCATGGAGAACGAAGGCTCAATCTGAAGTTTGAGCATTAAGGTCGGGGTGCACTAGTATGGAGAGCAAAGGAGCAAAGGCTCAAACTCAAGTTCGAGCCTTAAGGCCGGGGTGCACTAGCATGGAGAGCAAAGGCTCAAACTCAAGTTTGAGCCTTAAGGCCGGGGTGAACTAGCATGGAGAGCAAAGGCTCAAACTCAAGTTCGAGCCTTAAGGCCGGGGTGCACTAGCATGGAGAGCAAAGGCTCAAACTCAAGTTCGAGCCTTAAGGCCGGGGTGCACTAGCATGGAGAACGAAGGCTCAATCTGAAGTTTGAGCGTTAAGGCCGGGGTGCACTAGCATGGAGAGCAAAGGCTCAAACTCAAGTTCGAGCCTTAAGGCCAGGGTACACTAACATGGAGAACAAAGACTAAATCTAGGTCGAGCATTAACACATAAGTTCTATGTAGGGGGCGAATGGAGGGAGGCTGGAACTTAAGGTGGACTCTATATCCAAGTTGTGCACTCAGATATGTGACACATATACCATGTTTATATAGGAAACCCTTGTTATTTAGATTATATACTATGCACAAAGATCAGTTTTACAGGTTCTCGACATATGTGAAGATACAAAAGAGAGCAGCAACAGAAGTGCAAACAATCTACGATGAGCAACGATTGACAAATGGCACACTTAGCGTGCAATCAAGTAAGCGTTTATATTGATATAGACAATCAATTAAAGAAGGACTTACTTGGCGCGTAAAGTATTCAATTAGATGAGAGAACACACGAAATGCAGATGGACGCACGAAAGTCTCCGATGTCGCACAGACGTGAGACGGATGCTTGAAGTCTCCGATGGCGTGTGGGCATGATGGTTTTGTAGGAAACAAAGGTCGGAACCAACGCAGACGTGTCGATTGCGGGAGGAAAAGAACCTGTTTGAAACGCAGGGCTGAAATGGAAATTCAAAGTCGGGCGCCGAGCAAGTAGTTGGGGGGAAATTCGAAATTGGGGCACGAGAGCCGAGCGGGGAGAAATTTAAAATTCAAATTTGAATTTGGGAGAAATTCGAAATTCAAATTTCAAATGGACAGAAGGGAAATTTGAAATTCAAATTTCAAATGGAGAGGGGGGGGCGCTGCAGAGGGAGAGAGGGGGGAAATTTAAAATTCAAATTTCAGGGCGGCGGCTAGGCGGGCGCTGCAGAGGGAGAGAGGGGGGGTGGGGCGCTATGACGAGGGGGCGGTTGGGCTTGCGCTGCGGCAAGAGAGGAGAGGAGAGGGGGGCTGGGGCTGGCGCTGGCGCTGCGAGAGCATGGAGAGGGGGGCTGGGGCTGGGGGCTGGCGCGCTGGCGCTATGAGAGCATGGAGAGGGGGGGTTGGCACTGTGAGAGCATGGAGAGGGGGGGTGGGCTGGCGCTGTGAGAGCATGGAGAGGGGGGTGCGAGGGGGGGTGGTGCGAGAGAGAGGGGAGAGGGGGGTGGGGCTGGCAGAGAGAGGAGAGGGGGGCTGGGGCTGGGGCTGGCGCTGCGAAAGCATGGCGAGGGGGGTGGCGCTAGCGAGAGAGAGGAGAGGGGGGGTGGCTGGCGCTGTGAGAGCATGGAGAGGGGGGTGCGAGGGGGGCTGGGGCTGTGAGAGCATGGAGGGGGGGTGGCACTAGCGAGAGAGAGGAGAGGGGGGGTGGGGTGGCGCTGGCGAGAGAGAGGGGGGGTGCGAGAGCATGGAGAGGGGGGTGGCGCGAGAGAGAGGAGAGGGGGGCGGGGCTGGCGAGAGAAAGGAGAGGGGGGCTGGGGCTGGGGCTGGGGCTGCGAGAGCATGGGGAGGGGGGTGGCGCTAGCGAGAGAGAGGAGGGGGGGTGGGCTGGGGCTGCGAGAGCATGGAGAGGAGAATGGGGCTGGCGAGAGAGAGGGGGGGTGCGAGAGCATGGAGAGGGGGTGGCGCGAGAGAGAGGAGAGGGGGGTGGGGCTGGCGAGAGAGAGGAGAGGGGGGCTGGCGCTGCGAGAGCATGGTGAGGGGGGCTGGGGCTGCGAGAGCATGGAGAGGGGGGTGGCGCTAGCGAGAGAGAGTAGGGGGGGTCGGCTGGCGCTGTGAGAGCATGGAGAGGGGGGTGCGAGGGGGGCTGGGGATGGTATCTAAAGTCATTACAGTAGTCCAGTCGGAAGAATATGAAGAAAACAATAGCTCAATCGAAATCCTTCTTCTCAACCGTGGATGAGGTATGCTCCCTAAAGTTCTATTTAATTCAATGTTTTATGTCTACTTTAGTAAATTTAAAGTCATTATAATAATTATAATATTACATGTTAGGACAATATGAAACTAACAAAGGATGATCATATGAATGAGGAGAATACCAATGGTATTGGTACATTGCAGGTAATATAATTTATAAATACTTCTTTCATGGCTGGCGTTGGGAGAGCATGGAGAGGAGGGCTGGCGCTAGCGAGAGAGAGGAGAGGGGAGGTGGGCTGGTTTCACTTTTGTTTATATACCCTTCTTCACCCACACCCCACTTGTTCTCTAGGATTATTCTAGCTTCCCTCTCTATTCCTACTTGCTTGTGTAATAGATAAGGCTCAAACTCAAGTTTGAGCCTTGAGCTTGAGCTTGAGATTTGTTCTCTAGGATTATTCTAGCTTCCCTCTCTATTCCTACTTGCTTGTGTAATAGACAAGGCTCAAACTCAAGTTTGAGCCTTGAGCTTGAGCTTGAGATTTCTTCTTTCTTCCCTCTTTCCCCATACACCCAAATATACTTTCAGCTTTCTACAACTTTACTGTCAGCCTCCTAGAAGCGAACTAGCATCCGCGGGTGAGACTCAAACTTTTGTTGGAGGAGCCTACCCTTCTAGCTAACATATGCAAGCTAATATATTATGCAAGTGAGGATGATAACTTTAACTGGAGCCTCCTAACAAACTAACATATGATGGTGAGGCTCATGAAGCCTCCTACTAACAAGCTAGCATATGCAGGCAAGGCTCAAGCTTTAGATGGAGCCTAGCCTCCTAGCAAACTAAGGTGAGATTCAAACTTTGGTTGGAGCCTGAACTCATGTTGAGATTGAATTACATTTATAGTTTTGTGTACTACCGTAAAAACATGGCTTCAATCTTTCTTATTGAGATCTTGATTTTCTCAGGGATTGGAGGGTCTAAAACAAGGTGCTTCCGAGTTTCTCATTGATGGTTCTGCAAGGAAGGCACACGGTGTTATTCTATCCATTGATGCATCTCAAACATGTGGTTTTCAATTCATTGGTGAGACATGTGCAGCAATACATGTTTGATGACACATTTCTCATTCCATTTGCCACAATGGATGCAAGAACAATATCTCAAGCAATTGGAAGCATCATCAAATGGCCATTGGTCAACCTTGTTATGGACAAAGACATTACTAATACCAACAAAGAGGATAATTTTGCGGAACTTCTTGTTGATCAAGAAGATCACTTTATAGATAGGGAGAGGTGGAAAGAGAAAAGTGTCATCCTCTGGGATGACAACAGATCTACAAAACTTGGCAATGAAGTAGTATTGCTGGTCCACCCATACGAGGCTATAAATTGTAGAGAACTAGGGGAGAGTAGCTTGGGTGTCATTATAGAAGGATCTTTGCATCCAAGTTTAACTTGTGCTTTAGGTCTGAATTTGGTTAGTTGGCTGATCAGGCAACTCACATTTGAGAATGGTGAACCATTAGTGAAGGACACAGAATCTTCTTCTATTGATGAGGGTATTCAAGATCACTTCATGCAAAAAAATATTGACAGCCTAAACAATTCAAGTGATTAAAAAGAGGATGATGATGTAGAGGGCAATGATGGCGATAGTTCTGATGACAGACACCATGATGCCATGAGCACTGACTATGATATCATTGAAGGGATAAATAAGAAAAGGAGCTATGTCCATAGGGTAAGGGTAATGAAAAATTACGATAAAACCCATGGAGCTAGCAAAAAATGTGATGTTGCAAACATTCACAAATGTCGCAACCATTGATTGTTGTGAGAAGCGATGTTGTCAATTTGGAGATAGATCTAAAATCATGCAAGCTAGGGTACACTTTTGGGGACAGAGCTATAGTACACGATACACATTTGTACTGGATTGCATGGGCATGGCCTATAGACAAGGTCAAGATGACGAGTGCTTTGAGTTCACATTTGATGGGAAGAAGGTTTGTAGTAAAGCATGGTATGTAATGCATGGCATTGGTAAGTCAACGTTCTATAGGCTCAGAAGAACTTCTTGAATGGTGCATGTAATGTCAGTCATGGCAACAGTGGGATAATACATAAGGGCATGACACATGTTGAGATGGCAAAATCAATCATATAGGGCTTCATAGATAATAATGCTGATCAAATGCCACATAGGTCAAGGACAACTATGGATGGAGCCCACGAGACCCAACGTGTTCTACCAGCAATGTACAAACAGGTGGACATATTGCGTGAAGTGAATGACACACTTGTCTCATAATACCGGCATTCGAATACCGGCCACTGTCACAACCATCATTCTCAAGATTGTGAAACACTGAGTTCAAGATAGTTAGTTTATCAAAAACCAGCACCTTCTCAAAATGCGACATTTGTACAGCAATCAAGGTCAAGTTAGAATCAACAAAAAATCAAGAGGAGCGTGCTAGATACATGGCACAAAGAAGGGCACACATGTTGCAGCAAATGAGTTGTAGAAATCTATACTATGCTTGGAGGAGCTCTTCCGAAATGAACCCAAACAGGTATTTGTGTATTATACATGATAAGATGGACCAGAGTCAGACTGCCATACCACAAATTAAACCAGTTCCTAAATCTCTCAATGGGGTTGAGAGGCTTCCAGTATCCTTAACAGGAGTGCTCACTCATGGACATGGACAAACAGCTTATGGTCACTTTACCTTGGGATTATGGCCAAGTGATCCCAACTTCACAATTTCATCTCTCTCAAAATGTTTAAGAAACTTAGAAAGAGGAGAGCAACACATGTATGGTGACTTGAGCTCACAAAACTCAGATGCAGAACCACGAACAGATCTTTTTGATTGTGTTTTGTCTACTATGGCCCTGTATCAGCATATGGAAGTGCTAAAGGAGAGAAACGCATATTGCAAGCAGAGCATTGAGGATGCAGATGCAGAGACACATGTAGAAACAAATGTGGATACAGAGGGAAATTGTTCTTCACATATGCAGTCAGTCTTTCATATGGAAGTGCTAAAGGAGAGAAACGCATATTGCAAGCAGAGCATTGAGGATGCAGATGCAGAGACACATGTAGAAACAAATGTGGATACAGAGGGATTTTGTTCTTCACATATGCAGTCAGTCTTTCATACTAACACACATGTGCAGGATAGGGGGAATGTCAATGCCTCAAGTTTAATGCCATCAAATTCAAGGACATTTTTCAAGAGATTGCCAAGGACGTTGTTGTTGCAACTTGACAACTGTGGTTTTGAAAATAAGAATTGTTATGTATTTGCCTATCTATCACTATTGGTTGCACGAGGAGTGTTTGACATGGTGCAGCTTGGTTTTCTTATGGTTGGTCATACTATTGATGCATTGTTTAGTCGCTTCTCTGAGAAGTTGAGGAAACAAACCATTTCCACATTTCCACATTTAATGAAGATCTTTAATGAGTGTGTTAGCATGCCTCCAGCACCCTTCCTCCTATAAAAGGTGGCAGACTTCAAAGGCTTTGTCAAGGGATGCTTACATGATGGAGCTGATAGCTTGATTGGACATTCAAAGCCATTGCAATTCAGGTTTTATATGAGTGATGGAATACCTTTGATGCAATACAAAGTACACCCTAAAAATGTTGATTGGTTACCAGAAAGAAGTATAGAGTTATGGAAGAGAAATGACTAGGAAGGACCCAAGCTTCCTGAAGGTTTTCCAAAAGTATTGCCACCCTTTGAGTATGTTAAGGAAAATGAGAAGATTGTGGAAGGCTTAAAAAAACATGTCAATTGGTGGAAAGAGCACTTGTAAGAGAAAGGAGACCAAAGTGATTATGCTAAGTGGATCAATCTGGTCCTTGCCTATTGGAGAATCTTATGCTAAACATGCAAACCCCTAGTGCAAGGGAAGACATTGGATTTCATGAATTTTGGCCAAGGAGTGTATGCAAAAAAGCTGAGCCTCTTAACCTTCAAGTGGAGGATGATGTAGAATGATTTGTTAGCACATGGGCAACTAGCTTCGTAATCTTTTAGCAATGTTGTATGAAGCTACCAAACTCATAGTTCAATCATTATTCAGATTGTAAGGCTCTCTTAAGCTTTTAGATTTATGGTTCACCCATTGTTCAAGAATTTTGATTCAATACAAATGGTGATCTTTTTATTTCTATCACCTAGTCTTTCTTACAACTTAAAGTTACATTGAATATCCTTTCTTTGTTTCTATGTTTGATGGTCAACTGGAGGCTATGTGACATAAACAAACTTAATTCTTGGTGTGCATGTGTGTGTGTGTGTGTGTGTGTGTGTGCAGGCAAATTTACATCCCACCAACATCATATATACTTGTTACAAATGTACAATAGTACATAAATCATATCGCATTATTCAAATGCTTGTTGAGAACATCCAATAATAAATCGTGCATATCGCACAATAAACATTGTATTGGATCTAACAAAGAATTGTCCCAAAATTGTGCATATTTTCCAAAATTCCTAAATTTGAGTTATTCCGAAGAAAAAATTGGTTGGCTCTTCCTTTCACCAGGTTTTGATCTACTTCAGAGTTGGACCCTGATTTTGCCAAATTCCAATATTTTCCAAAGAAAATATCTGTGCTGCATTTTTCCCTGAGTGAATCGTACAAGTTAGAAGTAATCTCAGTGAAGCATAGCTCATTAACTTCACCGATTCGACTCAATGCATCAGCAATGTGATTTAAGCTACCCTTTTTGTATTTAATCATAAAATCGAAATCCTGCATCAACTCAGCCCATCTTGCTTTTCTACCCTTCAAGTCCGGTTGATCAAAGATTGATGATCTGTCAAGACCATAAACTGAGACCCGTAAAGATACTGTCTCCATGCCTTTAAATCATAAATGATTGCATACAACTCTTTCTCCTGAACTGGGTACCTAGTCTATGCATCATTGAGTTTCTTACTCTCGAAGGCCACAGGCTTCCCATCCTGGAACAAAGCTGCACCTACCGCAAAATCACTAGCATCAGTCTCAACAATGTAAGGTCTGCTAGGATCTGGCAAAGCTAACACAGGAGTATCTCGAACTTTATTTTTCAAAATTTCAAAAGCCTCCTGTAGCTTATCATTCCAACCAATTGGAGAATTGGACTTTTTATTTTTACCTTTAAGAAGATTGGTAAAAGGTACAGTCAACTTCGAATAATCTTTAACAAATTTTCGAAGAAATACCACAAAACCTAAGAAAGATCTTAGCTGTTTGACCGTACGCGGAACTGGCCATTCCAAAACCTTTTGGATCCGATCCAAATCTATACTTAAGCCATCCCGAGAGATCTTATGACCTAAATATAACAATTCCTTTTTTAAAGAAATCACACTTAGATAATTTACAATACAGTTTTTTCTTCCTGAGCCTTTCTAGAACCTCTTTAAGATGACTCTCATGCTCATTCAAAGTTTTGCTGTATATCAAAATATCATCTAAGAAAACCACCACACATTTTCCTAACAGATCTTGAAATATATCATTCATCATCTGTTGGAAAGTTGCTGGTGCATTAGTGAGACCAAAGGGTAACACTAAAAATTCATAATGGCCATATCTTGTCCTAAAAGCAGTTTTAGGAACATCTTCCTTTGCTATACAGATCTGATGATAACTTGTTCGCAAGTCAAGCTTTGTAAAATACTTAGCTCCATGCAACCTATCAATAAGATCATCTGATCTAGGTAATGGGTATCTATTTTTAATTGTAACCTTGTTAAGACGGTTATAATCAATACACATCCTCCAAGTACCTTGATCCTTTTTCTTAACCAGGAGAACTGGTGCACCCCAAGGAGACTTACTTGGTCTAATTTGACCCATCCTCAAATATTCAGCTAGTTGTTTGGCTACCTCATCCTCCTCAGATTGGCTAAGCCGATACGGAGGAATACTAACAGGTTCTGCCCTTGGTACTAGCTCTATTTTATGGTCCACCTCTCGTTTAGGAGGTAATCCATGAGGCAATTCATCAGGAAATACATCTTGAAATTCGCCTTTAATGGAACTTAACACTTTACTTTCCCAAACATCTAAAGAAACAGTGTTTGCATCAAAATGAATATACGAAGACACTGGGATCCATAACCAATTGGAAAAGTTCATAGTTAAAAATATCTTCCATTAATTCCAGCTCATTGATAAACGTTTCCTTGGGTACAACAATGTTTCCTTTAAGAGTTACAAGGCTTCCATTGTGATGAAAAGACATCAAATGTTTGACCCAATCGATAAAAAAATTCTTATTTTTGCTATGAAACCATTCCATTCCCAAAATTATATCAATATGACCCAAGCTCATGACATGGAAATCAAGCCTATTTGAGTACAATTGGATGTCTAATGGTAATTTTGACACCTTCTTGTCCCAAAATTGGACTTGTCCTCCAGCCATCCTGACCTTGTATATGTGATCATTCTGCATGGTTTCCAGCTTCATCTTCTGTACCACAATATTGTCAGTAAAATTGTGAGTACTACCAGGATCAAACAAAATATGAACCTGATGTCCTTTTACTGATCCATAAACATGAAATAATTTGTTTGGACCATAAACGTCTTTATTGAAAGTACAATCTGAACATTGGGTTCCTTCAAGATGCGAAACATTAACTTCAGAGAATTTACCTTGAAGTTCTGTAATGTGAACAGATTTCCTTGGAATAAACTTTTTCGGTGCTGTCTTTTGAACAAGCGCCGAAGTTGTTGTAGCTTCATTCAAAGGACAAAATTTCTTTGTATGCCCTTTCTCTTTGCACTTAAAGCATGTGAGTTTTTTCCTACTCACAAACTTTGGTTTTTTGCTGGCATTGTCACCATTTTTTGGTTTTGGTGTGAAAACCAATTTCCTTTTTTGTCCACTGTTTGAATAAGTGAAAGTGGGTTTCTTTTCATTTGACGCTGGTTTTGATGAACTGGCGCCAACCATTGTCTTATGAAAAACCTGAGCAGCCTGAATAGCATCTTCAGCCATTTTAACTTTGCACTTCTTCACCTCGTATTGATAATCACGAGATAATCCATTGATGAAAATACCACACAAAGTATGATCATCAGACTTGGCTTTAGCAGCCCAACTGTCTAAACTTTTGCACATAGTTATCAAAAGACTGATTTGCCGTGCTATTTTTAACCAACTTGGCAATAACTTCGAATTCATCCTCTGGTTGGACAAATTCTTTCTTGAATGCAACTTCAAAATCTAGCCAAGTAGTGGGAATAGAATCTTCTTTTAGATCCTTCCACCAAGTCAAAGCTTTCCCCTTTAATAAACCCTGTGCCATTTGCAATTTTTGCACATCAGTGAAAGGGTGAAAAGCAAAGTGTGTATTCCACCTGTTAAGCCAGGCATCCACACATTCTGGTGTCTTCTCCTTCTTCTCTCCGCCATACACCTTTGGTGCAAAAGACGGAGCAACTGCATTGGTAGCTATAGATGAGGTGGCTAGAAGAGCTTTTTGCAGAGTTAAAATCTGCACCTTAAGTGATTCCATCTCATCATGGCACTTTGTTATAGTAGCCTCGAGACGTTGTGTCACCTCCAAAAATTCACTCTTTGCTACCGCCTCCTCTTCTTCTTCATGGAACTTATGATCTTCCCTTCTAAGGTTGGGATGATCACTCATGTCATCGACATTGTCATTGACCGAGAAGTCAATATGAGCCATGGTAAATGAGTTCTCTTTGAATCTGGGTTAAACTTTTCATCTTTCTCTTGACCCCACTTGACCAAAAGTTCTAGTAAATTAATTCACTAGAAACCACTGCACATAAGAAATGCTTTAATTAGCATTTGGTGGCTAGACATTGGCTAAAAAATCATGAAACATCATCTAGAATCAATCCAAACGAATAAAATATTAATACAAGGCATGCTCGTATTAATAATATGCAAATAACCCGCATTTGTTTAGTGTGAGTACATAAAAAACGTACTATAACACCAAATATTCCTCGAAAATAAAAATTCTCGAGAAAAAAGAATTACCATGATTTTTTTCTAATTTTGCCTAATTTCACAGGGCCTCAAAATATGTTAATTTTGAAAACCACCAAAACCCATCTTATGGCATTCCAAACCTATAATTTTTCAAAAAAAATTTAGCAAGTAAATTTGCCAAAATACCATTGATATTTTTTAAAAAAAATATCAAATTTTAGGATTTCTAAAAATAATTTCTAGAAATTTCCTAATTTTTCCTGAGAATCCCATCGCTCACGAAATTTCCAATTCCGCCCGACAATTCTCAAATCCAATAAAAATTTATAATTTTAATGGATTTTCTAAATTTCTAGGTCAAAAATATATTTTTAAAGAAATTTGAATGGTCACAGGCGCCCAAAAGGACACACCACATGCCAAACACCAACCCCACATTTTTTTGAAATTTAAAATAACCTTTGTCTAATTTTTCACTAATTTTTAAGATTTTTTTTAAAAAAATTTTAATCAACCCCGAACGCATTAGAATACGAACGGTCAAAAAATTTCGGAATTCCAATGGTTTTCCCGGAATACGGAAAGCCAAAAGTTTTGGAAAAATGAAAAGACAAAAAAATCAGAATGTGAAAGGTCAAAAGTTTCCGGAATACGAAAGGTCAAAAGTTTTTCCGGAATTCGGAAAGCCAAAAGGTTTCCCGAGAATGCGGAAAGCCAAAAGGTTCAAGGGAGAAAAAAAAATCCAGAAGAAAGAATACAATTTTCAGAGAAATAATATATTTTTTTCAGGATTTTTTTTCCTTTTTCCAAGCTTTTCCAAATGAAAATATCTTGAAAAGAAATATATCTTTTTCCAGAAAAAAGTTTTTTTTTAAAAAAAAGCTTATATGCTTTTAATTTAAAAGCTTTTAAAAAAATTTATAAGGGGGGGGGGCGAAATTTGCCCGCCGGCTGCTCTACGCAGCCCCCCGTCCGCCGTCTGTGCGTCAGAAACTAGAGAGAGGGAGAGGGATACCTCTCCTCTCTCTTCTCTTCTCTCTATCATCTTCCATACCACCTCTCTCTACCATCTCCTTCTCTTCTCTTCTCTTCTCTGTTAGAGATTAGAGATATGATTTAGATTAATTAATCACTTATTAATCATAATTAGTGTTTAATTATGATTAATATTTAATGACCTTTACGCACACGGGAGAGAACCCACACATCAATTGACTGCTCCACATTGCTTTTCAGCAAGAAAAATTGGCAGAAAATTGAAAACATGCCCGCGGAAAACCCGCAAAATGCATTAAAAATACATTTTTTAACCATAAAAATGCTCAAAATATTTCTAAAAAATTAGGAAAAAATTCCTAAAGTTTTTAGAAATTTAGGAAATCCATTCTACCAACAATATCCACAATAAAATATGTGGAATTTGGTAAGAATTTCCATTAATGCTTATTTTAACCATAAAAAATAGGAAAGAAATAGCATTAAACTCACGAAATTTTCCCGCAATGTCGATTCATCCATTGAGTAATAGTAACACACGTTCCAATCGCCATATCGACGATCCACGTGCAAAATCACCAAAATAAACTAATAAAATAATATTTTATTTAGTAAATATAAAAATTTACTTTTAAAAAAATGCCAAAAAATTAGAATAAGAAAGTAGAAGCAACAACAATTAGCTAGAGATAGCTCTGATACCACTGTAAAAACCCTAAGATCTCTCTAGATAATTAACATGCATAAACATGCATAAATCAAGCATAAACTCTACCACCCAACCACCCCCCAGCCAAAGGGTTGCACACATGAAATATAATGGAGTACCACATACCTTAACCTTAGTGTCCCATACCACCAAGAGATATAACTCCCATACAACAGCACTCAGCTCTATAGTGAAATGGCAAGAATGTAGATACAATCCTCTACACAAGAGAACATCCCTTGGTGTGCCCCATGTCCCTATTATATAGGAGGGCCCTCAAGTGACTCTTGACTCTCAATTTCCCATGTGTGACCCTTGGATGCCTGACCCTAACCTTAACCCTTAAGGTTAGTACTAACCCATGCTCCACTAGAGCTTGTTCCCATGCTCCCATGCTCATAAGCCTAATGTGGGTTAGCCTCCTAGTATATGCACATATAATGTGTACATAACAGGCGGAGACTCCCTATCCACGAGTTGGGTAGGGATGATCTCCCTAAATTCTCATCATTGTCACTGTACAGGTGATGATGGGGTTGCTCCCCTATCTCGATAGTCATTAGTTCGGTAGTCCTTATTTTATATCGAGATCAATAGCTTTAGATTTATCTTCACTATGTTGTGTGCCCTTTTTTTTAATAGACTAGTTTAGTTTGGTAGTCCTTATCTCATATCGAGATCAATAACTTTAGATTTATCTTCACTATGTTGTGTGCCCTTGTATCTCTATCTAGAATCTACCTAGATTACCCCATCAAAGCTCCTTAATAAAGTGCACATGTGGGTAGACGCCATTAATTTACAAGTAACTTTGGTTACAATAGTGATTCAACATTACTTTCCATATTTCTTGCTTCAAGTTCTTTTGTCTTTAAGTTCCGCTTAGTGTATTTTTCCTACATATTGTTAGATCTCAAGCTCTAGACAAAGTGTGGTGGGGGTAAGTGGTTCTTTGGGAGTAGATTTAGAGGGATGACACAACCTATAGCCACAAGGGCTTGACCACATTGGTAACTAGAAATGGATGGAACCAACTATACACTCTTGAAGCTCAAGATAAGACCCATTCCACATTCTTATGACTTCTAGGAGATAGCTACTGTGGTTGATGTGACGCCAAATCCAGCCTCAAATCTAGCAAATCCATTACAAACAATACCGTTAGATCTAGCTCTTGCCTTGGCATGGAGGAGGAGGAACATGTATACTCTTCTATGTGCTAGTGTGTTTCACTGATTCTTTGATGTGCCAGCATGAGTGATTCTTTGTTAACTTTGATTCCTCATACGAGGCTTGGGTGGTTCTATAGAACCAGTATAACGAAATAATGAATATGACAAGGATACAAATGCTTGAGAATCAGCTAACATCAAAGAAGCTTTTTGATGGTGAAGTAGCCGAGTAGTTCATTAGATGGATCAAGGATCTTACTAGCCACCAAGAAGTTCATTGCATGGATCAAGGATCTACAAGCTTAGATGGTTGTGGTTGGGATCAACAAGTCAAGTGAAGATTTGGCACAAAGCTATATCAGGATCTTACCCAAAAGTATGATAGCTTGGTTACCTCATTGAACACTTAGGTGAGGAATCCTCCCGAGTCTTAACTTTTGAAGAGTTTAGTGGCATACTCGTGGAGGAGGAGATGCATCAAAAGAGTAGGGATGGTGGTGATTCCACTTAATTCCACCATCTCTCCTAGCATAAATAAAGATAAGGGGAAGGACTCCAGTAACCCCTCTTGTTATGTCCTGTGTGTGGACATAACGAGGCTAGTATAGAGGCCCCAACCACGTTGTTTATGTTGAAAGAACGGTAGAGGAGGAGGAGACACACACACAGGAGCAAACCCTAATGTATATTCCAAACCCTAACCATAGAGGGAAGCCATGTCCACTCTCACACAAAGCATAATGCACTAATCCATAATCCACACTACACACAATGAGTTGTGTCCACACTCTCCTAACCCTAGCTAATGTCCACACACTATGACCAGCTGGACACGCGGTCATTTATGTCTCACACATGTTCCTACCTAATCTGCCAGCACATAGCATAGCTGGCTCACACTGACATCGAGCTTGAATCTCAACAGCCCAGATCTGATAAGATTCGGTGTGCTCCAAGCTTCACAGCTCCAATGGCAAGCTTCACAGCTTCTTTTCACAGCTTCTTCTCCCTCTTCACTCACTCACTCATAAACCCTAATAAACAGCACAAGGCTCTGATACCATGTTGAAAGAACAGTAGAGGAGGAGGAGACACACACACAGGAGCAAACCCTAATGTATATTCCAAACCCTAACCATAGAGGGAAGCCATGTCCACTCTCACACAAAGCATAATGCACTAATCCATAATCCACACTACACACGATGAGTTGTGTCCACACTCTCCTAACCCTAGCTAATGTCCACACACTATGACCAGCTGGACACGCGGTCATTTATGTCTCACACATGTTCCTACCTAATCTGCCAGCACATAGCATAGCTGGCTCACACTGACATCGAGCTTGAATCTCAACAGTTTACTTAGTGTGAACTGGTTATGGGCTATATAGTTGGGTTTGAGACTAATTTGAGAGAGAGTTCATATGTAGAAATCTACTTTAGGAGAGGGGCCTCTCCTAATGGATCCAACTTATGGCTAGTTGATGAGAGGGGCCTCTCCTAATGGATCCAACTTATGGTTAGTTGATGAGAGGGGCCTCTCCTAATGGATCCAACTTATGGTTAGTCGCACTAGTGACAGTTATGAGTCCAATACATGGGTGAAGGTCACCATGGAATCTTGCATGAGCAAAGACTTGATTGATATTGAGTACAGATGAGAAAAGTTATTATTTACAACTTGGCTTTATAATTGTCTTATATACCCTTGGCCCCTTTTCACACTTAGTAATACCTTGCCCCCCATGTTGGGCCATGCCCAAAACCATAGTCATTTACCACTTTACTACAAACCATCCCCACCCATAGGTTTCGTCCTCGAAACCTTATAACAGTTAGGCTTCCAAATGGGTTGGGCATCCACAGAAAAGTACTCAAGTCCATGTCCACCAAGTATATGGAAAAGAATGACTCATGTGAGAACATTCCCAAATGATCCATGGATGTAAATTGCTTCCAATGGCAAAAAATTGCATATTAAGCATGCAAAACGACCCCAAACTTACTCTCCATGATGATAGCTCCTTTGCCAACATTTCCAAATGAAAGTTCCATGATCTCCAAGTAGTATGAAGCTCTCTAACAGTGATTTACAAGAAATTCCAGCAAGCAAAACCACTGTTATGCCTCTTCATTTGATCTACCAAATGCACCCATAATGTCTTCATTAACTTGCAAGCTTGAGGCCGGCTACCATGAAGCTTCATCATTGGGTAAACCTCTCCATTTGATAAGGTACTTCACCAAAGAGCGGTTACGTAACACCTTCTCTCTAGTGCCCTATACCTTTTTCGGTATATATTCAATCATACCTTGCTCACTCATTGGAGGTAGCTCATCTTGTACTTCCACTATTAGTCCCACATAGGCTTTCAGATGAGAGACATGAAACACATCATGTTTACGTGTGGTTGCCGGTAGCAATACCTTATAAGCTACTTGCCCAACTCTTCCCTCAATCTTGTATGGACCATTGTACCTATGAGCCAGTTTGGTGTTTGTATTACCCTTGAGAGATGCATATCTAGATTTTGGTATGCATAAAAGTACCCAATCTCCCACATTGAATGCCACAAATATCCTATGGGCATCAGCATATTGCTTCATACTCCTTTGAGCATTCTTCAAACTATCCTTGCATTATTGTATGAGGATTTTCATTCTTTCCACCTCATCCATTGCATTTTGATTTGCAATCTCCTCCTTATTGATCATCATTGGTGCATTCACTTTGTACTCCCATAAGTAGCCTCAAAAGACAACATTCTAATGCTTGTTGGATATATCACCCAAATCCATTCAAAGGTTGAAAGGGGCTATATAACCTTGATTTCTTTACTCAAGCCACATCCTCAAAAGGGCGCCTACTTCAAATATAGCCTAGAGGGAATATTGCTCATTTATGGCATACCCACATGGGGGAGATGGCATACCCACATGGGGGAGATGGCCTCTTATGCTTGTAAGACATCATAGGTGATGTCATGTGGTCATGTACTACTTGCCTATATAAGAGGCTTTTGCTAATGAAGAAGTAACTCGTGTATTTCCATGATTATGCCCAAGCTATGTCTCATTAGTATCTCCTAATCCACTCTTAATCATGTTTATAATCATGACCTAACCATGACTATAACCATGTTTGATCCTCCTTAGTTTTGTTAATCCATTCCCAATACCAAGATTTGGTATCAGAGCCACGTTAATACAACCTCATCCCTCTCATTTGCCTCATCATTAGTGTTTAATTAGCTTAATCATAAGCTTATCCCTTCCTATTTCATAGCCTGAAATATAGGGCTGCCTTGGAGCATCCACAGCTCACACTCGCCTCCACGAACTCGTACGGGATTCAAGCTGTGCATTCTCAACATCATAAAGAAGCTGCAGCTTGGTGGAATTAGGCGGATTTTGAGCAGAGACGCCAGCATTGCAGACGAAACCGGCGCCAATTTTTTTGGGGGAAATCAGTCCACCGATTGAACCAGTGCAAGATTCACTAATTCGCTTTGGCTTTGGGGGTTTTCAATAGCTGCAAACACGCCTGTGCAGTCATTTTCTTGAATGGATTAGTGGTTTGGTGGCTTCAGGTCTGACATAATCTCAGAAAGCTCATTTGATAACAGTTAAAGCATGAATGATTAACTCACTTAATCACTAGTAATTAGTGCTTAATCTGGCCTCAAGTCATTGCTATTGAAGGTGCTAAAGGCATTTGGTGTTTAGACTTAGGCTTCTATCTCATTCAAGGACATCTAGTGATACAATTTTTCAGAAATTGTTGAGCTTCATGTATGTGGTGATATTTCTATATGTTGATGATGTTGTAATTTACATCATTGTTTAATCAATGACTGAACCATCTGATGCTGAATCATCAAATATTCAACATTTGAGGCCTAAGAAGAAAAGCAAAAAGCCAAGGAGACGGGTAAGAAACAATGTCTACAACTCAAGAGCAAACAATGTTTTAGGAGGGCATGATTGGTCTGAATTTTTCATAAATAACCTTCATCTATTTGGTGAAGGTATCTAATCTTGTAAAAGCATTAGACACTGCCCTTGAGGGATACTCAAGTGGTAAGACCTTGCTTTATCATCATGTCTACATCCTCATTTCATGTTGATAAGTTTAATGGGATAGGCTTTCATACCTGGCAAGTTAGAGTAAGATTTATTCTCATGAAGAAAGGTCTGTGGGGAGTTGCTAGTGGAAAGGAGAAAAAACCTACCACTAGAGATGGTGAACAAGGATGGTTACCTAGGGATGAGAAAGCTTTTGCCATAATTGCATTAGGTCTAAGTGACAACTACATACATCATATCTCTAATGCAAACAACTCAGCTGAAGCATGGGAAATCTTAGAGAAATTATTTGGGGCAAAAGGGAAGCATTCCAAGATAGGGCTGAAAATCCAATTCTTTAAACTTGAAAAGAAAGCTTCTGAGTCTTTACCTACTCATCTTAATTATATGAAAAGCCTAATGTCACAACTTGCAACAATAGGAGCACCAATAGATAAGGAAGATGCCATTGCAATTTTATTGAAAAGCATGCCTTATGATGAATATGGGCACTTAGTGTCAACTCTCATGAATCTTCCGGATCCTACTTTAGAGGCCATTGAAGCTGCACTCCTTGAGGAGTACAAGAAGAAGCAAGAGAATATAGGGATAATGGAAGGGGCATACTTCTCCAACAACAAGTCACACTTCAAGAAGAAGAACTTCATCGACACAAAAGGAAAGAAGAAGACTTGTGGATTCTGCGGCAAGGACAATCATATTGAAGAAAATTGTTTCTTCAAACAAAAGGCACAAAAGGCATTTCTCGCAAGTCAAGACAAAGAAGAGGTGCAAGAAGAGGCCTCCGAAGAGGCCAATTTTATCGAAGAAGAATGGGCCTTTTGAGTAAAATCAAGGGATAGCCCATACCATGTTTAAAAACCTCTCCATCCTAAACATAACTATCTCATTGTAAGCTTTACTATGGTATTCTAGCATCATCCATCATTGCTAGCATTGTAAACCTAACTGGAATAAGACCTACGGGCACCAGCATGGTCATCATAACTAGTTTTTGTATGTTGTAACTAGAACCTAGAATTGCCATCATAAAGGTAGCATTGTCATGGATTTGGTTGAAGGAGGGTTTGTTGGATATATCACCCAAATCCATTCAAAGGTTGAAAGGGGCTATATAACCTTGATTTCTTTACTCAAGCCACATCCTCAAAAGGGCGCCTACTTCAAATATAGCCTAGAGGGAATATTGCTCATTTATGGCATACCCACATGGGGGAGATGGCATACCCACATGGGGGAGATGGCCTCTTATGCTTGTAAGACATCATAGGTGATGTCATGTGGTCATGTACTACTTGCCTATATAAGAGGCTTTTGCTAATGAAGAAGTAACTCGTGTATTTCCATGATTATGCCCAAGCTATGTCTCATTAGTATCTCCTAATCCACTCTTAATCATGTTTATAATCATGACCTAACCATGTTTGATCCTCCTTAGTTTTGTTAATCCATTCCCAATACCAAGAATGCTTACATGACGTGCTATTGTAAGCAAATTCTACAAAAGGTAACCACTCATCCCAAGCATATTGCGTATCATGGCAAAAGTGTCTCAAATACATCTCCACCCACTTATTGACTCTCTTCGATTGCCCATCCATTTCCGGGTGATAGGCAGTGCTAGGAGTCAACTTGGTACCCACCATGATCTCAAATAGCATTCTCCAAAATGAACCCATAAACTCGACATCTCTAGAGCATCTCTATCACTCATAATTTGTTGAAGCATTCCATGCAACTCAAATACAAACTCCACAAATTGCCTTGCAACCATTGATGCCGAATGGGTGACCTTGGTAAGAATAAAGTGTGCCATCTATGTCGATTGGTGTGGCCACTACAAATAAGCTGTCCAAACCCTTCCTTGTGCAAGAAGTCCCATGATGAAATCCATGGATATATGCGTCCACTTTCCCTCGAGAATAGGTAAGGGCTAAAGCAAACCTCTCAGCTTATGTGTTGGATCCTTGTTTAATTGACACAGCAAACACCTTATAACATATGCATGCACATCACTCCACATCCCTTTCCAAAAGAAACTCTTCCTTATCTTGTCGAAGGTTTTGTAGAGGCCCAAATTACTCGCCTAGGGGTTGCATGCATTTCCTACATCACCTTGCTCTTGTATGATGAACTATGTACAAGATAAATCTTGTGCTTATAGTATAAGAGACCATTCTTGAGCTCATAAATGAGGCAAATCTTCATGGGTGCCTTGCTGTAATTTTTGCACCACTTGTGGCAACTCTTCATCCAAGAGATATTTCTCTTGAATATCCATGATCTAATCTTCGTGTAACTCAAATATTGCATTCAATGAACAAGCCCACATTCATGAAAGAGCATCGGCCACTACATTATCTTTTCCCTTTGTATAAGTGATCTCAAAATCATAGTTTTGCAAAACAACCAACCATCTTCTTTGCTTTGGAGATAGAGTTGGTTGTGATAGAAAATATTTGAGCACCCTATGATCACTTCTCACATAGAAATGACTCCCATAGAGATAATGGTGCCATTTCTTGATTTTATGTAAGATGGCAATCATCTCTTGATCATAGACATGCAATTCCATGTCTTTATCATCCAATTTGCAACTCTCATATGCAATTACTCTATGATCTTGATACAATACGGCCCCAATGCCTCTTCCACATGCATCCACCCCTTATTGTGAATGGCTTTGAAAATTCAATACACACCAAAATAGGGGCTGATGTAAGCATTCTTTTGAGCTCTTCAAAACTCTTATCTGAAGTTACATCCCAAAAGAATGTCTCCTTCTTGAGCTTCTCCGTCAATGGTGTTGCTATATGCGCATACTTCTCAATGAGTCTCTTATAAAATGAAGAGAGTCCCAAGAAACACCTCAATTGTGTTGTATTGGTTGGAATAGGCCACTTTTGCACACAATCCACCTTCTTGGGATCCACTCTTATGCCATCTTTCGAACTATATGACCAAGGTACTCCACTTCACTAGCCATGAATGTGCACTTGCTTTCCTTGGCACACAATTGATTGGCATGCAAAGCATCAAAAACCATGCACACATGCTTCAAATTCTCTTTTGCACCTTTGCCATACACCAAAATGTTGCCAAAGAAGGCCAATACAAACTTGTAGAGAAAGGGTTGAAGAACTTGATTTATCAAGGCTTGAAAAGTGGCAAGTGCATTAAACTCTTATCTGAAGTTACATCCCAAAAGAATGTCTCCTTCTTGAGCTTCTCCGTCAATGGTGTTGCTATATGCGCATACTTCTCAATGAGTCTCTTATAAAATGAAGAGAGTCCCAAGAAACACCTCAATTGTGTTGTATTGGTTGGAATAGGCCACTTTTGCACACAATCCACCTTCTTGGGATCCACTCTTATGCCATCTTTCGAACTATATGACCAAGGTACTCCACTTCACTAGCCATGAACGTGCACTTGCTTTCCTTGGCACACAATTGATTGGCATGCAAAGCATCAAAAACCATGCACACATGCTTCAAATTCTCTTTTGCACCTTTGCCATACACCAAAATGTCGCCAAAGAAGGCCAATACAAACTTGTAGAGAAAGGGTTGAAGAACTTGATTTATCAAGGCTTGAAAAGTGGCAAGTGCATTAAACTCTTATCTGAAGTTACATCCCAAAAGAATGTCTCCTTCTTGAGCTTCTCCGTCAATGGTGTTGCTATATGCGCATACTTCTCAATGAGTCTCTTATAAAATGAAGAGAGTCCCAAGAAACACCTCAATTGTGTTGTATTGGTTGGAATAGGCCACTTTTGCACACAATCCACCTTCTTGGGATCCACTCTTATGCCATCTTTCGAACTATATGACCAAGGTACTCCACTTCACTAGCCATGAATGTGCACTTGCTTTCCTTGGCACACAATTGATTGGCATGCAAAGCATCAAAAACCATGCACACATGCTTCAAATTCTCTTTTGCACCTTTGCCATACACCAAAATGTCGCCAAAGAAGGCCAATACAAACTTGTAGAGAAAGGGTTGAAGAACTTGATTTATCAAGGCTTGAAAAGTGGCAAGTGCATTGCATAACCCAAACGGCATAGCCAAATAATGATAGAGACTCCTCTCGGTACTAAATGTCATCTTTTACTTATCACCACTCTTCATCCTTATTTGGTGGTAGTTAGGCCTCAAGTCAATATTTGTGAAGAAACGTGCACCCTTTAACTCATCCAAAAGATCATCAATGCAAGGTATAGGGTGCCTATTCTTGATGGAAGCCTTGTTCGAAACACAATTCTAAAGGTTCATCCTTCTTCTTCACAAGAAGCACCAGAGATGCAAAAGGAGATTGAATTGGCTCCACCCATCCCATGTCCATCAATTCTTGCACTTGTTTAACCATCTCATCTCTCTCCATTTTGGACAATCTATATGGCAGCTTGTTGATGGGCCTAGCATTAGGCTCAAGCTCTATCCCATGATCAATGTCCCTGTTCCATGGTAAACATTTAGGCATGTTAAATATATCCTTGTATTTAGGCAACTTTTGCATGCCCTTATGCACGTCTGTCTTGATGACATCGTTCCTCTCCTCCTTGGCAAAGCTGTAATACATACACAATGACTTCTAGTTCATAAAGCTATGTGTACTTCCACTATCCACGAAAACATGAGACACTCTTCCATTCACTTTGGCCTTAAACCTCAAAGTGCTTGCACCCTTGCATCCTGCATAAGAATTGTGTGATAAGGAACATAAAGTTGGCTTCATACTTGCTTTTCCAAAAGTACACATAGGCATTCCATCATCATAATCTTGCCAAGCCTCTTGCAAAGTGCAATCGGGATCAAAAGGAAATTCTCCCTCAAGAACATGATCATCATCACTTTCCAAGCATTTACTACAATCACCAAAAGCTTCATTTTCATCTCCATGATGATCTTCAATATCCTTAGCCAAGACCATGTTAATGGTGATATTTTTGGCTTTGCAAGTTTTGAAATGCTGCTTGTTCCACTTTTCACCACATTTGTAGCAAAGCCCTCTCTTCCTAAACTCATTAATACGATCCTTCTTCATAAACTTGCTTTTATTGGCACCACCATTGGGTGGCTTTGTAGCATTATATGGTAGTGATGTGTGTGAACACACTTAGGAATGCCAGGGCACTTTTTCCCTCACTAGGAGGTTTTTTCCCCCGTGCATACGTACACCCTCTTATCTACTCATTTTGGGGCATGTACTTATCTTTTGTATCTCGCACACATCTGTCTATTCTAATCTAGTGAGCTTGTGTGCTCTTAAGATTCTCTATCTTGTGCATGTGCATTGTTGCAACCCTAACCCTAATTCCAAGAATTAGTATTAGAGCTAGCTGCCTTGACACTTGATCTAGTAGTCTGCCTCTCTCCTCCTCACACGACCCTATTTTTTATTTTTTGTCTCCGATTGAGATACCCTCTTAGGAGAATAAGGTATATACTTTAGTGTGATGTATAAAAAATACATAAAAATTTTGAGATCCGCGACGTGATTCGGGTACGTTTTGGACACCGCAAGGTTTCTGGAGATGGAGAGGCGTCATTTTGGATTGATTCTGCTTGATTTTGGGCGTTTGGGTTGTGCAGCGACAAAGATTTGGTATGCAACTACATCTACAGTGTCTTCAACAACATCGACCATCATAATTTGCCAGTAACACTCTATTCTCTACTCGGTGTTATTTTTCATACACTTTGTTGGTGATTCAGTCAGTTGGCAGCCATCATCTGGGGTTGCATTAAGTGAATACTGAGTACTTGCAGTGTGTTTGTTGAAAGATTTTGCATTTGGTAGACAGTCATGGCACGCAGTAGTGATGTATTCAACATGTTGTCCTACTGAGGACAAACATGTTGTCCTACTGAGGACAAACTTGATGGGACTAACTACCCATTGTGTTCCTATATGATGAGGCATGTACTGGTTTGCTAAAGGCCTTTGGAATGTGTTTAGTGGTAGTGAAACTTGTCCTGTTTCACAACTACCAGTGCAACCAAGTGTTGCACGTAATCTGAAGTAAAATCTGATACAGATGTGGTTCCTCCACATGCACCACCAGTACCTCCCACTGCTGCTCAAACGAGATGGGATAGAAGAGATGCATAGGCACATGCATTGCTTGCACTTTCTGTGAAGCATAGCATTATTCCTCATATTCAGTCATGTAAGACTTCAAAACAGGCATGGGATGCACTTGTTGCATTATACCAGGTGCGCAATGAAGCACGTGCTGCATATCTACACAAACAGTTGGAGTCTGAGCACATGAATGAGGGAGACTCAATGGACAGCTTCTTGACCAAGATTAAAGATTTTAAGGAGCAGCTCGCTAGTGTGGATGAGATATATCCAGATAGTACATTGGTGCTCACAGTTCTCAATGCATTTCTGAATTCTTATCAGAGTTTTACCTCTACCCTTAGACTCATGAAGGGAAATCCAAATGCCCTTACATTTGATAAGTTAGTTTCAATACTCTTGCAAGAAGAGCAGTTTAGGCAAAACAAATCTATTATGCGAGCTGGTGACTAAGATTTTGTTGCCAATCAGAAAGGCAAAGGTAAAGCTTTTTTGCATGGCTATAAGACAAAATCAGAATCCTCAGGTAAGGATGCGGAGAAAGAAGGTGCTAAGCCTAAACAGAAGGGCATGTGTCACTATTGCAGGAAAGCAGGGCACTACATAAATGAGTGCAAGAAAAGGCTAGAGAAGGAGAAAAAGAAAGAATCGGGCATGGCTGTGGTGGCTGATGCATCTGCACCAAGTGCAAAGAAGGAGGAATTTGTAAGTTTTGCTCAAGATGATTAGGCATGGACTATACATTGCAGTTATGACCCTTCTGTTTATTATGTATGCACGTTAGTAGTAGAATTGGATGCTTGGTACTTTGCTAGTGGTCCTAGTAAGCACATTACTTCACAAAAAAAATTGTTCTCATCTTTGGAATCTGTCCCAAGTGCAGGAACCGTCACGTGCAAATGGTTCCTCATATCCTGTTAGAGGAGTTGGTAGAGTTGTGCTCACTACTGCAAATGGGGGTGCATTTACTCTTTCTAAAGTTTTATATGTGCTAGGAATTAAGAAGAACTTATCAGTTTCAGCCTTAGCCTTGTCAGGCTTGATGGTGAAATTTGTTGGACGACAGATGTACAGTTCAGGATATAAATGTTGGTTATTCTATCATTGTCTCAGGTACCTTGTTTCATGGCCTATACAAGATGGATGTATTTGAGAAGTTGCAGCATGATGCTTGCTCAGTCTCTATGACTCGTGCTATGAGTGATGTAGAATTATGGCATGCACAATTTGGCCATATGAATTATGGCAGTTTGTTACGCCTTCAAAGGCACAATTTGGCCATATCAATTATGGCAGTTTGTTACGCCTTCAAAGGCATGATATGGTGTCTGAGTTGTTAACTCTTGAGACCCCTACTAGACATGTATGTGAGGGGTGTATTCTTGGTAAAATGCATCGGGCATCATTTCTAAAGGATGAATATGAGAGAGCTGTTAAGAAATTATAGCTTATACATAGTGATGTATACATATAGCTTATACATATAGTTAAGAAATTATAGCTTATACATAGTGATGTATGTGGTCCTACGAGGACACCATCTATTAGGGGATATCTCTACTTTGTCACTTTTATTTATGATTACTCCATATAGCTGGGTGTATCCATTAAAGTAGAAGTCAGAGGTTTTTATGTGCTTTAAAAGCACTTTGTATCCATGGCTAAAAATGCATGTGAATGTAAAGTTGGCACCCTTCGTTCTTTAGATTGAGGGAGGGAGTATATGTCCAAGGAATTTCATGCATATATGGTTAAAAAAGGCATAAGGCATCAATGTACATTGCCATACATACCTCAGAAAAATGGTGTGGCCGCGAGAGGAAGAATAGGTCTCTCATGGAGATGGCACGATGTATGGTGAAAGCCCAAATTTACCTCATGGTTTTTGGTTAGAGGCACGATGTACATTGCCATACATACCTCAGAAAAATGGTGTGGCCGCGAGAGGAAGAATAGGTCTCTCATGGAGATGGCACGATGTATGGTGAAAGCCCAAATTTACCTCATGGTTTTTGGTTAGAGGCAACTATGTGCGCAAACTATGTGTTGAATAAATGCCCTACCAAGGCCTTGCAGTCTAAAACTCCTTATGAAGCTTGGCATGGCAGGAAGCCTTTTGTGGCTCATTTGCATGTTTTTGGTTGTCTTGCTTATGCTCTTGTGCTGCCTGAGCAACAACACAATAAGCTTAATAAGGTAGTTAAATGCATATTTGTGGGATGATACAGTTCAGAAAGCAAGGGATATATACTCTACCATCCGACGTCAAAGCGAATTTTGGTAAGTAAAGATGTCGTTTTTGTCGAAAACTTAGTTCAACCCATGATTTCATGCAAAAAACAACAGAATGTATACTCACAGGACATGTTGATTTGTTTCTACCTTTGTTTAATGGAGGGCAGCCATATGTAGAGCAATTGAATGCTCAACCAAGTGCTGAAATTCAGCCTTTGTAGGTGCAAAATCAGCTTGCAAATCAGCCTTTTGATGAGGCAATTATTGAGGATGTAGTGGATGAGGAGAGAGTAGCCATAGAAGAATCTAGGCGTATGCCAAAATGGCTTCTGCAAACATTGAGGAATAGCAAGTTGGCAGCTCCTTTACCTAGCAGAACTCGTGCAGGTTCTCATCATGCAAATTATTATCATGTGGATCATGTTCTCATTTCTACTTTATGTAATGAGGAGGAACCTGTTTCTTTTGAGGAAGCACAGGATGATGATCATTGGATGCTTGCTATGCGGGATGAGTATGACTCTATACTTAAGAATGACACCTGGTATTTGATGAATCTACCTCATGGCAAGAAGGCCATTGGTATTAAGTAGGTTTACAAGTTAAAACGCAAAGCAGATGGTAGCATTGATCACTACAAGGCCAAACTTGCAAAGCAGATGGTAGCATTGATCACTACAAGGGCAAACTTGCAAAGGGGTATGCCCAGTAAAAGGGCATTGATTATGATGAGACCTTTGCACCCACATCTCATATGACTACCATTAGGTGTCTCATTGCTTTGGCAGCACATCATGGGTGGAATGTACATTAGTTGGACATTAAAAGTGCATTCTTAAATGGTGATTTACATGAGGAGGTGTATGTATTGCAGCCTCCTGGTTTTGCTGCTGTGTGAAAGGAGAAGAGTCTGAAGTATGTAGGTTGAAAAAGGCTCTTTATGGCCTTAAGCAGGCTCCTAGAGCATGTTATGAGAAGATTCATGCATGCTTGGTTCCAAATAATTTTTGCAATAGTCCAATAGAGAGTACCCTCTATGTGAAGAGAAGTAAGGACACATTTTTTTGTCATCGTTCTATACGTTGATGACATGCCGCTCACGGGACCCGATATACATCAAATTTTAGCCTTTAAGGCTGATTTGAAGTCATCGTTTGAGATGTCAGATTTGGGATCCTTGCATTACTATTTGGGGATTCAGTTTATGCAGCAGCGTAATTATGGCATTGTTATGCTGCAATCTAAATATATACAGAAGCTATTGAAGAGGTTTAATCTTGAAGACTGTAAACCTGTGGCTACACCTATGGAGACAGGTACTCGACTTGGTCTTCAAGATGCTGGAGACTCTTTTAATGCTAGTTTGTATCAGCAGGTTTGTATCAGCAGGAGGCTGTTGGATCCCTTCTTTATGTGTGTAACATGAGGCCAAATATACAGTATGCGATCTCACAATTGAGCAGATTTATGCAAAGCCTAGGTACAAAGCATTGGCAGGCTGTTAAGTGGGTTTTTCGCTATTTACAGGGCACTCAGTATTTTGGATTATTTTATCCAAAAGGGGGTGAGCTATAGCTACATGTTTTCAGTGATTCAGATTGGGCTGGATGTTACAACACACGAGTGTCCACTAGAGTGGGTTTTGCTTTCGCCTTGGTGACTCGTGTAGATCATGGCTTAGCAAGAAGTAGCCTACAGTGGCCACTTCCAGCTGTGAGGCTGAGTACAGGGCAGCTTTTACAGCTACAGCTGAGTGTGTGTGGCTCAGACGTCTTATGGCTGATTTGGGTGTTGTCCAAGCATCAAATCAGCATTTGATTGTAGCTTCTAATTTAGCTCTCAGTATTTAGTAGTTAGCCGGGTTTACCCATTTAGCAGTCGATTGTTTCGGCACACTCTGTACTTGGTATTTAACTTTTAGCTTTTGTCAGCAGAGCTGATTCAAATTCCATCCATCAACCAATTCAGATTTTGTTTCACCAAATTCCTTCGGTCACTCTGTAGTCTAGAGAGGCGACACCTGCACCGTGTATACTTGCCTAGAAGGCTTAGCATCCTGTTACCATATTATAGTAGTGATGTGTGTGAACACACTTAGGACCGCCGGGGCACTTTTTCCCTCACTAGGAGGTTTTTTCCCCCGTGCATTGTATATACGCCCATTATCTTCTAGGGCTTGTTATCTTTCATTTTTGGCACTCATAATACACTACTGTGTTGTGCTCAAGCTTCCTCATCTTCTTGAAGTTGTGTGTGCATTCCTGCAACCCTAATTCCAACAATTGGTATCAGAGCAGGCTTCCTCCTCCCGGGCAGCATCACCGGCACCTGCCGCTTCATCTCCTCCGATTGCGACGAGATTTCACGAGCGTCTGCAGGTTAGTATATGCCGTGGGAGAGCTCGTAGGGCTTGGTCATTTCAGAATTTTGATCTGAAGTCATTTCGCCCTCCGTTTTTGCATTCCTAGTACTGCGCAGGCAAAATCGTCCTTCTGTGCAGATTTTCTGTCAAGATTAAAATCTGCAGGACAGGTGCCCATTCGTCTGTTTTGGGCTGTGCTACATAGCACAGGTCGATTTTATACAGGTTTACCTCTTACAGACAGCATTTACATCTAGTAGTACAGTCATTGGCCATGGCTGACAACAATGATGTATTCCGCATGTTGGCTGCTGAGGATAAGTTGGATGGCACCAACTATCCATTGTGGGCATATATGATGCGACATGTATTGGTAGCAAAGGGGTTATGGAACATTGTGCAGGGTATTGATGCACGTCCTATTGTGGCTGGGAATGCTGCAAACACATCAGAAACAGGTACTGTTGATGATGGTGCAGGCACAAGTGCTGTAGCAGCTGTTCGAGAACCACCACTTTCAGCAGAGCAGATTCGTTGGGATGGTAGAGATGCGCAGGCTCATGCCTTGATTGCGCTGTCTGTCAAACGTACCATTATCCCACATATTCGCTCCTGCAGGACTTCTAAGGATGCTTGGGATGTACTTGCCACATTGTATCAGGCAAGAAATGAGGCTCGTGTTGCTTATCTCCGAAAACAGTTGGAGAGTGAGCATATGAACGAAGGTGATTCTATGGATAGCTTTTTGACAAAGATCAAGGATTTCAAAGAGCAGCTCATTTCTGCAGATGAAATCCTGTCAGACAGTTCACTTGTGCAGACTGTTTTGAATGGTCTACCAGATTCTTATCAGGGTTTTGCTTCCACTCTTCGCTTGATGATGAAAGGCAATCCCAATGCCTTATCATTTGAGGAGTTAGTTTCTGTTTTGCTGCAAGAAGACCAGTCAAGGCAAAACAGGAATATTATGCGTATCGCAGATCAAGCTTTCGTTGCTAGTCAGAGAAGCGGGAAAGGTAAAGCTGGCTTTTCTTCTAGTAAGCAGAAATCTGCAAATGCTGCGCAACCAAAGAAGGAAGACAAAGATGAAAAGAAGGGTGACAAACAGAAGACATTTTGCAAGTACTGTAAGGGAAATGATCATGTCATCAAAGCGTGTCCTAAGCTGGCTGCGAAAGAGGCTAAGAAGAAAGAGGCTGGTATGGCTGTTGCAGATGCCTCTCCTTCTAACAATGAATCTGCTAATGTTGTGCTAGATACAGAATGGGCATTCAATGCGCAGTGCAGTTATGACCCATCTTTGCATGACACATGTATGTCTGCAGTAGATTCAGATGTATGGTACTTTGACAGTGGTGCCACTAAGCATATCACCTCGCAGCGCAGTTTATTCACTTTCCTTGAGTCTGCTCCCACAGGGAATACTGTCACTTGTGCCAATAACTCCTCTTATCCCGTTGAAGGAGTTGGACAGATTGTGCTGAATGTTGCAAATGGCAACACCTTTACACTTTTTGATGCATTGTATGTGCCAGGGATCAAAAAGAATCTGCTGTCAGTCTCCGCATTTGCCAAAACAGGTTTGGTTGTAAAATTTGTGGATGACAGATGTACTGTTCATGATCTCTCTTGTGGTGACATCATTGTAGCATCTGGTTCACTATGTCGAGGGCTGTATAAGCTCAATATGGATGGCAAATGTGTAGAGGATTCAGCATGTGCTATTATGGATACGCAGGCTATTTCAAATGCAAAACTGTGGCATGCACGTTTTGGTCATCTGAATTTTGCAAGTTTGCTGCGCCTGCAGAAATCTGAAATGGTGTCTTCTTTGCCTAAGCTTGAGGCACCTGTCAAGCATGTTTGTGAGGGCTGCATATTGGGTAAAATGCAGCGTGCTTCCTTTCCCAAAGATGGATCAGTGAGAGCTGAACGCAGATTGCAGCTTGTTCACAGTGATGTTTGTGGTCCCATGCAAACTCCATCATTTGGAAACTACCTTTACTTCGTGACTTTCATTGATGATTTTACCAGGCATGCATGGGTATATCCTTTGAAGGCAAAGTCCGAAGTGTTTTTGTGCTTCAAACAGTTTTTGGTTATGGCTGAAAATGTGTCAGAAAGTAAGATGGGCACCCTCCGTTCAGATCGAGGGGGGGAGTATATGTCTTCAGAATTTAATGCATTTCTGGCTGAGCGTGGGATAAAACACCAATGTACAGTGCCGTATACACCACAGCAAAATGGTGTGGCTGAGAGAAAAAACAGGTCTCTCATGGAAATGGCAAGATGTATGGTTAAGAGTCAAAGTCTACCACATGGTTTTTGGCTTGAGGCTGTCATGTGTGCCACTTATGTACTAAACAGGTGTCCCACCAAAGCATTACAGGTTGTCACTCCATATGAGGCTTGGCATAGCCGCAAGCCATCTGTTGGCCATTTACGTGTTTTTGGTTGCCTGGCATATGCATTAGTGCCTGTGCAACATCACAGAAAATTGGATGACAAAGCTGTCAAATGTATTTTTGTTGGATATAGTGCTGAGAGCAAAGGCTATCGTTTGTATCATCCACAGACAAAGCGCATTTTGGTTAGCCGTGATGTTGTATTTGTGGAAGATGCAGTTCAGCCCTTGGTTTCATGTACTAAGGAGACAGATATCAGCTCACGTGATGTCTATGATACATTGTTGCCTCTTTTCAGTGGTGCACAGTCAAGTGCAATACCTCATGAGGCAGTTTTTCAGCCTATGCAGGTTTTAAATGATGGCACAGATCAGCCTATATCTGATGCAGATGTGCATGATGCACTTGAGGATGAGAGACAAGAGATTGAAGGCTCTAGGAATATGCCTAGATGGCTGGTGCAGACTTTGCGTGACAGCAAGTTGGATGCCCCTTTGTCTAGTCGCACTCGTTCTGGCTCTCATGGTGCCTCTTATGCGTCAGATTGTTATGCATTGGCTGTTTCTAGTATGTGCGATGAAAGTGAGCCTGTTTCATTTGATGAGGCACAAAGTTCAGAAAATTGGATGGCTGCTATGCAAGCAGAATACGATGCTATTATGAAGAATGGTACATGGTCTTTATGTGACTTGCCCCCTGGCAAGAAGGCCATTGGCACTAAGTGGGTATACAAATTGAAGCGTAAGCCTGATGGCACAGTGGATCGCCATAAGGCTAGGCTTGTTGCAAAAGGTTATGCTCAAGAGAAGGGCATTGATTTTGATGAGACTTTTGCTCCCACATGTCGTATGACCACTGTTCGTAGCATCTGTGCATTAGCAGCTCATAATGGTTGGAATGTACATCAGCTGGACATAAAGACTGCGTTCTTAAATGGAGATTTGCATGAGGAGGTGTATGTATCGCAGCCTCGTGGTTTTGTTCAAAGAGGGCAGGAAAGCAAAGTGTGCAGGTTAAAAAAGGCTTTATATGGTTTAAAGCAAGCTCCACGAGCTTGGTATGAAAAAATACATGCATATTTGACTGCACATGGGTTTCAGAATAGTCCAACAGAAAGCACTTTGTATGCTAAACGTGTGGATGGTGTACATCTAATCATTGCTCTCTATGTCGATGACATGCTGCTCACAGGACCAAATGAGAGTCATATTGCTGATTTTAAGGCTGATTTGAATGCCTCTTTTGAGATGTCAGATTTGGGGCATTTGCATCATTATTTGGGGATACAATTTAAGCAGTGTGATGGAGGTATTGCTTTGTGTCAGACAAAGTATATTGAAACATTGTTGCGGAGATTTGGCCTTGAAGACTGCAAGCCTATTGCTACTCCAATGGAGACAGGTTTGAAGTTGAGTCTTCATGATGCTGGAGATCACTTTGATGTCACACTCTATCAAACAGCTGTTGGTTGCCTCATTTATGTATGCATTACGAGGCCAGACATTCAGTTTGCAGTCTCACAGGTGAGCAGATTTATGCATAGCCCAGGCATTAAGCATTGGCAGGCAGTGAAGCGTATCTTTCGCTATTTGAGTGGTACTCGGCATCTTGGGTTGTTTTATCCCAAGGGGGGATCATTGCCGCCAGATTTACATGCTTTTTCAGATTCTGACTGGGCTGGTTGTTATGACACACGCGTGTCCACGAGTGGTTTTTGCTTCATGCTTGGAAGCTCATGCATATCATGGTTGAGCAAGAAGCAGCCTACTGTGGCCACTTCTAGTTGTGAAGCTGAGTACAGGGCAGCTTTCACAGCTACGGTTGAGTGTGTGTGGCTCAGACGCCTTATGGCTGATTTGGGTGTTGGGCAGCCATCTGCCACCACCATCTTCACTGACAGTCAGAGCGCATTGGCAGTTGCGCGGAACCCAGTGTTCCATGCTCGTACGAAGCACATTGAGGTGCACTACCATTATGTCAGGGAGAGACTCTCTGCAGGAGAGATCAGTTTGGCTTATGTGCCAACACAGGATAACCTTGCAGACCTTTTCACAAAGGCTCTGCCTCGTGAGAAGTTCGAAGCTTTTCGCAAAGCTTTGGGCTTACTCCCTTTTGTGGATTCGTCCACATAGCTAGACACTTCCCTATACATGAGTGCTAGCTCTTGTTCACCGCATCACTCCAGGGGGGATTTGTTACCATATTATAGTAGTGATGTGTGTGAACACACTTAGGACCGCCGGGGCACTTTTTCCCTCACTAGGAGGTTTTTTCCCCCGTGCATTGTATATACGCCCATTATCTTCTAGGGCTTGTTATCTTTCATTTTTGGCACTCATAATACACTACTGTGTTGTGCTCAAGCTTCCTCATCTTCTTGAAGTTGTGTGTGCATTCCTGCAACCCTAATTCCAACACATCCTTCTTACCCTCATTGGAATTTTATAGCACCTAGCTTAGGACAAGCTACCTTACTATGTCCGGGATCAAAACAGTGAAAGCATAGTTTATCCTTTTTTGCTTGCTTATATTGCTCTTTCTTTCGCATGTGCGTGGGATTCCTTTCTCTTTGTGAGATTTTTATGTCTCTTGGTCCAATGAAACCCTTTTACCCCTTTGCTCTCTTGCTCTCCATGACGCGCTTGTCCCTTGTCACTCTGAAAAAAATTTCTTTTAAATTTTGATGTCCTGCTCTCCCCAGGCTGCTGTTTGAAAACTGACTATGATCTATGAGATATAGCATTGTATATCTAAGCATATTTGATCGCTTTGTCGAGGTCTTTAGGTTCTTTGGGTTGCACATAGCTTTCGTACTCGAGTTCTAAATCATACATATATTCGCACAAAATTTAGAATGCATCGATTCCCTTCAATTTCAAAACTATCTTGCAATACTTTGAAATATACTACATGAGTGTTATGCTCCTCATGGAGCATCTATCCCACTTACGCCATGACCTCTGAAGCTTGTTCACAGTTAACAATTCCTTGTGGAATGTTCTTTCAAACTCGATCCAAGTGTGAGATTGTCTAAGACTATGGGCTAGGCTCATCCACCATTTGTACATCAAAGCTGGTCTCAACCACTCTAAGGATATGTAGATCAGACTATTTTTGCAAAAAATTATTGACTACATCCTTGTTGTGTTCTTTTTCTCCCCCCCCCCAAAGACTGGCGCTTTGAGATATTTTAAGATGTTTGTAAGCTGCTTTGGACTGCATGGTAGACACTACGAATTGCCTTCATGAAGATCGTACGGAATCTCGTCAAGAAACGATGGGGCTGCTGAGTGGCCCCCCAAATAGTGATGTATGTCTCGAAAGGCTTTCAAGATATCTCATTGGTTAACAAAACCTAAATTCTATCTTAGTAAAATATCAAGCTACAATGAGTTGATCAAATTACTCATCAATTATAGGTATTTGATATTTATTTTTAATCATTTTTTGATTAAGAGTATGGTAGTCTATGCACATCCGCATAGATCCATCTTTCTTCTTTACCAAAAGAATGGGCGATACCCAAGGCAAAGAAACAGGTTTAATAAAACTCTTCTTAAAATAGTTGGTCAACTGTCGCTCCACCTCCTATGCTTCGGAGTGGCTAAGCTTGTGTAGGCTTATTTATTTGTTTTGATCCAGGCAGTACCCTAATGGTATGATAATCATCCCTCGACAATGGAACACCATTTGGTAGGTCTTCAAGAAAAACATCCCTATATTCTTGTGTTTAAAGAATTACATACTTTTCATTTTTCAAATTCTCATTTTTAACTTTGGACTGTTTTATGTTTTGATCACAAGCAGATAAAAGAGGGTTTACACAAGCAGATAAAAGAGGGTTTACAAATAGTGGGTCTCCGCTAAATTCATTAATGTGTTCTGTTTCAACTACAAAAACAATAACATCATTAAAACAAAGAGTACAAGAATATACCTAATTAACCAGGTTGAGCTCGATGGTGTGGTATAACTCCATGGAAGAAATCAATGGTGACGTGCACATCATGCTCACCATGCAAAGCAATAATTCTACCCTCATGCATAAACTCAAAGCTGTTGTATTGGTAAGTACCATGTATGCTAGGGCTCAAGTGGAATAACCACTCCCTCACTATTATCACATTAGCTCTAGTCAAGTGCATCACTTGAAAGTCTAGTCTCATAATCTTGAAATGAGACAAGCACTCCTAAAACCACCATGTCCCAAACAGTTTGATAAAACGCCGCTAAGGAGACCATGTACTTATGATCGTTACGCGTTTCAAGAAATTTCAATTTCTTAACCAATGCATAGTTAAGAAAATTATGTGTGGCACTGTCGTCGGATCATTATGATGACTCTATGGTCATTGATTGAATCGTGCATTTGGATCGAATCATGTGGCCCAAACAATAGCTAGCACATTGCCTACGTAACACTACCGGCGTGGGTGCTATCAGTGTGACAGACTGTCACCTCCCTAAAATCTGTAGTTTGGAGAGGAAATACCTGCACCATGTATACTTGCCTAGAAGGCTTAGTATCCTTCTTACTCATTGGAATCAGCTTAGGACAAGCTACCTTACTATGTCTGTGTTCAAAGCAGTGAAAGCATAGTTTATCCTTTTTTGCTTGCTCATATTGCTCTTTCTTTCGCATGTGCATGGGATTCCTTTCTTTGTGAGATTTTGATGTCTCCTTGTCCAACGGCCCCGTTCCCCTTTGCTCTCTTTCTCTCCATGACGCGCTTGTCCTACTTGTCCCTTGTCACTCTAAAAGAAATTTCTTTTAAATTTTGATGTCCCACTCTCCCTAGGTTGCTGTTTGAAAACTGACTGTGGTCTATGAGATATAGCATCGTATATCTAAGAGTATTTGATCACTTTGTCGAGGTCTTTAGGTTCTTTGGGTTGCACATAGCTTTTGTACTCGAGTTCTAAATCATGCATAAATCCGCACAAAATTTAGGATGCATCGATTCCCTTGAATTTCAAAACTATCTTGCAATACTTTGAAATATACTACGTGAGTGTTATGCTCCTTATGGAGCATCGATCCCACTTACGCCATGAGCTCTGAAGCTCGTTCACAGTTAACAATTCCTTGTGGAATGTTCTTTCAAACTCGATGCAAGTGCAAGGCTATCTAACACTATGGGCTAGGCTCATCCACCATTTGTACATCAAGCTGGTCTCAACCACTCTATATTCCTCAGGTGTATGTCTAAGGTTATGTAGATCAGACTATTTTTGCAAAAATATATTGATTACATTCTTGTTGTGTTCTTTTTCTTCCCCCCCAAAGACTGGCGCTTTGAGATCTTTTAAGATGTTTGCAGTTGCTCTGGACCACGTGGCAGACACTACGAACTGCCTTCATGAAGATCGCACGGAATCTCATCGAGTAGAGTCTAAATGCACTTTGCTTGGTTGAGAGAACTCAACAAAAAATGATGGGGCTGCTGACTGGCCCCCCAAACGGTGGTGTATGTCCCGGAAGGCTTTCAAGATATCTTGTTGGTTTTGCTCTAAAGGTTAGGTTCTTTTAAACAACTCCAAGAGGGTTTCATGCGAAACCTCCTATGTGAGAACCTCATCGGGTTACGTATCTATGGAATCATCCTCCTCAATGTCTAAGAGGTCCTTGTTCGTGTCTAAGCTCATTTGGGTAGTGTTTAGATCTACGTCGTCTACTCCCTGAATGTGGGTCATCTTTAGCCGCCGAAGGACTAATCTATGGAGTCGTTAACAGACAATGGTAAGGTCAGGGTCGCACCATGAGAACTACCAGTCGCATCCGTGCAAAGTCAAGTTGTGAGCGGAGGAGGAATGGCCTCTGTCTGACATGCATGTATTACTTGATGCACACGAGCAAGGTCGACTTGTGTCAAGCTAGAAAGAGATGACAAGACCCTGGAAACACCCCCTAAGGTACCCTCTGAGGTTAGGGTTGGTGGGCTATCACTGGATGAGATGAGTGCAAATGATAAATTATGCAAAAAGAAAGATGCACTTTATCCCCATCAAGTTTCGGTTGGGGCTGCTGTGAGGCATTAAAACCTTTCCAAGCCTTCTTGGGTGGTCAAGTCGAGATGGCCGAGTTGGTCTAAGGTGCCAGATTCTGGAAGGGCTGCTGTGTGGCTACCCATGGCTGTACGAGCCCGTTGGGTTGACCTCCGCGCCGCTGTACTTGCCGGTGAGCTCTCTCTTTGAACCATAGGGTTGTGGGTCGTTGGGCTTCTCCACTTAGAGAAGGCCCGCTGTGTTGGCCGTTTCTGGGTTGCGCTGTCGTGAGCAGCTGTGGAAACCAGAGCACGTCGCTTCTGGTATTGGCCGCTTCAAGCGCCCAGCATTTGTAGCGGCCAGCACTTGAGTTTACACGATATCTTCTTTGCGGCAGTCTCTCAGATGAGGTGAGGCTGAGCTGCTCTGTAAGTGGGAGGTGACGAAGACAATGACGGGAGAGAGAGAGAACTCAAGAGCGCGAGAGCTTCCATAGAGCCCCATGAGTATGCACAATAGCTCTTTTGCATAGATCTATGCATGTAAAAGATCTCTTATGCATGCTTTCAAGAGGATGAAGAGCATGCATAGAGGTTTTTAGCAATGATGTTAGATAAAACCATATTAAACCCAAGACATTGCACCATATTAAGTAATGATGAAGAGCATGCATAAAGCCATTGCACCATTTTCCCTAATAAGTTGGCACCATTTTCCCATATATATATATATATATATACATTAGAAAGTATATTGCCCACCCTTTCCCCCCTCCTCCACATACACATATATATATTCTAATATTATATTATGTGCATGTGTAAGAGAGAATATACATACCTATACATACATAGATAAACACACACACACACACACACATTATGTATATATGTATGTATGTATATATAGGTATGTAAGCATGTAGATATAAATAGGTCTATATGTATGTTGACGCACACACACGCACATGATACATGCACACATGCACAAAAACACACACATACACACTCGCATACATGGACACATGTGCACACACATAGAGATATGCACACTTACATGCACACACACACTCAAGCTTGCACATACACATATGTACGTATACATGCATACAAGCACATACATATATACACACATACATGGGCAACTACAGCACATGATGTGGTCTTTCCAACTGAAACCCTATTTAAAAAGGATTCCATGTCAGGCTCGCTTCCTTTGTACCATTATGTCAAGTACCCAAGTTGTTTGGTGCATTGCATGTACGAATTTACAATGTCTGTCACACAAGCATCATAGAGGGATATCTTTCTTTTGTACCCTTCACCAGCCATCCAACTTGCATCATGCACACTCTACGAATAATTTGTTTTTGGTACATGTGCTTGTTCCCAAGGACTACCATTTTCCTATAACACAAATGTCAACCCCGTGTTATGGCGATATCACAATAACTCCGGCTTAATCACATAATTTTTTAAAGCGATAGCGGTAAAGAGATCAAGAGATACTCACATCATTATGTAGACTTCTCCAATGAGCAATTCTGTTTTCCCATCATCTAAACCATATATTAAGTGCATAAATGTTTTCTTATGGAACATTTTCAGTGCACCACCATCCTCTTATATCTATAGCAATTATGTTTTCCCATCATCTAAACCATATATTAAGTGCATAAATGTTTTCTTCTGGAACATTTTCAGTGCACCACCATCCTCTTATATCTATAGCTTGCTTCACTGCTTCTGTCTTAGAGCGACACAACCTCTATATGGTCTAATAAATTTAAATTCACAATAGTGTTTATGTCAAATGTGGAGAATGGGAATAAGTATGTGACTTCGCGCGGGTCATTATTGTCTGAGCAAGGGTCTGCAAGTAAATAAAAAGAAGGTATTATATCCCAAACTTGGACATTATTTTGTGTCTTTGGTAAGTTGATTGAAAATACAAACATCTTGATATTTCATTATTGGTAGTGCATGAACACGGCTCACCATCACAAAGGGAGCATCATAGCAAACACAAACTTGACTTTGGGACACAACAACATGCACAACATAAGGGTACTATGATATGCTATGTTTTGATTCCTTGGTCATATGTAGAGTTTTCCTATTTGTGTGATTGTGAATCTTTACTATGAATGAATAGGGAACAAGACATATATTGATATCATGTCACTTGATGTGCGTGACTTGATTAAATAGCCTAGCCTCACTATGTGAGTATTTCTCCTTTGAATGTTTTTATCAATGTCTAAGTTTTATGCGTGACAATTAGCTGTTTTATGCCTCAAGGATTTCATCTTGGCTTAGCAAAATCAATGTTTGTGGGCTTTCTTACCAAGGAACTCCTTCCAAGGAGGTTGCTAGTCTTATGTGGGCTGATTTTCCAACTTAGGTTGGCAATAAAACGTGCATCGCCTATAGTTTGTTGACCGGAGTGGAATGTTTTCCACTATGATCTTTCGTTAGCCTCATCGCAGTTGACAAGGACCTTCCTTGCAGACGAGGGATGGTACATTACCCTCAATCTTGGTAGACATTTACCCATCATAGCGAAGCATGCTAAAAAAATGGTTTAGTGTTGCATAAAACACAGACACTTATATTAGATGATGGATACCTTGATGAGGATGGAGAGGAGGTATGTTTGTTGTAATTTTTTTAGTTACAATGCATGGTGTTATGAATAAAGTTTATTTATGAGAAACACAACATTGCCATGTCTCACAGATTATAGATGGAGTCATTGGCCTTTTCTATCGAAAAGGTTGTTCTATTCCCTACATGCCTCACAAGTTGGGTGCAAAGTTCTCTTCAAAGTGCATTCCTTCCAAAATCAGTGTGTTGTGTGAGACTCTAGATGATCACACAACATTGGCAAGGGATTATGTTCGAGGAGGAGCTAAGCGTAGCGAGCTTTTCTTTAGGTATGGGAACAAAACTAGTGCTTGTACTATAATTGTAAAAACTTATGTTAAAGACATTCTCTAAGTTTATGTTGGTTGCAATTAGGTGGTTGTTGACCACCTTTATCGATCGCATGGAGAGTGTGCTTGATATTTTCTGCGGATGCAGAAGGTTGGGTTCAGTTTCACAGGAGATGCAAAGGCATTGCCTTTGCAATGATAATGACCGAGTTTTGGTTGACACAATGTTACAGGATTTGCCTTGTGGACACTCTCACATAGTGATCTGGGGATGGAGTTTGGTAGTGGTCTCAAAACTCTTGTGGATCTCATATTTTGTTTTCTATTCTGGTTTGGTATGACACATTGACATGGATTGTTTTGGTGCATTAAGAGGCTTTTTGGTTTTAAGAGGTTTGGTTTTATATGTGTCATTTTTACTGTTTTTTGACACACATTCAAAATGATAGCCATTATGTAGGTGATGAATTTTAGTGCAAAGTTTGTCTCTAGCTTAGGCTTAAGCTTTTGTCTCTAGATTTTGTTTAAGATTAATAAGGTATATGTCTTAAATATTTTTATTCCTATTGATGATGCAATGCTAGTCATCTGTGTTTTTGTAGAGAATGAATCTTTCATAGAAGGATAGAATGCCAATATTTGAAAAGAGTGATATCCCCTTGTGGTATTTAGGTGTGTCTGTAATGGATGTGGGGTAAGGACCCACACTGTCCAAAAAAGAAGTATGTATGTTATATTTATATGCATGCATGGTGATTTATGAATATATTTAAATATATATACAATTCATACAATAACTTATTCTTTGATAATCACAATCTTCTTAGGATACTAGATATCAAACTTGAATTTAGATGTACAAATAAAAATTACTTTTCGTAAAAAACTTTTACAATTTCAAATAAAAACATGTGCATTAGCCTCTCTCTCTCTCTCCTCTCTCTCTCTCTCTCTCTCTCTCTCTCCCCTGTGCACTCATGTATGCTCTCTAGAATAAAAATCCTTCTAAATAATAAATCAATACTGAAAACCTTGAGTTTTTCACAACTTATTTGTCTATCTTTAAATACATACATAAGTATGCAACTTCAAATTTTAACAAAAAAGCTCAAAAAATTAACCAAAAAAGCTCAAAACAAAAAACTCGCAAAAAAAAAACACCCCTCCTAAAATGCACCCCACATACATGTTTAACATGGATCTCAAGCTATGGTAACCATCTCTTGCCTTTTAAGGAGCAACAAACAAAATTCAAGTAACCAAGGCGAGCATGACACATCTCCGCATAACTCATAGCATGTGACTAACTAAACCTAGTACCAATCTCTCTTTCTTGCCCAACATGTTATGGCTTAGAGTAGTGGGCTTACCGAGGATACTACAATGATGTCTCTCTCAGATGATGTCATCCCCACCTTCCTCCGTATGTACCTTTCATCAACAAATATGTCCGACAAATCTGACGACCATTAGACCTACTCTAGTAATGGTAGAAAAACTGACTAAGTTCTTTTTAATACCAAGTACAAACAAAACATCTAAGAGTGATTGTCCTCCCATCATTTACACCAATAAGCATAACTTCTCCAACTCCTTTCACTACATATGTGAAGTTCTTTGCACATGTGACTTTGCCTCCTTAAGAATTAGACTCAAGGAATGAAAACAAACCACGATGAGAAGTAATGTGCTTACTAGTACTACTATAAAGACATTTGATATGTCATTTACATACATACATCATGGACACAATGATCATAATTATAATACACAATAAATGCTCCAATGCAATTTTTGTTGACTCTTATCTTTTCAACACTTGGTGTTGATGATGTAGGAGCCAAAGTCATGCCTAACTTTTTGCTCTCCTTCCCCAACCTATTGATATAATGGCATAGCTTCTGACAATAGTTACACTTGCTTGGCTTCTTAGGATTATCACCCCCCTTCTAAGTATCCTTGCTAAAAGACTAGGCTGATTCTTCCTTTGGCTTGTAGCCTCCCTAAGAGAAGGGTTTGCCTTTAACTTTTTGACTAGCAATGAACGCCTAATCTCCTACACGCATAACAATTCGATTTTGATGGGATTTCTCTTCTTGCAAGAGCATTGCAATCAACTCATCCAACATAAGAGAATTGGGGTTACCCTTCATCATAAGCCGAATGTGGATGTAAAACCTTGGTATAAATCCTACAAAGCTATGAGAACAATAGACACTTACGAATTGTCTAGATAGGCCTCATCAATACAAGCTGCTCTTTGAGATCTTTGACCCTTGTGAGAAATTCAACCTTCGAGTCACCCTCACTCATATGCTTGGACTCTAACTGCTCGTGCAAGTACGTGCCTTTTTACGCACTTGGTAAAAAGCACAGCAAGCGCATCCAAGCCTACTTGGCAGTTTTACATGCGCAAATATGTGCTGATTCCACTGCACTGCACTCGCACATAGGCACAAGTGTTCTACAGCTTATGTCCACAGGAAGCGTCTGAAACTCCCCTAGTCCTACAACAAAATACTGAGAGATCTCGAATCATGAAAAAACAATGACACCTGGTCGATATAAAATAACCTGAAACTGATAAGCAAACTTAACTTAATGCAAATTTAAAAAGTAGTTGGAAGTCGAGTCTGCAATAATAATCCTTGCTAATTGCTAAAAACTAATGGACAACTATTTACTAGCATATTACAAATCACACCAAAATGGCTCTACATATATCTAGTCCCTTGACTAATAAGTACTGAATTTTCACTGCAAAAAAACAGCTCCCTTTACAGGACAAGCAAGACAGTGCAGCAGAAGCAGCCATACTGGAGGATCTCACAACTTGCCCACCCGCGCTACAATGTATAATTGTGCGAACGCAGCAACCTCAAGGGGTGAGAGCTTTGGCTATTGATCTCCCAAATGCAACCCTGCTGCCTGCATAGTCAGCACATAAAATAATTAGAACCGAGTATTTCATGCTGTGAAAAACCAAGGTTGGTGTGGTTGGTTTTCACACCATCCAAAAAAATGCATAGATCATGATTTGCCTTACAGCTTCTAGAAAAAGCTAATAAACTACAAAGAGACAAGACCCACCATGCTTCATGTGAAAGATAAGCTTGATGAGCCTAAGAGGGGCTGCAAAGCTTTCACAGTGTGGGCATTTCACAGCTTTTTTGTCTGACTCCAAGAACTTCTCAAATCTCCAAACACCGAGGAACATGGTAGTAGCAATGTGAGGGAACAAGGAATTGAAGGTCCTAGTCAGCATGCCGCCAACTATCAATTAAATGCCCCCACATACACCGGAACCTCGGTATTTTTGCCTGCCTTTATCCTGCCAGCAACTTGATCTTTTAAATTTGACAGTTCATGGCAGAGCCTTCAACCTGTGAGAGCGCTGCAAACCAAGGCTGGCAGGGGCAGGCAAGGCCCGGCGCCTCATTGGCGCCGAGCTTGGCTGAAACTTTCTTCAGGTTGCAAATGAGGTTGCTACACAAAGAAACCACATCATAAGAAAGATAAAATACTTCCAAAAAAAATATGGACAGTATAATGATGAAATCTCTAGCATAAGCTTTAGCTTGCCTGGGAGATATACTGGGGGAATCGTTCTTGTGAATGAACATATGCCAATGTAGGAGCTGGACGTGTAAACTGCTGAGGATGCATATAAACCCCTGATCCTGAATGCGATCCTACATGACCTGGATTGAAGGAGCCCATCATGGAATCTGGACGCCCATAACCTAAACCATTTGTCGAGCCTGCCCATGGACCCCGCACAGGGTGCGGCGCAGCTCGGTGCAAGGGAGGCTCCACACACATCTGCGGCCGGATGGGACCACCTAATTGTGGAAATTCCGTATTGTACGTAATTAGCGGAGTGTAGACCGCCTGCATGCCATAAGGACATTGGCTTACACCAAAGCCAGGATCAAAACGTTGCATGTATCTGAAAACAGCAGGAGAACGCATAAGCAAAGGAAGGACAATATTCTGTGCACAAAAGACTCTTAGGATTCCAATACAGTTGCAGCTCATAGAGATTGGCGTCACCTGTCATAATTCCGATCATAATCTGGATCCTTCTTATCCTTCTCCCGGTCCCGAAAGATAGCAACCCTATTGTTCACCTTATAGATCACAGCAGATTCTCTTTCTGGTTTCCCGTTGGCTATCCTAGGGAGACCATAATAGAGCTCTGCCCTTGTGTTTGCCTCAGAAGGTTGCTCAACTTTCTTGTCATAATGGAGACTATCAATGGCAAACAGCTCCATGGTAGGACAGTTGTCAAGAACCAATGGTTCCTCCTCCCCCTTCCCTCCAAAGTCACTGTTACTAAATATTCTAGCCCTGGCCTTGTTGTATTCCTCCTTCCTCTCCTCCACACTTTTAGTTGGATTCAATCTGGATGAAAACTCGCCAGAACCATTGCTATCCCTGTTGAATTTAGAAGATTTGTTGGGCCTTCGCTTAAGCTCGATCCTTCGCTGTGCTGCGTGCACCTGCTTTTCTCCTGCTGGGGTGTCAGCTGGAATGTCAGCCAAGCGTACTCTTGGAAACCGGCTCTCTGCTGTCTTCCTTGCAATTATGCGTGTGCTATCAGGATTGCTACAATCAGCCACTGAAGACTGCAAATTATAATGCTGCACCACTCTGTGAGCGGCAAGCCGTAGATAAGATGACGGCATCGGTTGGAATTCGAAATGCTGCACTTTTGGATTCCGCATGAACTTTTCAACATCCTGCTCCAGCCTTAGAACTGCAGGGCAATAATGGTGTGTTTTTCAGCAGAAGCAACTATTAAAAACTAAAATTTCCACCGAAAAAACTCCTTTCCTCCAACAATGCAATTCACTGAATGATCAGATGATGCACTACATGCTCAGGTAAAAGCAAAGAAACACAGACTAACTCCTGAAAAAAAAATCTTAATGCTTAGGCCGACTGATAGCGCGGACACCATTTTTTGTGAGCTAGATGTCAATGCAAAGCAAGCAAGGGTGTGTGATGCGTAAAGGTATTATCAGAGAACCCCTATACAATCAAATGATGAAAATCCACTAAATGCCAAAACCCTGTGATGAGAATCCTAAATGCTTGGGTCTCAGAAGCAAGATCAATCCAAACCACTAAATGCCTCAGAGATGGAAATCCACTAAAACCCTTATATGTCCCTGTGATGCAAACCCAATAAAATCAAGATGGCTTGAGAACCCTTCAATTGCACAAATGTAGTTTCCTTTTTAATTTACAACCCTAAACGGCTAGATGATGTATATCAAAAAGAAAAACCCTACATGATTGCAAAAACTCACTTGTTAATCGATCTTTGCCCTGGAGAGCTTCCCGTAGAAAACTGTCGACCTCCTCCGGATCAATGGACAGAAAAGCTTCATCGCTCCCGGATTCCGACGCAGAAACGGTAATAGCAGGCGCGATCTGTGCCGCACCCCCGCGCCGAGGGCCGCCCTCATCTCTGTCCACCTGCTGGTAGCCTAGGGTTGAGGAGCCACAGCGTACTTTCTTCATGCTCGCCTCCAAGTCCGCCATTTCCCAAGAGTCTGGAGCTCCATCACCGTCGTCAAACCTTAGACTTGCCTCCGAAGAGGCACCCGCACACTCCACCACTTCGGAGCCCATGGACTTTCGTCTGCGAATCAGAGGGGTCTGATCAAGAGAAAGAAAGGGACCGCCATGACCGATGGGGGGTGGGGGATCGACGGCTTCGGCACTGTACAAATCGAATTTCGGAGAAAATCGAGGTGGGAGAAGTAAGGGTAGGAAAGTTCAAGACGCCATCTCTGCAGAAGGCTATTGATGATGTCCTCGTTCAATAGGCGCCTGTCGCCTGCCGTTCGATCCGATTCTTCACCCTCTGCCGTCCGATCGCGACCAACACCCATCTAGTCGCGGGCTCTCGTGCTCTTGCCACGTGGCTATAATCTGAGCCATCTAATTTTCCACGCATTCCACGTGTAATCTCACGGGTTGGATTATGTCCCAGGCCTAGGGCACACTTGTTACTCGACATCAATAGAGAATTCAATGGAACTACTGAACCACACATTTGTCTGGAAGATTACTTGGAAAAATTAGGATTATGCCCCCTTCATAATGGGAAACCCGATCCCAACTGTGATCTGTGAACCCCCCAAGATCACATGTTGCTAGGACAACAGGCACACCATTGGCACTTGTGCCTCGGCATCAATAGAGAATTCAATGGAACCAGTGAACCATACATTCGTCTACTCTAGTTAAATGTGTGGGGCAGAAGGCTCACACACTCTCCCCTTTGATCGTTTATCTCATTCACCCACATCATTACTCATTCCATTGATTAGAGACTAGTCTAATTAATTTTTTGCTATATGTTGCGGGCGGCATTAGAGTGATGCTTATACATTGGTTGCTTGGTTCACCCTTTTTAAGTAGAAGTGTGGGTGAACAACCTTCAATAAGCCATGTTTGCATCAACCATGAAGATGAGTTATGTCATCCCCAACTACAATTCGTTGTAACATGGGGCATACATGGATGCTTCAACTAGCACCCCAACCCTTGATATCCCCTTCACCTTCTAGTGAAACTTAGAACTTTCTAACTTGAGTTATGTCATGGGTTGAGTTATGTCATCCCCAACTACAATTCATTGTAAACATGTGGCATACATGGTTGCTTCAACCACCACCCCCAACCCCTTGATATCCCCTTCACCTCCTAGTGGAACTTAGAACTTGCTAACTTGAGCATGAGGCCTTTACAACATTGAACATGACAACTTTGTAAGTGATGTTCAATGACAACTTATAAAGTTGCTAACTTGCTAACTTGGTAACTTGAGCATGGGGTCTTTACAACTTTATAAGTTATGACTACCATGGAAGGGTCACTGTTAGTCATAAGATGACACAGTGCTATGGAAGGGTCATTGTTGGTTGGTGGTGTTGAGGTTTTGTGTTGGCTATTGGGCGGATGGAAGCTTTGAGTTCTTTGTTTCTGCCTTTTAGTTGGTGGTCATTGTGTATTTGGCCTCCAAATGTTGTTTTAAAATGGAGTGTTGTTTTCTGCATTCCTTAATAATAGCTCTCTGCTCCTTTAGTTCTTTAATCTTGTATTTGTGTCTATTAAAGAGTGGGCTCATCTAAGCTTTTTTTCTTGGATCCTCTAGTCCTCGTGGTGGCCACAATTGCCTTCAATTTACTTATCTTGCATTTCATCTTGGTTAATTTTCATGTGTCTTTCTTTTATTGCTCTTCATATTTTCTGTTATGTTGTTCATAGCCTGCATTGTGAGCAATTTGACAACGGTAAGTTTGTCTTCCAAAGTCTTCAGAGTTTTTATTAGCACCATAGCATGCTCCTTTATTTCAATGTTGAGCTTTTGTGAACTTTTGTATCATGTGGTAGGCTTCTACAAGTTTGGTATTTTCCTCACTATCCAAATCAGGGGTGGATGTGTCTTGGTGATCTAAAGATTCTGTCATACACTAATAAGTACCATATGGCTCCATATTCCAAAGCTCTGCTTTCGCAAAAATATACATCAAAAGATTTGCTTCTTTCCTTCATGACACATTTGCACAACATTAGGGACCAGAAGATGGGAGATTATGTGGTGCATAAAGAGTGATATACTCTCAAGTTTAAGCTCGGACTCTTTCTAGGAGCTTGCTACTATGGCCACTATGCTAAGAAGACAAGGAACAATGTCAAGGAATCTGAAAGGCTATTCATTGGCTACTTCCATAGCTACTTCCACTAGGGAATTTACAAGACAAACCTTGAATGAAGAACCAAGTATGTGTATATAGACTCAGAAAACAGAGTCTTCAATATTATTCCCAACTAGGGAACTAGTTCACGTCGTCCATATCCAGTAAACCTGTTTTACCTTTTTAATCAACTATGTAATTTACATAATTTTCTCTTGTGATGGGAGTGAAGTTATGCTCACATAATTTGGAATATATTTTCCAGTAAAAATGACTGATGAAACACCATTTATTAGTATTATTTTATTATTACGTGAGAAGGATAGTGGATTTGTGAATAAATATGAAGTGTAAATTGAGGGATAAATTGGTTGTGTGCCATGGATTTGGCACATTAAATTAAATGAAACATGAGATAAAATGAGGTAAGTGAATTTCCCAATTACCCATGTGAAATTTTGGATAGGTTTTGTAAAATTATTAATGTAAATTTTGAGTTAATATATTAATAGAAACTTAATGATTATAAACCAATACTGAAATTTGTTGAATGGACTTAATAAAAAAATGGAAGCTATATTTGGATCTAGTTTTGGTGACCAAAATGGTCATAGAGCTTCACGTGTTGGACATGATTCACCTCTCATTGTGTTCATATCCCCTTAATTTGTTAGGCTTCTATGGGTGCAAGAGGTGTACCTTAGTAGTGTCAGACATGATTCACCTCTCATAGTGTTCATATCCCCTTAATTTGTTAGGCTTCTATGGGTGTAAGAGGAGTACCTTCGTAGTAACCACAGATAATTATATTGATCCGGCTAAGAAGCGAAGAGCTCTTCACAAAAAAACGGAAGCTACATCTACATCTAATTGGTGAGACCTAGAGCTAATGTTGTGGGACAGGATGCACCTTAGGGTGTTCCTATCCCCTTAATTTCTTAGGATCCTATGGGTTTGAGAGTTGTACCTCTATAGCAACCACCAATGGTTGTTATTGATCCGACAGAGCCGAGAACTCTTTATCAACAGGTATAGGGGATCTCTAGACCAGGTACAGGGGATCTCTAGACCAGAATTTCACTTGGTGCGTAATAGTGGACTACACCACAAGCAGTGCCATAGTTTCTCTGGTGAGAGTAATGGTGGACTGCACCACAGGTAGCACACCTAGTTTCTTTGGGGCGTATCCCCCTTCACTCCAAAATTGTATCCTAATGAGGAGAAGAAAGAGAGACATGCAGATTATTTCAGAGCTTGGTTGAGTAGTAGGTGAGAGTCTCATTTTTCCATTGTGCACTATACGGAGGAGCACATGATATTGGTGATTAAGATGTACCTTTGAGGTCGAGCCTTTATCTCATGGCACGACCTTAAGGATAAACCCCATGCTTCAATGTTTATGGAGGCATTTATGAGAGAGCCTGAAGCGACTTTGAACATTTACGTCTTCATATTATTCAATTTCATTAGAACCTTTGATGCATTTATGCAAGACTTTAGAGAGCTTATCTAGTTGGGTTAGAACCTTTGATGTTACTGTGGACTTTTGCCGTCTTTATGTCTTCATATTATTCAATTGCCTTATAACCTTTGATGCATTTACGCAAGAGTTTAGATAGCTTATCTCTAAGTTCTTTGATCTTCTAAATTATTATGTCCACCTCTTCTAAATCGTTATCATTATGTCCACCTCTTCTCCTTATAAGCACCTCCTTGGGATTATCAAAATTAAGTACGGTGAAATATGATTAAGTCCTTTGAGGACACTATTCCCTTGTTATAGCTGTTGCCATATATATAGGCATTGATGTGTGTGAACACACTTAGGACCGCCGGGGCACTTTTTCCTTCCTTAGGAGGTTTTTTTCCCCGAATTGTATATACGCCCATCATTCAAGGGTTAACTTATCTTTTGTACATTGACACAATCTAATACACTATGTGTTGTGTGCATTCTTGCTTCTTCTTCTCCAAGCTTTGTGTGCTTTCCTGCAACCCTAATTCCAACAATTGGTATCAGAGCAGGCATCGGCTCCCAGGGCTACGTCGCTAGCACCCTCCGACTCACGTTATCCGATTGAGGTGATCTTTCACGAGCGCTTGCAGGTCCCTGTACTCTGCAGGTAAGCACGTGAGGCTTTACGTTCTCAGAAATTGCATCTGAGGTCGTTTCGGGCTTCGTTTTTGCATTACAAGTTCTGTATAGGTGTTCGTCATTTTGTGCAAAAATTTTGATAGTGCAGTTTTCTGCAAAACAGGCATACGTATTCTATTATGGACCGTGCTACATAGCACGAGTTGTTTTCTGTTCAGTCTTTGCTTCATTACAGGTAGCTTTTGCATCAGTTTCAGTCAGTGGCCATGGCTGATAACAACAATGATGTATTTCGTATGTTGTCTGCTGTGATGACAAATTGGATGGAGACATCAACTACCCACTTTGGGCATACATGATGCAGCATGTTTTGGTTGCAAAAGGAGTGTGGAACATTGTGCAGGGTATGGATGTACGTCCAGGTTCTGTGGATGTAGGATCTGTTGAGGATGTTGCAGGTTCTAGCAGCTCTACTGTTGCAGGTTCTAGCAGCTCTACTGTTGCTGCTGTTTTACCCACTGCTGAACAAGCTCGTTGGGATGGTAAAGATGTGCAGGCTCATGCCTTGATTGCACTTTCTGTCAAACATAACATCACTCCACATATTCGTTCAGCTAAAACAGCAAAAATAGGCTTGGGATATTCTAGCTGGTTTGTATGCAGGTCGTAACGAGGCAAAAATCTCTTACTTGCGTAAAGAGATAGAATTGAAGATTATGCAGGAAGATGATGACATGAATGTTTTTCTTGCTGAGATTAAAGATCTCAAGGAACAATTGATTTCTGTAGGTGAGATTATTCCTGATCATTCTCTTGTGTAGACTGTTCTTGATGCTTTACCTGAGTCATATCAGACTTTTTCTTCCACGTGGAGACTTGTTACTGAGAGGACAGACCTGATGTTGTCAAGTATGATACTTTAGTCAACAAGTTCTTGCAAGAAGCGCAGTCCAGGCAAAACAGGGCTAAGCAGCGTGCAGTTGATCAGGCATTTGTTGCTGCTACCCAGCAGAGAAGAAGTGGTAAGGCAGCCCCTTCCACTGTTTCTTCTCCTATTAGTAGGTCTACAACTTCTTCTCCTTCCACAGGTAGCAACAATAGGTCTGAGAAGGCTCTTGATAAAGGCAAGAAAAAAATCAGGTGTAACTATTTTAAGGCAACTGATCATGTCATTAAGAATTGCCCTAAGCTAAAGGCTAAAGAGGCAAAGAAGAAAGAGTCAAATGCAACTACAATAGCGGATGCTTCTACAAATGCAGATTCTGCAAATGTTGTGCAGGATACAGAATGGGCGTTTAGCGTGTATGGCCAGTATGACCCATCTGTACATGATGATGCATGTTTTGGCAGTTTCTGTTGACTCTGATGTATGGTATTTTGACAGTGGTGCTATAAAGCACATTACCTCGCATCGTGATATGTTCACTTGTCTTGAGGCTGTCCCTAATGGGAATACTGTCACATGTGCCAATAATGCTTCTTACCCAGTGAAGGGCATTGGTAAAATTATGCTTACTGCTGCAAATGGTAGCACTTTCACACTTTCAGATGCTTTGTATGTGCCAGGGATAAAGAAGAATCTATTGTCTGTCTCTGCGCTTGCTAGACTTAGACTTGTAGTCAAATTTGTGGATGACAGATGTACTGTTCATGATTTGACTTCTGGTGATACAATTATTGCATCTGGCACCTTGTTTCGTGGGCTGTATAGGCTCAATTCTTATGACAAGTGTGTGGAAGATTCAGCAAATGCAGTTTCTGATGAAAAGGCAGTTTCAGATGAAAAGGCAATTTCTGATGAAAAGGCAGTTTCAGATGCAAAACTATGGCATGCTCGTTTTGGTCATGTGAACTTTGCTAGTTTGCTGCATTTGCAAAAATTTGATATGGTTTCTTCATTTTCCCCTCTTGAGGCACCATTAAAACATGTTTGTGAAGGTTGTATTTTGGGCAAAATGCAGCGTTCTGCATTTCCTAAGGATGGTTCTACATTTCCTAAGGATGGTTCTGTGCGGGCCACTCGCAAATTGCAACTTGTACATAGTGATGTATGTGGGCCTATGCAAACTCCGTCATTTGGTAAACACTTGTACTTCGTGACTTTCATTGATGATTACTCAAGGCATGCATGGGTATATCCACTGAAGGCAAAGTCCGAAGTGTTTTTGTGCTTCAAACAGTTTTTGCTAAACAGTTTTTGCTTATGGTTGAAAATGTATCCAATTGTACTGTGGGCACCCTCCGTTCTGATCGAGGGGGGGAGTACATGTCTAAAGAGTTTGATGCATTTTTGGCTAGTCGTGGGATAAAACACCAATGTACAGTGTCGTATACCCCTCAGTAAAATGGTGTTGCTGAGAGGAAAAACAGGTCACTTATGGAGATGGCACGATGTATGGTCAAGAGCCAAGCTTTGCCACATGCGTTTTGGCTTGAGGCTATCATGTGTGCTGCATATGTACTTGGTGTCCCACTAAGGCCTTGCAGTCTGTTACTCCATACGAAGCTTGGCATGGCAGGAAGCCTTCTATTGGTCACTTGCGTGTCTTTGGTTGCTTGGCCTATGCTTTAGTGCCTGTGCAACAACGTAGAAAATTGGATGATAAGGTTGTCAAATGCATTTTTGTTGGTTACAGTGCTGAGAGCAAGGGTTACAGATTGTATCATCCGCAATCAAAGCGTATCTTGATTAGTCGAGATGTTTTTGTGGAAGATGCTGTGCAGCCTTTGTTATCATGTACCAAAGAGACAGGTGTGAGCTCATGGGATGTATTTGATACGTTGTTGCCTCTGTTTATAGGTGGAAATTTAAATATAAGTCCAGCCTATGCAGATCTCAAACGATATCATAGATCAGCCTATTTCTGATTCAGATTTACAGGATGTAATTTATGAGGATAGGGCTGAAAATGAGCAGGCTAGAGGTATGCCTAAATGGCTGGTGTAAACCTTGCGTGATAGTAAAATTGATGCACCTATTTCTAGTCATACTCGTTCAGGTTTTCAGCATGCCTCTTATGCATCAGATTGTTATGCTTTGGCTGTGTCTAGTATGTGTGAAGAGGAAGAACCTCTTTCATTTGATGAGGCACAAAAATCAAAAAATTGGTTGGCTGCAATGCAAAGTGAATATGATGCTATAATGAAGAATGGTACATAGTCTTTGTGTGATTTGCCTATTGGTAAAAAGGTCATTGGATGTAAGTGGGTTTTTAAGTTGAAACGAAAGCCAGATGGCAGTGTTGATCGTTATAAGACTAGACTTGTTGCAAAGGGTTATGCTCAAGAAAAGGGCATTGATTTTGATGAGACCTTTGCTCCCACTTATCGTATGACTACCATTCGTAGCATTTGTGCATTGGTAGCTCATAATGGTTGGAATGTACATCAAGACTGCGTTCTTGAATGGAGATTTGCATGAGGAGGTGTATGTATCGCAGCCTCGTGGTTTTGTTCAAAGAGGGCAGGAAAACAAAGTGTGCAGGTTGAAAAAGGCTTTGTATGGTTTAAAGCAAGCTCCACTTGGTATGAAAAGATACATGCATATTTGACTGCACATGGTTTTCAGAATAGTCCAACAGAAAGCACTTTGTATGTTAAACGTGTGGATGATGTACATCTAATCATTGCTCTCTATGTCGATGACATGCTGCTCACAGGACCAAATGAGAGTCATATTGCTGATTTTAAGGCTGATTTGAATGCCTCTTTTGAGATGTCAGATTTGAGGCATTTGCATCATTATTTGGGGATACAATTTAAGCAGTGTGATGGAGGTATTGCTTTGTGTCAGACAAAGTATATTGAGACATTGTTGTTGTGGAGATTTGGCCTCGAAGACTGCAAGCCTATTGCTACTCCAATGGAGACAGGTTTGAAGTTGAGTCTTCATGATGCTGAAGATCACTTTGATGTCACACTCTATCAGACAGCTGTTGGTTGCCTCATTTATGTATGCATTACGAGGCCGGACATTCAGTTTGCAGTCTCACAGGTGAGCAGATTTATGCATAGCCCAGGGTCTCAGCATTGGAAGCCAGTTAAACACATCTTTCGCTACTTGAGTGGCACCATACATCTTGGGTTGTTTTATCCTAAGGGGGGATCGTTGTCGCCAGATTTACATGCTTTTTCGGACTCAGATTGGGCTGGTTGCTATGACACAAGAGTGTCCACAAGTGGTTTTTGTTTCATGCTCGGAAATTAAGAATATCTTGGTTGAGCAAGAAGCAACCTACTGTGGCCACTTCTAGTTGTGAAGCTGAGTACAGGGCAGCTTTCACAGCTACGGTTGAGTGTGTGTGGCTCAGACGGCTTATGGCTGACTTGGGTGTTGGACAAGAGTCTGCCACCTCTATCTACACTGATCGAGAAACCCAGTTTTTCATGCTCGCACAAAGCACATTGAGGTGCATTATCACTATGTCAGGGAGAGACTCTCAGCAGGAGAGATCAGCTTGGCATATGTGCCAACATAGGACAACCTCGCCGATCTTTTTACAAAGGTGCTTCCTCGTGAGAAGTTTGAAGCTTTCCGCAAAGCTTTGGGCTTGCTCCCCTTTGTGGACTGATCTACTTCGGGCATGGCACTTCCCTATACATGAGTGCCAGCTCTCGTTCACACCATCACTCCCAGGGGGGATTTGTTGCCATATATATAGGCAGTGATGTGTGTGAACACACTAGGGACCACCGGGGCACTTTTTCCCTCCTTAGGAGGTTTTTTTTCCCCGGCTTGTATATACACCTATCATTCAAGGGCTAACTTATCTTTTATACATTGACACAATCTAATACACTGTGTGTTGTGTGAATTCTTGCTTCTTCTTCTCCAAGCTTTGTGTGCTTTCCTGCAACCCTAATTCCAACAATAGCAGAAGGGAAAAGGAAAGAACCTCGAGCAATAGCAGCCCATAGACCTAGCACGCACAGGTCTATGTTTCTTACGAGACCCCTCAATAAGAGGGGTTAAGTCCTTCATCATAGCAACATCATGGAAAAGCAAGCTCCAGGATGCAGATTGCCTGGCTCACTAGAATAAGCAGTCAAGAAGTTCTTCCTTCTTTCGAGCGATGTGAACAGGCAAAGCACACCATCCCTATTGTGTGCCACCCTTCTTCCCCTTCTCGTGGGCATGAGTCTTCAATTCACTCAATTCCTTTTGCTATTGCTCTAGGGTGATAGGGTATGTCAAAGTTCAAGCTTGGGGAGAAGGGGGGTTATTCATGTTCTTCCCCTTCTCATTAAGGCCATGTAAATGGCACAAATGAGTGTTTTTTCCCCAATCCTTGTGCACCGGCCAAGGGGGGCATCGACACACCTCCCTTCTTCCTTAATACAACACTAGTATTGGACCCGCGCGGCGTTTCTATGGTGACCAAGGTTCTAGAAAAAAACTTGTTCCCTCTCTACATCCATCTCTCTCTCTCTCTCTCTCTCTCTCTCTCTCTCTCTCTCTCTCTCTCTCTTCCCTTAACACACACATATATGTGTATACATATACATACATACATACGTACATGTGTGTGTGTGTGTGTGTGTGTGTGTGTGAGTGTAAATGTAAATAAAAACATACACACATCACCATGGCCCCCCCATCCAGAGATGTACCTGGAAGTTGTTGATGCTGAGGTTTTGGTGCAAATGTTCTCTAGTGCATGAGTATGGATACATACTCATGGAGCAGCTGCTACATTCATTTAGCCAAAAGAATAGTAAGCAATAAGCTTAACAAATATATAGTGGCTATTGTGTGATATGGCTTAATCCGTGATGGAAAAATGCAGGTTCTTAAGCCGTTGAGATGGAACTCCTGAATTGTAATTCCGTAAGATGGAATTCCATGATTTTGACCTCGAGTTTTTTTTTCTCTTTTTTTTTTGGTCATCTAGATCATGATTTGTAAGCAATAGCTTCTTGTGCTTGCGCTCATTTCTCACTTCCAAAGGGATGACAAGAGCATTGTTATTTTGTTCTTGATGTGCGCCTAAGTCTTCGTGTTTGTTCTTGAATTTGTTGCTGAAATGATGTCGAGGCAGTAGAGAAGACTGCTGATTGTTTACTTGAATAGACAAGCTCTTGTGTTGGTGCTGAATGTACGAGAGTGGTTGAGTGATTTACTTCCTGTTGCTTGGGCCTCCATTCTTATCAAACTTTAGGTGAAGTTGTTGACATTGTTTGATTTTAGCAACCATATGATGGAATTACCATCATAGTATCCTTGTTGTTGAAGTACATGCACAGGCACCCATCTTTGACGAACACTGTAATTTGGTGGCCGATGTGCTTGTTGTTGAGGCTTTCTTCCTTGTGCAAGCTTAGGGGACTTTGTGATGCACTTGGGGACCCAAGCTTTGGTAAATCTTTGGTAGTACCCTTGTGCTTGCAGCAGTGTTTTTGGTACCCATACTTGTTGCATTGGTGGAGTTCTTTGAGGAGCTTGCATAGGCTTTTGTGGACGGTGTTGTGGAGTACTTTTGTTTTTCCTTGGCTTTCGAGTGCTGCGTTGAGGAAGAGGTTTTGACTATCGAGGCACCCAAATTTGATTGGCACCTTCATAGTAGCCTTGAGCTACAAGTATTTGATTCTCCACCCACATTTTAATACTATTAAGATATCGTGGTTGTGGTAGTCTTGGTGGAGTTTTCTTTTGGGTTGGTGTGGAAGGTTTGGGGCCCTCCTTGACTGTGGTGGCTGGTGTGCTGAGGCTGTAGGTTTGAGACTCATGGGCATTGTTGATGATGATGAGGTTAGAGTCTCTTGTGGGGCAGCTTTCGATGATGAGGCCTTTGAGCATGTGGTTGTCTCCTTTGGTGAGGTTTGTCGAGGAAGATGCATAGGCTCCGGGGTCTTTCCTTTGAGTTCCTTGTTAGAGATAGATGGTTGGGCTCTGGGAACTTCTTCTTCAGGAATAGCTACTGATTGTGAGGTTTTGGCATTGAACTTCGTAGGTAAGTATGGGGTTGAAGGAGTAGAGGCTTGTGATGTAGATAATAGGTCATTGTGTAGAGGGGCTTTTGTGGAAGAGGCTTGTATCCTTTTGCGTTCAGCATCATAGATATCCATTAAAGTTGGATCCTCTTCCTTAAAGTATGGTATTGTTAACTTTTTGCCATTGACCATCATGATGACTCTATCGCTAGCAAAGCACAATGGTGCTTGGGCGTAGTGACAGTCCATTTATGTCCCAAGATTAAATCTGCTTCCAACCCATACTCAACCACAAAAAACTTGCAAGTAAGGGGGTCAGTTTCAATATACATTGTATGTTCAAAGTACCCCAAACGTGGCATGTTCAAGTATTGTGTAAAGTTTATTCTTTCAGGATGATAGGCCGTGAGTGTTGGCTGACCTAACAAATCCCATAGCTCGAGGGTCATGAAATTGTGTTCTCGTGTTGGGGATAAAGTTGTGCTTGAGCTGTGGTGATTTTATTTAAAATTTCCAATCCCACCAAAATCCTAGGGATCTTTTCAGTAAGACATGTTGGAAGTTCCAGCTCCTACAAGGTTTCTTCCTCCCATAAAAAATAGCAATTGTACATTGCCTGCAGGAGTGTTCAAGGTGACTCTTTGCATGGATTTATCTAGTGAATAAACGATTCACTTATCCAAGGTCCACCAAGGACGACATCATACTCAAGGGAATCTAGGGTAACATGGAATGTAAATTCCATATCGCCCCCATCAATTTGTTTGAGTAGTGTATCTAAAGTACCCTGGAACTTCAATCTTTTGTCCATTGGCTCCTCTTGCAAGACGATTTCTTACAGGGATGATTTTAGGTTGTCCTAATAATGACACCCAAGCGTCTATTGTCATAATGTTATAACTAGCTCGAGGGCTAATCAATGCGCATTTGGCTGAACATCATTGCCTATAGGGAAATCCAACCATACCATGATAAAATCTTCCAAAGGAACCATGGGTGTTTCGGTTATTGTTTCAGCTTCAGATCCTGTGTCTATTTCATATTCCCATTCACTTTCATCCTCTGTTTGGGTCTCATCCTTTTCAAGAGTACCCAATGTGTACACTGGCACACTTGGCCCTCTGACAATTCTTAATAAGGGCTGTTGGGAAACTTATGAATCCTCACAGTCCTGTTTTATGGACTTCGTTATGTCCTTGTATAACTCAGGATGAGCCATTAAACATGCAAGTGCTGATGTGATGCGTGCTGGCTTTATCATGAGAGAAGAGCATTCCTCCGAATGAGGTTTTGAGAGAATGTTTTAATCTTGTAAGGGAATTATCGAATTAGTCACATGCTTTCTCAAGCCTATAGTTTATACAGTCTGTTTCAAATGACTCTTCTGTAGAGAGTATGTCTTCCTCTTGAAAGGGAAAGCGGTACTCATCTAGGCTTTGTATTTTGGTTGTTGTTTTAGGATTGGCATTATGAGGCTCAATCACAACCAGTAACCCTATAAGACATTCAACCAAGCTAAGCATGCTCTCTTGAGCTTGCTTTTTGTGACCTCTCATCCAACATGATGAAAACCAAGTTCACAGACTTAGGTTTTAAAAAAATCAAAGTTCAAACATTAACTTTAAATCATCACAAAATTGACAAAAACTAACACTTATATTAATTAGATTAGGTTGCTATATCAAAAATTATTGCAATATCAAACGCGCCATCAACGAAAACCTAATAACTAGAAGGGAGGGAGGTGTCATTACATTTCTTTCATTAGGCAAGGTTAGCTAAGGACAAGAGATACATCATGTTCTAAAAGTATGGGCTGATGTATAACCATATGCTTCTTTGCATGCAAAGGAAAAAAGAAGGGAGGCCATCGACGAAAACCTAATAACTAGAAGGGAGGGAGGTGTCATTATAGGCGAGGCTAGCTAAGGACAAAAGATACACCATGTTCTTAAACTATGGGCTGATGTATAACCATATACATTTTTTGCATGCAAACCTAGTACATTGATATATATGAAGTACAAGTGTTTACATGCAAGGAATGGATTTTTCTTTTTCTCTCTATGCTAAAAATCGAGGCATGTGCACAGAGGCTCTACCTTGATGTGCACATTATAAGAGTTTTCAGTATGCACCTAAAAAATCACATGAGAATTAGGTTTGATGGTACACTCATCAGCAAATACAATAGCATTCATTGTAACAGCTTTTTCGATTCTTTTTTCTGCCTCCTTTGAGATGCCATGTCTCCATTTCTTCCTCCTCTTGTGAGATGAAACTGTTGGTATAGAGAGTAGTTTGAAACTTGCTTGTGATAATTCAAATCTGCCCACATTTGTGCCTCTTTGCAATGGCCAATAGGCTAGGAGATCTGGAGCAAGCTTCACACACGGATCCACATGCAAAGTGTGACTAATGTTAGGATAGAACCACATCCATTGAGCTTTAGGTCTTGTTGAGCCTAGATATTCTCTTGCATACCAAAAACTAGGGGTAACTAGTCTAGGTGAACGGCTTTGTAAGATATTGTTGCACTTCTTACCTTTAATAACCCCAAAGCACTTCCTAGAAGTCAGATGGATCCAAGTGTTATGGCTCACCCTAACCCTCCTTCAAACACATCCAAAAAGAGATTACCTGGTGAACCGCAACTGTCGTGAGGATCTTTCCAATGGCCGAGCTCGTAACCCTTGAGGTCTTCAAGCTCTACAACTCCTTGAGAAGCAATTCCACCGCGTCTTCCACGAGTGTTGTCACACCGTCGCGTTGCACTACGGGTCCTCGTCCCTCCTCTCACCTCACTTCACTCACACACACACACTAGCATGCATTAGGGAGAGAGATTAGTAAGAGGATTAGCATGCATTAGGGAGAGAGATTAGTAAGAAGATTAGCAAGAGCAAGACTCACTAGCATGCATTAGGGAGAGAGATTAGTAAGAGGATTAGCAAGACTCACTAGCATGCATTAGGGAGAGAGATTAGTAAGAGGATTAACAAGAGCAAAACTCAATTGCACAATGGGAGAGAATGTTGTATTATGAGAGAAATTCACTTATATACATGGCCATAAGTGTTCACACTCACTTAAACTCTAGCCGACCGGGCACTTTAGGCTCATAAGAGGCCTAATGCTATTACAATGACTACTCTCATAATATATCCATGAAGTACATCACTTAGGACTTCATCTTAGCTTGCTACCACATGCTCTTGAAGCAGAAATCACCATGATTACTCTGTCACACCATTACGGGCACCCGTCCAAGTTGTAGCTTTGGACACTATTGCTTCATATCTTGAATGTATGTTCCTTTGGTGTATCTACTGTGACTCCTTGATGTAAGATAATGGTGGTAGCTCTTGTTAATATCTTAAAATTGAATTAACATCCCCCCCTTCCTGATGATGATCGCGTATGCGTGATCGTTGACCTTTGTGTGGGGAGAATGAACAAGCTTTGTCGATGGCTTTGATGTTGAATGACGTTCAATGGTCTTTGTTCCTCCGGAAGAAAGAAGAAAAGCTAGTTAATGAATGAAGAGGTTAGTCGTTTATTAGAAATTCCTAACAAGGTGGGGGTGGGGTTTTTTGCGAATGATTGCATTTTTATATTTGTGTGAGTCCCCTTTTTTTGGGGGGAGGGGGCGCTCAATTTATTTTTGGCAATCATCGGCAAGGTTACATGTGAAGTTAGTGGGGACACTAAGAGATGTTAATAATGGAAGAGAAGAGAGAGAAGGATCCGGAGGAACGTAGACTTAATCATCAGAACGAGATGGTGATTTTAGTTCCTCATTTAATTCATTGAAGCAACATTCATCCTTTGAAGTAATTGGCTTGTGATGATGTCCCTTTGTGTGGCAGGATTCTTATCAAATGTTGTTGAGTAGGACCTGATGGTGTCTTCTTCTGCCCATTTTCTTTTTATGATTTTATGTATATTTAAGTGCTCTTAGAAGTAGATTTTCATGAAGTACAAGAATTGAGTTATATAGACTCTTATTGAACTGCTCTGTGTGTTGAAGTAGCTACTTGTTGGTGAGGATTGAAAGAATTACGTCAACTTGCGAGGCTAATATAGATATCTTCACTAAGGATTAAAGATCATTGATTGGTGAAGATTGTGGCATCGTTTGGAGAGGTTTGTAATTTGAAGGAAAATTCCAGGTGATGGGTTAACACTATATTGGGGAATATGGGAATTTCTCATAAGTTTGGGACATGTGGTCAAATCTTTGGATTAATCATAACTTGAACACCGTTACTCCAAATTGAGCGCTCTATAGCTCACTAGATGCCATCTTTCAAGCGCTTTCCAACAATAGGTCACATGATATGGTTTTGAAAAACTTATAGGCATGTTATCCAGGTCCCACCTTTTTAGTATTCAAAAAATGGGAGTTGGGAAATTCCCAAACTCACGAATATAGTGTTGGTTGTACCATTGACTAGGCTTTCGCCCACCATGGCCCCCCCATCCAGAGATGTACCTGGAAGTTGTTGATGCTGAGATTTTGGTGCAAATGTTCTCTAGTGCATGAGTATGGATACATACTCATGGAGCAGCTGCTACATTCATTTAGCCAAAAGAATAGTAAGCAATAAGCTTAACAAATATATAGTGGCTATTGTGTGATATGGCTTAATCCGTGATAGGAAAATGCAGGTTCTTAAGCCGTTGAGATGGAACTCCTGAATTGTAATTCCGTAAGATGGAATTCCATGATTTTGACTTCGAGTTTTTTTTTCTCTTTTTTTTTCCTTTTTTTTTTGTCATCTAGATCATGATTTGTAAGCAACAGCTTCTTGTGCTTGCGCTCATTTCTCACTTCCAAAGGGATGAAAAGAGCATTGTTATTTTGTTCTTGATGTGCACCTAAGTCTTCGTGTTTGTTCTTGAATTTGTTGCTGAAATGATGTCGAGGCAGTAGAGAAGACTGCTGATTGTTTGCTTGAATAGACAAGCTCTTGTGTTGGTGCTGAATGTACGAGAGTGGTTGAGTGATTTACTTCCTGTTGCTTGGGCCTCCATTCTTATCGAACTTTAGGTGAAGTTGTTGACATTGTTTGATTTTAGCAACCATATGATGGAATTACCATCATAGTATCCTGTATCCTTGTTGTTGAAGTACATGCACAGGCACCCATCTTTGACGAACACTGTAATTTGGTGGCCGATGTGCTTGTTGTTGAGGCTTTCTTCCTTGTGCAAGCTTAGGGGACTTTGTGATGCACTTGGGGACCCAAGCTTTGGTAAATCTTTGGTAGTACCCTTGTGCTTGCAGCAGTGTTTTTGGTACCCATACTTGTTGCATTGGTGGAGTTCTTTGAGGAGCTTGCATAGGCTTTTGTGGACGGTGTTGTGGAGTACTTTTGTTTTTCCTTGGCTTTCGAGTGCTGCGTTGAGGAAGAGGTTTTGACTATCGAGGCACCCAAATTTGATTGGCACCTTCATAGTAGCCTTGAGCTACAAGTATTTGATTCTCCACCCACATTTTAATACTATTAAGATATCGTGGTTGTGGTAGTCTTGGTGGAGTTTTCTTTTGGGTTGGTGTGGAAGGTTTGGGGCCCTCCTTGACTGTGGTGGCTGGTGTGCTGAGGCTGTAGGTTTGAGACTCATGGGCATTGTTGATGATGATGAGGTTAGAGTCTCTTGTGGGGCAGCTTTCGATGATGAGGCCTTTGAGCATGTGGTTGTCTCCTTTGGTGAGGTTTGTCGAGGAAGATGCATAGGCTCCGGGGTATTTCCTTTGAGTTCCCTGTTAGAGATAGATGGTTGGGCTCTGGGAACTTCTTCTTCAGGAATAGCTACTGATTGTGAGGTTTTGGCATTGAACTTCGTAGGTAAGTATGGGATTGAAGGAGTAGAGGCTTGTGATGTAGATGGTAGGTCATTGTGTAGAGGGGCTTTTGTGGAAGAGGCTTGTATCTTTTTGCGTTCAGCATCATAGATATCCATTAAAGTTGGATCCTCTTCCTTAAAGTATGGTATTGTTAACTTTTTGCCATTGACCATCATGATGACTCTATCGCTAGCAAAGCACAGTGGTGCTTGGGCGTAGTGACAGTCCATTTATGTCCCAAGATTAAATCTGCTTCCAACCCATACTCAACCACAAAAAAGCTTGCAAGTAAGGGGGTCAGTTTCAATATACATTGTATGTTCAAAGTACCCCAAACGTGGCATGTTCAAGTATTGTGTAAAGTTTATTCTTTCAGGATGATAGGCCGTGAGTGTTGGCTGACCTAACAAATCCCATAGCTCGAGGGTCATGAAATTGTATTCTCGTGTTGGGGATAAAGTTGTGCTTGAGCTGTGGTGATTTTATTTAAAATTTCCAATCCCACCAAAATCTTAGGGATCTTTTCAGTAAGACATGTTGGAAGTTCCAGCTCCTGCAAGGTTTCTTCCTCCCATAAAAAATAGCAATTGTACATTGCCTGCAAGAGTGTTCAAGGTGACTCTTTGCATGGATTTATCTAGTGAATAAACGATTGACTTATCCAAGGTCCACCAAGGACGACATCATACTCAAGGGAATCTAGGGTAACATGGAATGTAAATTCCATATCGCCCCCATCAATTTGTTTGAGTAGTGTATCTAAAGTAACCTGGAACTTCAATCTTTTGTCCATTGGCTCCTCTTGCAAGATGATTTCTTACAGGGATGATTTTAGGTTGTCCTAATAATGACACCCAAGCGTCTATTGTCATAATGTTATAACTAGCTCGAGGGCTAATCAATGCGCGTTTGGCTGAACATCATTGCCTATAGGGAAATCCAACCATACCATGATAAAATCTTCCAAAGGAACCATGGGTGTTTCGGTTATTGTTTCAGCTTCAGATCCTGTGTCTATTTCATATTCCCATTCACTTTCATCCTCTGTTTGGGTCTCATCCTTTTCAAGAGTACCCAATGTCTACACTGGCACACTTGGCCCTCTGACAATTCTTAATAAGGGCTGTTGGGAAACTTATGAATCCTCACAGTCCTCTTTTATGGACTTCATTATGTCCTTGTATAACTCAGGATGAGCCATTAAGATGCAAATGCTGATGTGATGCGTGCTGGCTTTATCATGAGAGAAGAGCATTCCTCCGAATGAGGTTTTGAGAGAATGTTTTAATCTTGTAAGGGAATTATCGAATTACTCACATGCTTTCTCAAGCCTATAGTTTATACAGTCTGTTTCAAATGACTCTTCTGTAGAGAGTATGTCTTCCTCTTGAAAGGGAAAGCGGTACTCATCTAGGCTTTGTATTTTGGTTGTTGTTTTAGGATTGGCATTATGAGGCTCAATCACAACCAGTAACCCTGTAAGACATTCAACCAAGCTAAGCATGCTCTCCTGAGCTTGCTTTTTGTGACCTCTCATCCAACATGATGAAAACCAAGTTCACAGACAGGTTTTAAAAAAATCAAAGTTCAAACATTAACTTTAAATCATCACAAAATTGACAAAAACTAACACTTATATTAATTAGATTAGGTTGCTATATCAAAAATTATTGCAATATCAAACGCGCCATCAACGAAAACCTAATAACTAGAAGGGAGGGAGGTGTCATTACATTTCTTTCATTAGGCAAGGTTAGCTAAGGACAAAAGATACATCATGTTCTAAAAGTATGGGCTGATGTATCACCATATGCTTCTTTGCATGCAAAGGAAAAAAGAAGGGAGGCCATCGATGAAAACCTAATAACTAGAAGGGAGGGAGGTGTCATTATAGGCAAGGCTAGCTAAGGACAAAAGATACACCATGTTCTGAAACTATGGGCTGATGTATAACCATATACATTTTTTGCATGCAAACCTAGTACATTGATATATATGAAGTACAAGTGTTTACATGCAAGGAATGGATTTTTCTTTTTCTCTCTATGCTAAAAATCGAGGCATGTGCACAGAGGCTCTACCTTGATGTGCACATTATAAGAGTTTTCAGTATGCACCTAAAAAATCACATGAGAATTAGGTTTGATGGTACGCTCATCAGCAAATACAATAGCATTCATTGTAACAGCTTTTTCGATTCTTTTTTCTGCCTCCTTTGAGATGCCATGTCTCCATTTCTTCCTCCTCTTGTGAGATGAAACTGTTGGTATAGAGAGTAGTTTGAAACTTGCTTGTGATAATTCAAATCTGCCCACATTTGTGCCTCTTTGCAATGGCCAATAGGCTAGGAGATCTGGAGCAAGCTTCACACACGGATCCACATGCAAAGTGTGACTAATGTTAGGATAGAACCACATCCATTGAGCTTTAGGTCTTGTTGAGCCTAGATATTCTCTTGCATACCAAAAACTAGGGGTAACTAGTCTAGGTGAACGGCTTTGTAAGATATTGTTGCACTTCTTACCTTTAATAACCCCAAAGCACTTCCTAGAAGTCAGATGGATCCAAGTGTTATGGCTCACCCTAACCCTCCTTCAAACACATCCAAAAAGAGATTACCTGGTGAACCGCAACTGTCGTGAGGATCTTTCCAATGGCCGAGCTCGTAACCCTTGAGGTCTTCAAGCTCTACAACTCCTTGAGAAGCAATTCCACCGCGTCTTCCACGAGTGTTGTCACACCGTCGCGTTGCACTACGGGTCCTCGTCCCTCCTCTCACCTCACTTCACTCACACACACACACTAGCATGCATTAGGGAGAGAGATTAGTAAGAGGATTAGCATGCATTAGGGAGAGAGATTAGTAAGAAGATTAGCAAGAGCAAGACTCACTAGCATGCATTAGGGAGAGAGATTAGTAAGAGGATTAGCAAGACTCACTAGCATGCATTAGGGAGAGAGATTAGTAAGAGGATTAACAAGAGCAAAACTCAATTGCACAATGGGAGAGAATGTTGTATTATGAGAGAAATTCACTTATATACATGGCCATAAGTGTTCACACTCACTTAAACTCTAGCCGACCGGGCACTTTAGGCTCATAAGAGGCCTAATGCTATTACAATGACTACTCTCATAATATATCCATGAAGTACATCACTTAGGACTTCATCTTAGCTTGCTACCACATGCTCTTGAAGCAGAAATCACCATGATTACTCTGTCACACCATTACGGGCACCCATCCAAGCTGTAGCTTTGGACACTATTGCTTCATATCTTGAATGTATGTTCCTTTGGTGTATCTATTGTGACTCCTTGATGTAAGATAATGGTGGTAGCTCTTGTTAATATCTTAAAATTGAATTAACATCCCCCCCTTCCTGATGATGATCGCGTATGCGTGATCGTTGACCTTTGTGTGGGGAGAATGAACAAGCTTTGTCGATGGCTTTGATGTTGAATGACGTTCAATGGTCTTTATTCCTCCGGAAGAAAGAAGAAAAGCTAGTTAATGAATGAAGAGGTTAGTGGTTTATTGGAAATTCCTAACAAGGTGGGGGTGGGGTTTTTTGCGAATGATTGCATTTTTATATTTGTGTGAGTCCCCTTTTTTTGGGGGAGGGGGCGCTCAATTTATTTTTGGCAATCATCGGCAAGGTTACATGTGAAGTTAGTGGGGACACTAAGAGATGTTAATAATGGAAGAGAAGAGAGAGAAGGATCCGGAGGAACGTAGACTTAATCATCAGAACGAGATGGTGATTTTAGTTCCTCATTTAATTCATTGAAGCAACATTCATCCTTTGAAGTAATTGGCTTGTGATGATGTCCCTTTGTGTGGCAGGATTCTTATCAAATGTTGTTGAGTAGGACCTGATTGTGTCTTCTTCTGCCCATTTGCTTTTTATGATTTTATGTATATTTAAGTACTCTTAGAAGTAGATTTTCATGAAGTACAAGAATTGAGTTATATAGACTCTTATTGAACTGCTCTGTGTGTTGAAGTAGCTACTTGTTGGTGAGGATTGAAAGAATTACGTCAACTTGCGAGGCTAATATAGATATCTTCACTAAGGATTAAAGATCATTGATTTGTGAAGATTGTGACATCGTTTGGAGAGGTTTGTAATTTGAAGGAAAATTCCAGGTGATGGGTTGTACCATTGACTAGGCTTTCGCCCACCATGGCCCCCCCATCCAGAGATGTACCTGGAAGTTGTTGATACTGAGGTTTTGGTGCAAATGTTCTCTAGTGCATGAGTATGGATACATACTCATGGAGCAGCTGCTACATTCATTTAGCCAAAAGAATAGTAAGCAATAAGCTTAACAAATATATACTGGCTATTGTGTGATATGGCTTAATCCGTGATGGGAAAATGCAGGTTCTTTAGCCGTTGAGATGGAACTCTTGAATTGTAATTCCGTAAGATGGAATTCCATGATTCTGACCTCGAGTTTTTTTTTCTCTTTTTTTTTTTCCTTTTTTTTGTCATCTAGATCATGATTTGTAAGCAACAGCTTCTTGTGCTTGCGCTCATTTCTCACTTCCAAAGGGATGACAAGAGCATTGTTATTTTGTTCTTGATGTGCACCTAAGTCTTCGTGTTTGTTCTTGAATTTGTTGCTCAAATGATGTCGAGGCAGTAGAGAAGACTGCTGATTGTTTGCTTGAATAGACAAGCTCTTGTGTTGGTGCTGAATGTACGAGAGTGGTTGAGTGATTTACTTCCTGTTGCTTGGGCCTCCATTCTTATCGAACTTTAGGTGAAGTTGTTGACATTGTTTGATTTTAGCAACCATATGATGGAATTACCAAATAGTATCCTGTATCCTTGTTGTTGAAGTACATGCACAGGCACCCATCTTTGATGAACACTGTAATTTGGTGGCCGATGTGCTTGTTGTTGAGGCTTTCTTCCTTGTGCAAGCTTAGGGGACTTTGTGATGCACTTGGGGACCCAAGCTTTGGTAAATCTTTGGTAGTACCCTTGTGCTTGCAGCAGTGTTTTTGGTACCCATACTTGTTGCATTGGTGGAGTTCTTTGAGGAGCTTGCATAGGCTTTTGTGGACGGTGTTGTGGAGTACTTTTATTTTTCCTTGGCTTTCGAGTGCTGCGTTGAGGAAGAGGTTTGGACTATCGAGGCACCCAAATTTGATTGGCACCTTCATAGTAGCCTTGAGCTACAAGTATTTGATTCTCCACCCACATTTTAATACTATTAAGATATCGTGGTTGTGGTAGTCTTGGTGGAGTTTTCTTTTGGGTTGGTGTGGAAGGTTTGGGGCCCTCCTTGACTGTGGTGGCTGGTGTGCTGAGGTTGTAGGTTTGAGACTCATGGGCATTGTTGATGATGATGAGGTTAGAGTCTCTTGTGGGGCAGCTTTCGATGACGAGGCCTTTGAGCATGTGGTTGTCTCCTTTGGTGAGGTTTGTCGAGGAAGATGCATAGGCTCCGGGGTCTTTCCTTTGAGTTCCCTGTTAGAGATAGATGGTTGTGGGCTCTGGGAACTTCTTCTTCAGGAATAGCTACTGATTGTGAGGTTTTGGCATTGAACTTCGTAGGTAAGTATGGGGTTGAAGGAGTAGAGGCTTGTGATGTAGATGGTAGGTCATTGTGTAGAGGGGCTTTTGTGGAAGAGGCTTGTATCCTTTTGCGTTCAACATCATAGATATCCACCATTAAAGTTGGATCCTCTTCCTTAAAGTATGGTATTGTTAACTTTTTCCCATTGACCATCATGATGACTCTATCGCTAGCAAAGCACAGTGGTGCTTGGGCGTAGTGACAGTCCATTTATGTCCCAAGATTAAATCTGCTTCCAACCCATACTCAACCACAAAAAACTTGCAAGTAAGGGGGTTAGTTTCAATATACATTGTATGTTCAAAGTACCCCAAACGTGGCATGTTCAAGTATTGTGTAAAGTTTATTCTTTCAGGATGATAGGCCGTGAGTGTTGGCTGACCTAACAAATCCCATAGCTCAAGGGTCATGAAATTGTGTTCTCGTGTTGGGGATAAAGTTGTGCTTGAGCTGTGGTGATTTTATTTAAAATTTCCAATCCCACCAAAATCCTAGGGATCTTTTCAGTAAGACATGTTGGAAGTTCCAGCTCCTGCAAGGTTTCTTCCTCCCATAATGTGAGATCCCTGTTCCTACCGCGCAACAGATTCGGGGTACTAGCAGCGGAAGTAGCACTTCTTGCGTGAGGTAGGGTCCCACACTCGGGGCCTCGTCCACGGATATCCGGACAAAAGACTAATCCGTCGGTTTTTCCAAAACCGAACTCCGAAAAACATCCCTTATCCAGAAAGCACGGGCGATTCCACCAGGATAACTTTTTACTCTAACGTAGTCAAGATCATTTCTGATCAAACTGATCCAATTGCATCTATAAGATATTTGGTCAGATCAAGGAAGAAACTTGCACTTGGATCATTAGGATCAACGCTTTTTTCCCCATTCAAGAGGCACAGCCGTTGATTCCTATCCATAGAACAATTACTGTCCGGGATTTACTTTATCTGTCGTAATAACAAAAGTTGAGTCTCGATTTATGGATCCATCAGTCCAGCCTAACCCCATCCGATCCCATGGGTTAGCCAACCGCCCAACCACTGTAGTGATGGGATCCAATTTGGAATTTGGTTAGGTTTTGTCCCGGGTACCAAGGAAAAGAGTTCCAAGGCCCCCTAGCCGGAAGTTCATGCAAACATAAAACTAGCCACACCACTTACACACCCAATATGAAATTGCCTTTTTCTTAGCATCAGCTAACTTTAAAACAATCCTTTAATGAAACCATAGTACCACTGATCACAATCTTCCAATTTATCCAGTTGATTCATAATTTTCCATCATTCCTTCATCAGAGTATCTATGGCATCATTGGCAACTAGAACGCTCACCACCTGTCCACACAGGGGCCTTTTCAATAGTTCCTAGCCCATAATACTTGGCAATATAATCACTTATAAAAATCAAGATGGACTCTCGTTGAAGATCAGCAAGATCAACCAACAGATCCATATAAAGAGCCATGGACTCATCCATTGAAGACCAGCAAGGTCAATCAACCAGATCCATGTCCGGTTTCACAAAACAACTCTTACTCCTTGTTCCAATATCTTCCTCGACGCACGCGTGGGTATCCTAGGCGACCCAAAGCCCGAGCACCGTATGGTCAGCACCCTCTAGGATACTTCGCAGGTGACCTAGCGCTTCACTCATAGGCCGCTTCCTTGGTCCCTCATCCACCGTACCGGAAGCTCACCATTTTAATCGAACCGAGGCTGGTCAAGACCTCGGTCGACGACCTTGCTACGCGAGACGTCCTCCATTGACTCTCCGTTAGCAGTTGCAACTTTATCAGTTAGGTCTCCACGACCTTAAACACAAGACGGTCAAAATGCTTCCCTAGCATTTGACATAAAACAGCCATTTAAAAACAGCATTTACAAACAGTTTACAAATACAATTTCTATATTAACTCTCATTTTTCCACATTATCCCTCGGTAATCCACATTACTTATTCCACATTCCATTTCCAATCACATCATTTTCCATCTCTTCACTTCAGGTTCCTTCACATCACATATCATATATTCACATCCATACATCCACATCCACATCCACATTCACATCCATACATCCACATCTACATGCTTACCTCCATTTTCACATCCTCATTTATACATCCACATCCCATATCCACATTCATACATACACATCCATATCCACATCCACATACATACATACATCCATATCTCATATCCACATCCATACATCCACATCCACATGCATACATCCACTATCACGCCCTCATTCATACATCCACATCTACATACATTCATACATCCACATCCACATTTCCATTCACATCTATACATCCACATCTACATCCACATATATACATACATCCACATCCACATTCCACGTTCACATCTATACATCCACATCTACATCCACATTCACATACATCCACATCCACATTCTATATTCACATCTATACAGCCACATCTACATCCACATTCACATCTATGCATATACATCTTCATGCATACATCTATTTTCACATTCCCATTCATATAACCCCATATGCCTTCACATCTAATCTTTTACATCACATCCATTCTCGCCCTATCACAACCCATATACATCTTACCCTATCACATACACTTCTTACCTCATCCCATACACATCTTAATTCATCTTATCACCTCTTAACTTATTTCATAAGCATCTTATCACCTCTTATCACATCTTATACACCTCTTATCACATCCTATCACATCTCATATCTATTTATAGAATACAAGAGAATTCTTATATTTGATATAAGATTTCTTTACACATTTATTTATGCATAAATTCTATTTAAGGAGATTAATACTTTCGAAGTAAAAATCAATCTTTTATGCATCTTCCTATGCATAAATTCATTTTAAATGAAAATGACACTTTTGAATTAAAATTCAATCTTTTATGCATCTTCTTATGCATGAATTCAATTTAGTTGAGAATGATACTTTTGAATCAATCTTTTATGCATCTTCCTATGCATAAATTCAATTTGGTAGGAATTACACTTTTAGGATAAAAGAATTTCTCTTATGCATCTAATATATGCATAAAATCTATTTATGATAAAAATCACACTTTTAGTATAAAAATATCTTTTATGCATAACTCTATGCATGAAATCCAATTATGATAAAAGTAACATTTTTACAATATAATAATCATCTTTTATGCATACCTCTATGCAAGAAATTCAATTATGCTAAAAGTAACACTTTTATAATAAAATATTCATCTCTTATGCATACGTCTATGCATGAATTTCAATTAAGCTAAAAGTAACTCTTTTATAATAAAATATTCATCTTTTATGCATACCTCTATGCATGAATTTCAATTAAGCCAAAAGTAACTCTTTTATAATAAAATATTCATCTCTTATGCATACCTCTATGCATGAAATTCAATTATGCATAATATAAAAATCAATTTCTCTAGGATTACAATGAATATCTTTCAATTAATCCAGGATGATAATTCCTAGAATATGGTAGGAAGTCCTCTTTTTATGCTTTGAATGAAATTATTTTATGCATAATTTTTATAAAAATTTTGCCATAGCTCCGCTGCTATGACTGATAAATCTCAATTTTTCTAAGGGATAAAGCTTATCATTAAGAAAATAATTAAAATGATCTCTAATTGGATCATTAATCCATAATGGATCGAATCATTAATATACATAAACTAAAAGCATAGAAAAAAGCCATTAATTTAGCCTCAAGCATAGCTTAATCTTGGGTTAAGGAAAAGCTTTATGAAAAGCTTGATTTGGATTGAGAATGGGTCATGAGTATGACCATTTCTTACAAATTTCTTGATTCTTTGTTCACGGTAGAGGCCCCCAACCAATCAATTGGTTAAGTATGTTGATGGAGTCACCAATGGGGATTGAAGAAAGAGGGAAGCTCCAAAAACTAGTGAATTATTAATGAATTCATAGTTCTTGGCTTAGGTGGAGTAGAGTAACGATGCATAAACACTATATATTTTTCAACAAGGGGGAGGCTTCTATTTATAGGAAAAATTGAGCTCCTAACCAAACAAACTGATTCTAGAATTTTCTAAATCAGTTTGGTCAATATTTGACCATTTTTAGGTCAGTTAAGCTAACTTTTTGGAACTAGACTTGAATGAGGAGAGAGGAGAGATGAAATATCTCAATTTTTATGAGTTTAAAACTCATTCAAGCATGTGAAATATGCACCTCCTTTAAAGAACTCCCCTTCCTTACATATGTGTCATAATGGAATCATTATACCCAAAATATCTCATATTTTTAATATTGCTCATAGTTTTTTACTAATAAACCTTGTACATTTTCAACTCTTCATCTTATGTGAAATATGCACCTCCTTTAAAGAACTCCCCTTCCTTACATATGTGTCATAATGGAATCATTTTAATATTGCTCATAGTTTTTTACTAATAAACCTTGTACATTTTCAACTCTTCATCTTATGTGAAATATGCACCTCCTTTAAAGAACTCCCCTTCCTTACATATGTGTCATAATGGAATCATTTTAATATTGCTCATAGTTTTTTACTAATAAACCTTGTACATTTTCAACTCTTCATCTTATGTGAGCATTTATTCATTTTTGGATACCCAAAATATCTCATATTTTTAATATGGTTCATAGTTTTTTACTAATAAACCTTGTACATTTTCAACTCTTCATCTTATGTGAGCATTTACTCATTTTTGGGTATCTTCTTTTACAAATTGGATTTATCTCCTCCCTACACATGGATTGATGCTATTGGCCCATAGGAACCTTAATTGGACCATAATCCAAAAATTTCTGAAAATCTAGACCCTTAGGCTAAGGTCCTTTATACCCATTTCCAATTAATTCCAATTGCACATTGGAAAGTTCTTTTTGAATTTCTGATTCAGGGGAATTTATCTTAATTATAAGAGATATTTTTCTATCCAAAGATATTCAAAATTTGAATATTCTCTCTCTAGAATATTTTCTCTCTCTAGGTTAAAATAGTTAGAAACAAGGTCTTTATATTTCTGAAGAGGGATTGATTACAGGGGAAGATACTAGACATCAAAAAGGGGGTGGGGGAGGAATCTTACATTCTACCCCACTTAAAAAACGCGAGATGTCCTCATCTCGCAAACTAGGGTAATTTCGCAAGATGCACGAATATGAGACTTAGAGAAAATTTTTAATCAAGATTAACCACCAAGAAAAGTCTCAAAGAGAGCAAGATAAGAACAAGATTTAAACTTTATTCATTCTTAGAACTTATACAGTAAAGATAGAAGAACTCTTTACACTTCCATAAGCCCGTCCATCATATGGTCACAAAAGCAGCACTCACAAGCTGCACAAGTATAAGGTAACTCATCTATGGGAATAATTCTGTTGGTTATTGCCGCACCTATCTCAGTGGTATGAGGTGATCTAACAAAAGGACCTCTGAGAGGCAAGCCAAAAACGGGGTAAAGGCATATCTTCTCATGAGGAAGAAAACACGCCAGTAAGAAGACCCGCTCAGAAAACCCAAGATGCCTTGATCTCATGACGCAGTAGTATCGGGGACCCAAACCCAAAGCTTCAATAACCATGGCTAAGCAGACATTGTTACGAAAGTGCTGCTGACCCCAGGGTGTTACCCTAGTTATGTCTTGATAGGTCCGCCATTTGGTCTGAGCTACAGAAGTTCCCAAGTGAGGGAAAAGTGAGCGCTCATACTGTTCTATAAAATCCTTCTTCACAGACTCACTTGCGTCTTGAAGGTGAGGAATCATTATGGATAAAACTAATTCTTGTTGCCAAGCCATGAAGGAGATTAAGAAAGAAAGGAGATCGATGGGAGTAAGATTACTGTGAACGACAAGTAAAAGTTACGACTTATATAAAGGAAGGAGCTAGCGTAACTTAGAAGCCAACGGTAACTTGCCACTGAAGTTTTACCATCTTTCCATGATTTGGGTTTGGCACATTTTTCTATAGAAGGCATTCAGAACTTTGAGATGAGGAGATAAAAGAAGTTCGTAAGCTAAATCACCTACTTTCTTTGGTCCACAATATCTGGGAGATAACTTCTTATACTTCCCAAGAGATAAAGAACTTCTTTTGGGCCGTACTCGAATGAAGACCAAAACCTTGATATCCAAAAACATCGATTCTCACTTCTGAACTCATTGTTCTGAATCCTTAAAACAGGTGGGACTCCTGAGAAGTATTCTAGGAAAAGGATCTTCCTTTAAAAAAAAAAAACAGAATCTTTCTTTTATTTTAGAGAGGGAATAATTATAAGATCAAAAGGGAGATTCTTACTCTTGTATACCTCGAAGGCTGGGGAGGAATCTTACATTCTACCCCACTTAAAAAAGTGCGAGATGTCCTCATCTCGCCAAGTAGAGGACAACTCTTTTTCTTAAGATCCAATTTATTCTAGGGTTCCTTATATTCTGGTCAACCCAACAGAATACTGGGATAAATATCCCCTATATAGAACTCACAATTAAATAACAATTCATTCAGATCTTATCATTCATATCTTTAACATGATAATGGTCCATTAGACCGAAAAATTTCCTTCTGAACATTCCTCCACGGGAATTTCAGTCAAGCAAGTTCTCAATTTGTCATTCCTTAACTTGATCTACCGGTCAAGTGTTAACAGTAATAATTTGACAGCACAATCCACTAATCTCATAGTGATTTGCTGAATTCATTATCATCATTCTAGTTATGAATATCATCACAGGGACTCGTCCCATTCATCCTCATTGTGGTTTCGCTCAGCTTATTACATTTCAACTAAATTTCAGAATTCATCATTTTCCAATCAGAATCCAAATCAATTTCATCAGTTCTCAAACAGAATTAAAAATCATATCAACCACATTCGAATTCATCATCTGGATAGCATTAACGCTTATAAATTCAAGTCTTAGATTTACTCGTATATACTGTCAGTAAAGAGCTGCAGTTATACTCTCGGTATATACGGATAGTCACGACCCTTGAAATTATAAGGTAAATACCATCATGTCTAGGCCTCAAGCAAGTCAGGGATTCTATATAATTGCGGTACTTCCATCTGAAGACCCAATTACCAAATTACGAATTTCAGTTTAAATATCAAATTGTATGAATTATATCACACAATTACAACCTTTTTTGTGCTTCTTGATAAATTTTTGACATATTTGGTTTCTCAGTTGATCTTTATTAGCCAAATGATCCTTGTTCCTACCGCGCAACGGATTCGGGATACTAGCAGCGGAAGTAGCACTTCTTGCGCGAGGTAGGGTCCCACACTCGGGGCCTCGTCCCACGGATATCCGGACAAAAGACTAATCCGTCAATTTTTCCAAAATCGAACCCCGAAAAACATCCCTTATCCAGAAAGCACGGGCGATTCCACCAGGATAACTTTTTACTCTAACGTAGTCAAGATCATTTCTGATCAAACTGATCCAATTGCATCTATAAGATATTTGGTCAGATCAAGGAAGAAACTTGCACTTGGATCATTAGGATCAACGCTTTTTTTCCCATTCAAGAGGCACAGCCGTTGATTCCTATCCATAGAACAATTACTATCCGGGATTTACTTTATCTATCGTAATAACAAAAGTTGAGTCTCGATTTATGGATCCATCAGTCCAGCCTAACCCCATCCGATCCCATGGGTTAGCCAACCGCCCAACCACTGTAGTGATGGGATCCAATTTGGAATTTGGTTAGGTTTTGTCCCGGGTACCAAGGAAAAGAGTTCCAAGGCCCCCTAGCCGGAAGTTCATGCAAACATAAAACTAGCCACACCACTTACACACCCAATATGAAATTGCCTTTTTCTTAGCATCAGCTAACTTTAAAACAATCCTTTAATGAAACCATAGTACCACTGATCACAATCTTCCAATTTATCCAGTTGATTCATAATTTTCCATCATTCCTTCATCAGAGTATCTATGGCATCATTGGCAACTAGAACGCTCACCACCTGTCCACACAGGGGCCTTTTCAATAGTTCCTAGCCCATAATACTTGGCAATATAATCACTTATAAAAATCAAGATGGACTCTCGTTGAAGATCAGCAAGATCAACCAACAGATCCATATAAAGAGCCATGGACTCATCCATTGAAGACCAGCAAGGTCAATCAACCAGATCCATGCCCGGTTTCACAAAACAACTCTTACTCCTTGTTCCAATATCTTCCTCGACGCACGCGTGGGTATCCTAGGCGACCCAGAGCCCGAGCACCGTATGGTCAGCACCCTCTAGGATCCTTCGCAGGTGACCTGGCGCTTCACTCATAGGCCGCTTCCTTGGTCCCTCATCCACCGTACCGGAAGCTCACCATTTTAATCGAACCGAGGCTGGTCAAGACCTCGGTCGACCTTGCTACGCGAGACGTCCTCCATTGACTCTCCGTCTCAGCAGTTGCAACTTTATTAGTTAGGTCTCCACGACCTTAAACACAAGACGGTCAAAATGCTTCCCTAGCATTTGACATAAAACAGCCATTTAAAAACAGCATTTACAAACAGTTTACAAATACAATTTCTATATTAACTCTCATTTTTTCACATTATCCCTCGGTAATCCACATTACTTATTCCACATTCCATTTCCAATCACATCATTTTCCATCTCTTCACTTCAGGTTCCTTCACATCACATATCATATATTCACATCCATATCCACATCCATACATCCACATCCACATCCACATTCACATCCATACATCCACATCTACATGCTTACCTCCATTTTCACATCCTCATTTATACATCCACATCCCATATCCACATTCATACATACACATCCATATCCACATCCACATACATACATACATCCACATCTCATATCCACATCCATACATCCACATCCACATGCATACATCCACTATCACGCCCTCATTCATACATCCACATCTACATACATTCATACATCCACATCCACATTTCCATTCACATCTATACATCCACATCTACATCCACATATATACATACATCCACATCCACATTCCACGTTCACATCTATACATCCACATCTACATCCACATTCACATACATCCACATCCACATTCTACATTCACATCTATACAGCCACATCTACATCCACATTCACATCTATGCATATACATCTTCATGCATACATCCATTTTCACATTCCCATTCATATAACCCCATATGCCTTCACATCTAATCTTTTACATCACATCCATTCTCGCCCTATCACAACCCATATACATCTTACCCTATCACATACACTTCTTACCTCATCCCATACACATCTTAATTCATCTTATCACCTCCTAACTTATTTCATAAGCATCTTATCACCTCTTATCACATCTTATACACCTCTTATCACATCCTATCACATCTCATATCTATTTATAGAATACAAGAGAATTCTTATATTTGATATAAGATTTCTTTACACATTTATTTATGCATAAATTCTATTTAAGGAGATTAATACTTTCGAAGTAAAAATCAATCTTTTATGCATCTTCCTATGCATAAATTCATTTTAAATGAAAATGACACTTTTGAATTAAAATTCAATCTTTTATGCATCTTCTTATGCATGAATTCAATTTAGTTGAGAATGACACTTTTGAATCAATCTTTTATGCATCTTCCTATGCATAAATTCAATTTGGTAGGAATTACACTTTTAGGATAAAAGAATTTCTCTTATGCATCTAATATATGCATAAAATCTATTTATGATAAAAATCACACTTTTAATATAAAAATATCTTTTATGCATAACTCTATGCATGAAATCCAATTATGATAAAAGTAACATTTTTACAATATAATAATCATCTTTTATGCATACCTCTATGCAAGAAATTCAATTATGCTAAAAGTAACACTTTTATAATAAAATATTCATCTCTTATGCATACGTCTATGCATGAATTTCAATTAAGCTAAAAGTAACTCTTTTATAATAAAATATTCATCTTTTATGCATACCTCTATGCATGAATTTCAATTAAGCCAAAAGTAACTCTTTTATAATAAAATATTCATCTCTTATGCATACCTCTATGCATGAAATTCAATTATGCATAATATAAAAATCAATTTCTCTAGGATTACAATGAATATCTTTCAATTAATCTAGGATGATAATTCCTAGAATATGGTAGGAAGTCCTCTTTTTATGCTTTGAATGAAATTATTTTATGCATAATTTTTATAAAAATTTTGCCATAGCTCCGCTGCTATGACTGATAAATCTCAATTTTTCTAAGGGATAAAGCTTATCATTAAGGAAATAATTAAAATGATCTCTAATTGGATCATTAATCCATAATGGATTGAATCATTAATATACATAAACTAAAAGCATAGAAAAAAGCCATTAATTTAGCCTCAAGCATAGCTTAAACTTGGGTTAAGGAAAAGCTTTATGAAAAGCTTGATTTGGATTGAGAATGGGTCATGAGTATGACCATTTCTTACAAATTTCTTGATTCTTTGTTCACGGTAGAGGCCCCCAACCAATCAATTGGTTAAGTATGTTGATGGAGTCACCAATGGGGATTGAAGAAAGAGGGAAGCTCCAAAAACTAGTGAATTATTAATGAATTCATAGTTCTTGGCTTAGGTGGAGTAGAGTAACGATGCATAAACACTATATATTTTTCAACAAGGGGGAGGCTTCTATTTATAGGAAAAATTGAGCTCCTAACCAAAGAAAATGATTCTAGAATTTTCTAAATCAGTTTGGTCAATATTTGACCATTTTTAGGTCAGCTAACTTTTTGGAACTAGACTTGAATGAGGAGAGAGGAGAGATGAAATATCTCAATTTTTATGAGTTTAAAACTCATTCAAGCATGTGAAATATGCACCTCCTTTAAAGAACTCCCCTTCCTTACATATGTGTCATAATGGAATCATTATACCCAAAATATCTCATATTTTTAATATTGCTCATAGTTTTTTACTAATAAACCTTGTACATTTTCAACTCTTCATCTTATGTGAAATATGCACCTCCTTTAAAGAACTCCCCTTCCTTACATATGTGTCATAATGGAATCATTTTAATATTGCTCATAGTTTTTTACTAATAAACCTTGTACATTTTCAACTCTTCATCTTATGTGAAATATGCACCTCCTTTAAAGAACTCCCCTTCCTTACATATGTGTCATAATGGAATCATTTTAATATTGCTCATAGTTTTTTACTAATAAACCTTGTACATTTTCAACTCTTCATCTTATGTGAGCATTTACTCATTTTTGGATACCCAAAATATCTCATATTTTTAATATGGTTCATAGTTTTTTACTAATAAACCTTGTACATTTTCAACTCTTCATCTTATGTGAGCATTTACTCATTTTTGGGTATCTTCTTTTACAAATTGGATTTATCTCCTCCCTACACATGGATTGATGCTATTGGCCCATAGGAACCTTAATTGGACCATAATCCAAAAATTTCTGAAAATCTAGACCCTTAGGCTAAGGTCCTTTATACCCATTTCCAATTAATTCCAATTGCACATTGGAAAGTTCTTTTTGAATTTCTGATTCAGGGGAATTTATCTTAATTATAAGAGATATTTTTCTATCCAAAGATATTCAAAATTTGAATATTCTCTCTCTAGAATATTTTCTCTCTCTAGGTTAAAATAGTTAGAAACAAGGTCTTTATATTTCTGAAGAGGGATTGATTACAGGGGAAGATACTAGACATCAAAAAGGGGGTGGGGGAGGAATCTTACATTCTACCCCACTTAAAAAACGCGAGATGTCCTCATCTCGCAAACTAGGGTAATTTCGCAAGATGCACGAATATGAGACTTAGAGAAAATTTTTAATCAAGATTAACCACCAAGAAAAGTCTCAAAGAGAGCAAGATAAGAACAAGATTTAAACTTTATTCATTCTTGGAACTTATACAGTAAAGATAGAAGAACTCTTTACACTTCCATAAGCCCGTCCATCATATGGTCACAAAAGCAGCACTTACAAGCTGCACAAGTATAAGGTAACTCATCTATGGGAATAATTCTGTTGGTTATTGCCGCACCTATCTCAGTGGTATGAGGTGATCTAACAAAAGGACCTCTGAGAGGCAAGCCAAAAACGGGGTAAAGGCATATCTTCTCATGAGGAAGAAAACACGCCAGTAAGAAGACCCGCTCAGAAAACCCAAGATGCCTTGATCTCATGACGCAGTAGTATCGGGGACCCAAACCCAAAGCTTCAATAACCATGGCTAAGCAGACATTGTTACGAAAGTGCTGCTGACCCCAGGGTGTTACCCTAGTTATGTCTTGATAGGTCCGCCATTTGGTCTGAGCTACAGAAGTTCCCAAGTGAGGGAAAAGTGAGCGCTCATACTGTTCTATAAAATCCTTCTTCACAGACTCACTTGCGTCTTGAAGGTGAGGAATCATTATGGATAAAACTAATTCTTGTTGCCAAGCCATGAAGGAGATTAAGAAAGAAAGGAGATCGATGGGAGTAAGATTACTGTGAACGACAAGTAAAAGTTACGACTTATATAAAGGAAGGAGCTAGCGTAACTTAGAAGCCAACGGTAACTTGCCACTGAAGTTTTACCATCTTTCCATGATTTGGGTTTGGCACATTTTTCTATAGAAGGCATTCAGAACTTTGAGATGAGGAGATAAAAGAAGTTCGTAAGCTAAATCACCTACTTTCTTTGGTCCACAATATCTGGGAGATAACTTCTTATACTTCCCAAGAGATAAAGAACTTCTTTTGGGCCGTACTCGAATGAAGACCAAAACCTTGATATCCAAAAACATCGATTCTCACTTCTGAACTCATTGTTCTGAATCCTTAAAACAGGTGGGACTCCTGAGAAGTATTCTAGGAAAAGGATCTTCCTTTAAAAAAAAAAAACAGAATCTTTCTTTTATTTTAGAGAGGGAATAATTATAAGATCAAAAGGGAGATTCTTACTCTTGTATACCTCGAAGGCTGGGGAGGAATCTTACATTCTACCCCACTTAAAAAAGTGCGAGATGTCCTCATCTCGCCAAGTAGAGGACAACTCTTTTTCTTAAGATCCAATTTATTCTAGGGTTCCTTATATTCTGGTCAACCCAACAGAATACTGGGATAAATATCCCCTATATAGAACTCACAATTAAATAACAATTCATTCAGATCTTATCATTCATATCTTTAACATGATAATGGTCCATTAGACCGAAAAATTTCCTTCTGAACATTCCTCCACGGGAATTTCAGTCAAGCAAGTTCTCAATTTGTCATTCCTTAACTTGATCTACCGGTCAAGTGTTAACAGTAATAATTTGACAGCACAATCCACTAATCTCATAGTGATTTGCTGAATTCATTATCATCATTCTAGTTATGAATATCATCACAGGGACTCGTCCCATTCATCCTCATTGTGGTTTCGCTCAGCTTATTACATTTCAACTAAATTTCAGAATTCATCATTTTCCAATCAGAATCCAAATCAATTTCATCAGTTCTCAAACAGAATTAAAAATCATATCAACCACATTCGAATTCATCATCTGGATAGCATTAACGCTTATAAATTCAAGTCTTAGATTTACTCGTATATACTGTCAGTAAAGAGCTGCAGTTATACTCTCGGTATATACGGATAGTCACGACCCTTGGAATTATAAGGTAAATACCATCATGTCTAGGCCTCAAGCAAGTCAGGGATTCTATATAATTGCGGTACTTCCATCTGAAGACCCAATTACCAAATTACGAATTTCAGTTTAAATATCAAATTGTATGAATTATATCACACAATTACAACCTTTTTTGTGCTTCTTGATAAATTTTTGACATATTTGGTTTCTCAGTTGATCTTTATTAGCCAAATGATCCTTGTTCCTACCGCGCAACGGATTCGGGGTACTAGCAGCGGAAGTAGCACTTCTTGCGCGAGGTAGGGTCCCACACTCGGGGCCTCGTCCCACGGATATCCGGACAAAAGACTAATCCGTCGGTTTTTCCAAAATCGAACCCCGAAAAACATCCCTTATCCAGAAAGCACGGGCGATTCCACCAGGATAACTTTTTACTCTAACGTAGTCAAGATCATTTCTGATCAAACTGATCCAATTGCATCTATAAGATATTTGGTCAGATCAAGGAAGAAACTTGCACTTGGATCATTAGGATCAACGCTTTTTTCCCCATTCAAGAGGCACAGCCGTTGATTCCTATCCATAGAACAATTACTATCCGGGATTTACTTTATCTATCGTAATAACAAAAGTTAAGTCTCGATTTATGGATCCATCAGTCCAGCCTAACCCCATCCGATCCCATGGGTTAGCCAACCGCCCAACCACTGTAGTGATGGGATCCAATTTGGAATTTGGTTAGGTTTTGTCCCGGGTACCAAGGAAAAGAGTTCCAAGGCCCCCTAGCCGGAAGTTCATGCAAACATAAAACTAGCCACACCACTTACACACCCAATATGAAATTGCCCTTTCCTTAGCATCAGCTAACTTTAAAACAATCCTTTAATGAAACCATAGTACCACTGATCACAATCTTCCAATTTATCCAGTTGATTCATAATTTTCCATCATTCCTTCATCAGAGTATCTATGGCATCATTGGCAACTAGAACGCTCACCACCTGTCCACACAGAGGCCTTTTCAATAGTTCCTAGCCCATAATACTTGGCAATATAATCACTTATAAAAATCAAGATGGACTCTCTTTGAAGATCAGCAAGATCAACCAACAGATCCATATAAAGAGCCATGGACTCATCCATTGAAGACCAGCAAGGTCAATCAACCAGATCCATGCCCGGTTTCACAAAACAACTCTTACTCCTTGTTCCAATATCTTCCTCGACGCACGCGTGGGTATCCTAGGCGACCCAGAGCCCGAGCACCGTATGGTCAGCACCCTCTAGGATCCTTCGCAGGTGACCTAGCGCTTCACTCATAGGCCGCTTCCTTGGTCCCTCATCCACCGTACCGGAAGCTCACCATTTTAATCGAACCGAGGCTGGTCAAGACCTCGGTCGACCTTGCTACGCGAGACGTCCTCCATTGACTCTCCGTCAGCAGTTGCAACTTTATCAGTTAGGTCTCCACGACCTTAAACACAAGACGGTCAAAATGCTTCCCTAGCATTTGACATAAAACAGCCATTTAAAAACAGCATTTACAAACAGTTTACAAATACAATTTCTATATTAACTCTCATTTTTCCAAATTATCCCTCGGTAATCCACATTACTTATTCCATATTCCATTTCCAATCACATCATTTTCCATCTCTTCACTTCAAGTTCCTTCACATCACATATCATATATTCACATCCATATCCACATCCATACATCCACATCCACATCCACATTCACATCCATACATCCACATCTACATGCTTACCTCCATTTTCACATCCTCATTTATACATCCACATCCCATATCCACATTCATACATACACATCCATATCCACATCCACATACATACATACATCCACATCTCATATCCACATCCATACATCCACATCCACATGCATACATCCACTATCACGCCCTCATTCATACATCCACATCCACATACATTCATACATCCACATCCACATTTTCATTCACATCTATACATCCACATCTACATCCACATATATACATACATCCACATCCACATTCCACGTTCACATCTATACATCCACATCTACATCCACATTCACATACATCCACATCCACATTCTACATTCACATCTATACAGCCACATCTACATCCACATTCACATCTATGCATATACATCTTCATGCATACATCCATTTTCACATTCCCATTCATATAACCCCATATGCCTTCACATCTAATCTTTTACATCACATCCATTCTCGCCCTATCACAACCCATATACATCTTACCCTATCACATACACTTCTTACCTCATCCCATACACATCTTAATTCATCTTATCACCTCCTAACTTATTTCATAAGCATCTTATCACCTCTTATCACATCTTATACACCTCTTATCACATCCTATCACATCTCATATCTATTTATAGAATACAAGAGAATTCTTATTTATGCATAAATTCTATTTAAGGAGATTAATACTTTCGAAGTAAAAATCAATCTTTTATGCATCTTCCTATGCATAAATTCATTTTAAATGAAAATGACACTTTTGAATTAAAATTCAATCTTTTATGCATCTTCTTATGCATGAATTCAATTTAGTTGAGAATGACACTTTTGAATCAATCTTTTATGCATCTTCCTATGCATAAATTCAATTTGGTAGGAATTACACTTTTAGGATAAAAGAATTTCTCTTATGCATCTAATATATGCATAAAATCTATTTATGATAAAAATCACACTTTTAGTATAAAAATATCTTTTATGCATAACTCTATGCATGAAATCCAATTATGATAAAAGTAACATTTTTACAATATAATAATCATCTTTTATGCATACCTCTATGCAAGAAATTCAATTATGCTAAAAGTAACACTTTTATAATAAAATATTCATCTCTTATGCATACGTCTATGCATGAATTTCAATTAAGCTAAAAGTAACTCTTTTATAATAAAATATTCATCTTTTATGCATACCTCTATGCATGAATTTCAATTAAGCCAAAAGTAACTCTTTTATAATAAAATATTCATCTCTTATGCATACCTCTATGCATGAAATTCAATTATGCATAATATAAAAATCAATTTCTCTAGGATTACAATGAATATCTTTCAATTAATCTAGGATGATAATTCCTAGAATATGGTAGGAAGTCCTCTTTTTATGCTTTGAATGAAATTATTTTATGCATAATTTTTATAAAAATTTTGCCATAGCTCCGCTGCTATGACTGATAAATCTCAATTTTTCTAAGGGATAAAGCTTATCATTAAGGAAATAATTAAAATGATCTCTTATTGGATCATTAATCCACAATGGATTGAATCATTAATATACATAAACTAAAAGCATAGAAAAAAGCCATTAATTTAGCCTCAAGCATAGCTTAATCTTGGGTTAAGGAAAAGCTTTATGAAAAGCTTGATTTGGATTGAGAATGGGTCATGAGTATGACCATTTCTTACAAATTTCTTGATTCTTTGTTCACGGTAGAGGCCCCCAACCAATCAATTGGTTAAGTATGTTGATGGAGTCACCAATGGGGATTGAAGAAAGAGGGAAGCTCCAAAAACTAGTGAATTATTAATTAATTCATAGTTCTTGGCTTAGGTGGAGTAGAGTAACGATGCATAAACACTATATATTTTTCAACAAGGGGGAGGCTTCTATTTATAGGAAAAATTGAGCTCCTAACCAAACAAACTGATTCTAGAATTTTCTAAATCAGTTTGGTCAATATTTGACCATTTTTAGGTCAGTTAAGCTAACTATTTGGAACTAGACTTGAATGAGGAGAGAGGAGAGATGAAATATCTCAATTTTTATGAGTTTAAAACTCATTCAAGCATGTGAAATATGCACCTCCTTTAAAGAACTCCCCTTCCTTACATATGTGTCATAATGGAATCATTATACCCAAAATATCTCATATTTTTAATATTGCTCATAGTTTTTTTACTAATAAACCTTGTACATTTTCAACTCTTCATCTTATGTGAAATATGCACCTCCTTTAAAGAACTCCCCTTCCTTACATATGTGTCATAATGGAATCATTTTAATATTGCTCATAGTTTTTTACTAATAAACCTTGTACATTTTCAACTCTTCATCTTATGTGAAATATGCACCTTTAAAGAACTCCCCTTCCTTATATATGTGTCATAATGGAATCATTTTAATATTGCTCATAGTTTTTTACTAATAAACCTTGTACATTTTCAACTCTTCATCTTATGTGAGCATTTACTCATTTTTGGATACCCAAAATATCTCATATTTTTAATATGGTTCATAGTTTTTTACTAATAAACCTTGTACATTTTCAACTCTTCATCTTATGTGAGCATTTACTCATTTTTGGGTATCTTCTTTTACAAATTGGATTTATCTCCTCCCTACACATGGATTGATGCTATTGGCCCATAGGAACCTTAATTGGACCATCATCCAAAAATTTCTGAAAATCTAGACCCTTAGGCTAAGGTCCTTTATACCCATTTCCAATTAATTCCAATTGCACATTGGAAAGTTCTTTTTGAATTTCTGATTCAGGGGAATTCATCTTAATTATAAGAGATATTTTTCTATCCAAAAATATTCAAAATCTGAATATTCTCTCTCTAGAATATTTTCTCTCTCTAGGTTAAAATAGTTAGAAACAAGGTCTTTATATTTCTGAAGAGGGATTGATTACAGGGGAAGATACTAGACATCAAAAAGGGTGTGGGGGAGGAATCTTACACATAAAAAATAGCAATTGTACATTGCCTGCAGGAGTGTTCAAGGTGACTCTTTGCATGGATTTATCTAGTGAATAAACGATTCACTTATCCAAGGTCCACCAAGGACGACATCATACTCAAGGGAATCTAGGGTAACATGGAATGTAAATTCCATATCGCCCCCATCAATTTGTTTGAGTAGTGTATCTAAAGTAACCTGGAACTTCAATCTTTTGTCCATTGGCTCCTCTTGCAAGACGATTTCTTACAGGGATGATTTTAGGTTGTCCTAATAATGACACCCAAGCATCTATTGTCATAATGTTATAACTAGCTCGAGGGCTAATCAATGCGTGTTTGGCTGAACATCATTGCCTATAGGGAAATCCAACCATACCATGATAAAATCTTCCAAAGGAACCATGGGTGTTTCGGTTATTGTTTCAGCTTCAGATCCTGTGTCTATTTCATATTCCCATTCACTTTCATCCTCTGTTTGGGTCTCATCCTTTTCAAGAGTACCCAATGTGTACACTGGCACACTTGGCCCTCTGACAATTCTTAATAAGGGCTGTTGGGAAACTTATGAATCCTCACAGTCCTATTTTATGGACTTCGTTATGTCCTTGTATAACTCAGGATGAGCCATTAAACATGCAAGTGCTGATGTGATGCGTGCTGGCTTTATCATGAGAGAAGAGCATTCCTCCGAATGAGGTTTTGAGAGAATGTTTTAATCTTGTAAGGGAATTATCGAATTAGTCACATGCTTTCTCAAGCCTATAGTTTATACAGTCTGTTTCAAATGACTCTTCTGTAGAGAGTATGTCTTCCTCTTGAAAGGGAAAGCGGTACTCATCTAGGCTTTGTATTTTGGTTGTTGTTTTAGGATTGGCATTATGAGGCTCAATCACAACCAGTAACCCTGTAAGACATTCAACCAAGCTAAGCATGCTCTCCTGAGCTTGCTTTTTGTGACCTCTCATCCAACATGATGAAAACCAAGTTCACAGACAGGTTTTAAAAAAATCAAAGTTCAAACATTAACTTTAAATCATCACAAAATTGACAAAAACTAACACTTATATTAATTAGATTAGGTTGCTATATCAAAAATTATTGCAATATCAAACGCGCCATCAACGAAAACCTAATAACTAGAAGGGAGGGAGGTGTCATTACATTTCTTTCATTAGGCAAGGTTAGCTAAGGACAAAAGATACATCATGTTCTAAAAGTATGGGCTGATGTATAACCATATGCTTCTTTGCATGCAAAGGAAAAAAGAAGGGAGGCCATCGATGAAAACCTAATAACTAGAAGGGAGGGAGGTGTCATTATAGGCGAGGCTAGCTAAGGACAAAAGATACACCATGTTCTGAAACTATGGGCTGATGTATAACCATATACATTTTTTGCATGCAAACCTAGTACATTGATATATATGAAGTACAAGTGTTTACATGCAAGGAATGGATTTTTCTTTTTCTCTCTATGCTAAAAATCGAGGCATGTGCACAGAGGCTCTACCTTGATGTGCACATTATAAGAGTTTTCAGTATGCACCTAAAAAATCACATGAGAATTAGGTTTGATGGTACGCTCATCAGCAAATACAATAGCATTCATTGTAACAGCTTTTTTGATTCTTTTTTCTGCCTCCTTTGAGATGCCATGTCTCCATTTCTTCCTCCTCTTGTGAGATGAAACTGTTGGTATAGAGAGTAGTTTGAAACTTGCTTGTGATAATTCAAATCTGCCCACATTTGTGCCTCTTTGCAATGGCCAATAGGCTAGGAGATCTGGAGCAAGCTTCACACACGGATCCACATGCAAAGTGTGACTAATGTTAGGATAGAACCACATCCATTGAGCTTTAGGTCTTGTTGAGCCTAGATATTCTCTTGCATACCAAAAACTAGGGGTAACTAGTCTAGGTGAACGGCTTTGTAAGATATTGTTGCACTTCTTACCTTTAATAACCCCAAAGCACTTCCTAGAAGTCAGATGGATCCAAGTGTTATGGCTCACCCTAACCCTCCTTCAAACACATCCAAAAAGAGATTACCTGGTGAACCGCAACTGTCGTGAGGATCTTTCCAATGGCCGAGCTCGTAACCCTTGAGGTCTTCAAGCTCTACAACTCCTTGAGAAGCAATTCCACCGTGTCTTCCACGAGTGTTGTCACACCGTCGCGTTGCACTACGGGTCCTCGTCCCTCCTCTCACCTCACTTCACTCACACACACTCACTAGCATGCATTAGGGAGAGAGATTAGTAAGAGGATTAGCATGCATTAGGGAGAGAGATTAGTAAGAAGATTAGCAAGAGCAAGACTCACTAGCATGCATTAGGGAGAGAGATTAGTAAGAGGATTAGCAAGACTCACTAGCATGCATTAGGGAGAGAGATTAGTAAGAGGATTAACAAGAGCAAAACTCAATTGCACAATGGGAGAGAATGTTGTATTATGAGAGAAATTCACTTATATACATGGCCATAAGTGTTCACACTCACTTAAACTCTAGCCAACCGGGCACTTTAGGCTCATAAGAGGCCTAATGCTATTACAATGACTACTCTCATAATATATCCATGAAGTACATCACTTAGGACTTCATCTTAGCTTGCTACCACATGCTCTTGAAGCAGAAATCACCATGATTACTCTGTCACACCATTACGGGCACCCGTCCAAGCTGTAGCTTTGGACACTATTGCTTCATATCTTGGATGTATGTTCCTTTGGTGTATCTACTGTGACTCCTTGATGTAAGATAATGGTGGTAGCTCTTGTTAATATCTTAAAATTGAATTAACATCCCCCCCTTCCTGATGATGATCGCGTATGCGTGATCGTTGACCTTTGTGTGGGGAGAATGAACAAGCTTTGTCGATGGCTTTGATGTTGAATGACGTTCAATGGTCTTTGTTCCTCCGGAAGAAAGAAGAAAAGCTAGTTAATGAATGAAGAGGTTAGTGGTTTATTAGAAATTCCTAACAAGGTGGGGGTGGGGTTTTTTGCGAATGATTGCATTTTTATATTTGTGTGAGTCCCCTTTTTTGGGGGGGGCGCTCAATTTATTTTTGGCAATCATCGGCAAGGTTACATGTGAAGTTAGTGGGGACACTAAGAGATGTTAATAATGGAAGAGAAGAGAGAGAAGGATCCGGAGGAACGTAGACTTAATCATCAGAACGAGATGGTGATTTTAGTTCCTCATTTAATTCATTGAAGCAACATTCATCCTTTGAAGTAATTGGCTTGTGATGATGTCCCTTTGTGTGGCAGGATTCTTATCAAATGTTGTTGAGTAGGACCTGATTGTGTCTTCTTCTGCCCATTTGCTTTTTATGATTTTATGTATATTTAAGTGCTCTTAGAAGTAGATTTTCATGAAGTACAAGAATTGAGTTATATAGACTCTTATTGAACTGCTCTGTGTGTTGAAGTAGCTACTTGTTGGTGAGGATTGAAAGAATTACGTCAACTTGCGAGGCTAATATAGATATCTTCACTAAGGATTAAAGATCATTGATTTGTGAAGATTGTGGCATCGTTTGGAGAGGTTTGTAATTTGAAGGAAAATTCCAGGTGATGGGTTGTAATTTGAAGGAAAATTCCAGGTGATGGGTTGTACCATTGACTAGGCTTTCGCCCACCATGGCCCCCCCATCCAGAGATGTACCTGGAAGTTGTTGATGCTGAGGTTTTGGTGCAAATGTTCTCTAGTGCATGAGTATGGATACATACTCATGGAGCAGCTGCTACATTCATTTAGCCAAAAGAATAGTAAGCAATAAGCTTAACAAATATATAGTGGCTATTGTGTGATATCGCTTAATCCGTGATGGGAAAATGCAGGTTCTTAAGCCGTTGAGATGGAACTCCTGAATTGTAATTCCGTAAGATGGAATTCCATGATTTTGACCTCGAGTTTTTTTTTCTCTTTTTTTTCCCTTTTTTTTTGGTCATCTAGATCATGATTTGTAAGCAATCGCTTCTTGTGCTTGCGCTCATTTCTCACTTCCAAAGGGATGACAAGAGCATTGTTATTTTGTTCTTGATGTGCGCCTAAGTCTTCATGTTTGTTCTTGAATTTGTTGCTGAAATGATGTCGAGGCAGTAGAGAAGACTGCTGATTGTTTGCTTGAATAGACAAGCTCTTGTGTTGGTGCTGAATGTACGAGAGTGGTTGAGTGATTTACTTCCTGTTGCTTGGGCCTCCATTCTTATCGAACTTTAGGTGAAGTTGTTGACATTGTTTGATTTTAGCAACCATATGATGGAATTACCATCATAGTATCCTTGTTGTTGAAGTACATGCACAGGCACCCATCTTTGACGAACACTGTAATTTGGTGGCCGATGTGCTTGTTGTTGAGGCTTTCTTCCTTGTGCAAGCTTAGGGGACTTTGTGATGCACTTGGGGACCCAAGCTTTGGTAAATCTTTGGTAGTACCCTTGTGCTTGCAGCAGTGTTTTTGGTACCCATACTTGTTGCATTGGTGGAGTTCTTTGAGGAGCTTGCATAGGCTTTTGTGGACGGTGTTGTGGAGTACTTTTGTTTTTCCTTGGCTTTCGAGTGTTGCGTTGAGGAAGAGGTTTTGACTATCGAGGCACCCAATTTTGATTGGCACCTTCATAGTAGCCTTGAGCTACAAGTATTTGATTCTCCACCCACATTTTAATACATTAAGATATCGTGGTTGTGGTAGTCTTGGTGGAGTTTTCTTTTGGGTTGGTGTGGAAGGTTTGGGGCCCTCCTTGACTGTGGTGGCTGGTGTGCTGAGGCTGTAGGTTTGAGACTCATGGGCATTGTTGATGATGATGAGGTTAGAGTCTCTTGTGGGGTAGCTTTCGATGACGAGGCCTTTGAGCATGTGGTTGTCTCCTTTGGTGAGGTTTGTCGAGGAAGATGCATAGGCTCCGGGGTCTTTCCTTTGAGTTCCCTGTTAGAGATAGATGGTTGGGCTCTGGGAACTTCTTCTTCAGGAATAGCTACTGATTGTGAGGTTTTGGCATTGAACTTCATAGGTAAGTATGGGGTTGAAGGAGTAGAGGCTTGTGATGTAGATGGTAGGTCATTGTGTAGAGGGGCTTTTGTGGAAGAGGCTTGTATCCTTTTGCGTTCAGCATCATAGATATCCATTAAAGTTGGATCCTCTTCCTTAAAGTATGGTATTGTTAACTTTTTGCCATTGACCATCATGATGACTCTATCGCTAGAAAAGCACAGTGGTGCTTGGGCATAGTGACAGTCCATTTATGTCCCAAGATTAAATCTGCTTCCAACCCATACTCAACCACAAAAAACTTGCAAGTAAGGGGGTCAGTTTCAATATACATTGTATGTTCAAAGTACCCCAAACGTGGCATGTTCAAGTATTATGTAAAGTTTATTCTTTCAGGATGATAGGCCGTGAGTGTTGGCTGACCTAACAAATCCCATAGCTCGAGGGTCATGAAATTGTGTTCTCGTGTTGGGGATAAAGTTGTGCTTGAGCTGTGGTGATTTTATTTAAAATTTCCAATCCCACCAAAATCCTAGGGATCTTTTCAGTAAGACATGTTGGAAGTTCCAGCTCCTGCAAGGTTTCTTCCTCCCATAAAAAATAGCAATTGTACATTGCCTGCAAGAGTGTTCAAGGTGACTCTTTGCATGGATTTATCTAGTGAATAAACGATTGACTTATCCAAGGTCCACCAAGGACGACATCATACTCAAGGGAATCTAGGGTAACATGGAATGTAAATTCCATATCGCCTCCATCAATTTGTTTGAGTAGTGTATCTAAAGTAACCTGGAACTTCAATCTTTTGTCCATTGGCTCCTCTTGCAAGACGATTTCTTACAGGGATGATTTTAGGTTGTCCTAATAATGACACCCAAGCGTCTATTGTCATAATGTTATAACTAGCTCGAGGGCTAATCAATGCGCATTTGGCTGAACATCATTGCCTATAGGGAAATCCAACCATACCATGATAAAATCTTCCAAAGGAACCATGGGTGTTTCGGTTATTGTTTCAGCTTCAGATCCTGTGTCTATTTCATATTCCCATTCACTTTCATCCTCTGTTTGGGTCTCATCCTTTTCAAGAGTACCCAATGTGTACACTGGCACACTTGGCCCTCTGACAATTCTTAATAAGGGCTGTTGGGAAACTTATGAATCCTCACAGTCCTCTTTTATGGACTTCATTATGTCCTTGTATAACTCAGGATGAGCCATTAAGATGCAAATGCTGATGTGATGCGTGCTGGCTTTATCATGAGAGAAGAGCATTCCTCCGAATGAGGTTTTGAGAGAATGTTTTAATCTTGTAAGGGAATTATCGAATTAGTCACATGCTTTCTCAAGCCTATAGTTTATACAGTCTGTTTCAAATGACTCTTCTGTAGAGAGTATGTCTTCCTCTTGAAAGGGAAAGCGGTACTCATCTAGGCTTTGTATTTTGGTTGTTGTTTTAGGATTGGCATTATGAGGCTCAATCACAACCAGTAAACCTATAAGACATTCAACCAAGCTAAGCATGCTCTCCTGAGCTTGCTTTTTGTGTTCCACATATTTCATGTGATTATCATTATCCATTTGGGGTGGTTGGGTGGGTTCTAGTTTCTTGATTGGTCTATGTGGTGCACTGAGCGAAGAGTAAGAACTTGTTTCATCCTCACTTAGTGATGTACTAGAACTTGTTTCATTCTCTGGCTTTCCTTGGTTTGTCAGTTTTACATTATGTTTACCCATGTGACGAGATCGAATTTTCTTTTGGGTTTTTGTATTCTGTGGTTGCACATATGGGTGTTGAGGTTTGTGTGGTGGTCTTTGAGGTGGATGCTTCTGCATCATGTATAGCTTTTGGCTCTTTCATGTTTATGTCCCTTTTTGGGTTTATGTTCTCTACAGACTCCTTTTCCCTCTATTTTAATTCAACCTTGGTTTTGACAGTTTGTTGTCCTTTGTTTTTCGTGGTTTTAGAAGGTTTTGCTCCTTCTTTTGGGTTCTATTTTGAAGAATGTTCTTCTACCCATGTTGAGGTATTTTCTTTTGCGTTCCTTTTGACTGTATCTCGTACCTAGGCTTGTAAGCACATTCAAGGGTATCGTGGACAATTGCCCATTTTATACACTTAAGATGTTAAGAGTTATATTTTGTGAGACAAGTTTCATTGAAGCAACTCGTCTTGGGCAATCTTAGAACATGTGATCAATGCCACATCATTCACACATTGGTCACCAGGTGCCAGTGACTATGGGCATGGAAGTATCCCAAACTGTGCAGTCTGTCATCTTGTGAGGTCCACAACAATAGAAACACTAAAGTGTCCGATTAACTGCTTCTTGACCATTTTCTACCCTTTGGACTGTTTCTGTTTGGTGCATAAGAGATGGAGGTTTTGAGTCCGTTGTGGATGAAGCGGGACACTTTTTAGTATCATGGTCAAAGGTTTTACAATATATGTAGTATAGAAGAACAGGTGCCTTGTATGCACAATAAGGATTGGGATGATCGTAGTGATTACATCAACATAAGGCATTTCATTTCTCACTTTTAGAGGCATTAAGGATGTCTGGTTTTGAAGGTTTTCATCCTCTCTTATAGATGTCTATTGTAATGTTTTAAGCAAGGCTGCATAAAATTTGGGAAATGTTAATTTTGAGATCTATTGCTTCTTTATAACATTGATCGAATGTTTCTGGATTGGTTACAATGATCAAGTTGTGTAAGCTATTATTCTTTAACCCCATCATGAAACATCTCTTCAATTGAACATCGTTTAATTTTTCCCATGACTCACAACGTGAGTCCAAGAGTTTTATCCTAAGGATAAAATCTCTAATGGATTCATTTGGTTGACGCTCAATTGAATAGAGTTCTATTGCTGCACTCCACTGGTCACCTTGTCTGGAAAAGCCATGTATAAACGCTGATTTTCAAGGTTTTAAAGTTGGTCTTGATCGTCGGCATCAATGCGATGAACCATCGACTAGTTGTTCCCTCTAAGCATAAGTTTAACGCATGTACCTTAGTGGGGCAGTTGGGATTTCCAAAGGCTTCACATCTCTGTTCAAACATTTGAATTAATTGAATAGGGTCAGTTGTGCTGTCATATTTGCCCATAATTTTGAAAATTTGTACGGTTGTATTTCTATATAAATCATTGAGGCCGTATGTGAGTGCTCTTGTTGGAAGAGACTCAGTGAGTCCTTGGGCCACCCCCCTTTCTAGACTAGTCAGTATGTCCAAGGTGTGGGCATCCAGGAAAAGATTGGTACTTATAGGATTTGCGGGAATGTTAGGCAAGGGACTAAAGCCCGGTTGTGTGGTTTGAATGTTTTGTGGGTCTAGAAGTGTCAGCTGACACATAGGAGAGAGAACTTGAGTCAGCTAAGTCAGTTTTGTCATCCTTAAGAGGACAGTCAGACCTGAAGAAGTTGTGTGCTAGTTGTTGTCCAATAGGGAGCCTATAATGTGATATCCCTTTGAGTTTAGAGATTCATGAGGGCTTGCAAATGTCAGAGGACACTTGAGCATGGTTTCTGTTTTCACTAGAGGCTTCTGAGTCGGCAGCAGCAGCTGGTTTTGTGTCAGACTGGTGAACGAAGGTCAAAGAAGGGTCAGCAAAGGGTCCATGAAGTTAAGGGGTAGTGGATTTGAAGTCAGGTTTAGTCTCAGACTGGTGAGGCAATATTCAGTCAGGTTTAGTCTCAGACGAAGGTCAAAGAAGGGTCAGCAAAGGGTCTAGGAAGGTCATGGGGTAGTGGATTTGAAGTCAGCTAATGCTAGAGGATAATAGAGGAGCCTGGAGGACAATTTTCTAACTGGGGAGGGACAAGTGGAGGATTTTGGAAGCAGATTTCAATTTGTTCTGTGTCACAGCTGGGAGATGTTTTGGTCAGTTGGGTGTCAGTTGAGGTCAGGAGAGGCCTATAGGTGGAAGCTTACAGCTTTTGGAGGTCAGTACTGACCTAGGAAGATAGCTGGAGGAGGTAGCTAGATCATATAGGGAGATTGGGAGGGTTTAGGGCTGAGGACAGTTATAGGTCTAATAGGAGCCCTTCGAGCTGGGATTTCAGTGTCCCCTAGTTCTGATCCCATTGTGTATTCTTCTCGTGTGTCTATAGGTGGTGTACTAGAGGCCATTGCCAAGCCACCACACAATGTATTTATGTATTAGATTCCTATTGTTATGCATTAGATTCTTGCTTTTGTTAACCATGATTCGTGTTTCCAAAACAGCTTGCACCTCTATCTCTAGATGAAGATCTTTCTCTTCCTCTACCTATCTCCGTGTAAAAGACCTGCTCTTGCATAAATGTAGAAAATATCTTACTCCCAACATTAATATCCTTACTAATCAAAAGGACTATAAGGTTTTCAAAGTTTATAAAGTATTCTCGAGTTCAGATATATATCCAAAATTGATCATAGTCTTTACCAAGCCCATTCAATGTGACCAAAACCAAGTCATTGTCATCAACTGGAGCTCCAATACAAGCTCTTTCACCATTTATCTTTTTCCTCTACACATTATGTAGCTCTTTCTTCAACTATATCTTTCTTGCCTTACTACTTGTGCTATACAACTTAACCAAGGTATCCCATGCATCTTTATGTCTCACTGCATGCTGTGTATGGCCGATCATAACATTCAATACAGTAACATATAACTAGTACATCACTTTGTTGGATTTATCATGCTAAGCCTTAAAGGCATGTGCTTGTTGAGGAGTGACATTTTCTTTCAGAAGCTCTAACTCTTTCTTATCATGTGAAATAAACTCCCAATATCCTTTTCTCATGAGGAAGTTTCTTGTTTTGAACTGCCATACTTGGAAGTTCTTCTTATCCAACTTCTTGCTCACAGTCTAGGATAGACTGCACAAGAAGGCATGATTCCTTACAAAAACTTTCCAAACAGTTTATAAAAACTTTTGCACTTACAATAAACCTGTAATCTGCAACACAATAACCTATATTGCAGTATTGTAAACTTGTTATACTGTAACTGTATGTTCACGAATCAATCACATAAATATATATCCATCAACAACCTATATTGTAACTGTATGTGAATCAATCACATAAATATATATCCATCAACAACCTGCAAATCTCAAATTCTCCTCATAGATTATCTTGCGACCAAATTTTTACCGCAACTTTGTATTGAACAAAAAATTAGGCATATGCAATCAAAATTGCACTAAGGCCCTGAGGTCCTTTCTTGCACAATATAATGCTCCTTTGCTTCACCCCGTGAAGGGTGGCTCAAGATGTGATAGTGCACCTATTGTACATGTTTTTTGCTCTCAACTAGAGCTATCTGACTATATATTTTCTTCCAAATCAAAGAGAAAGAGATGGAGCTACCCTTACTTGTGTATCACTTCCTTTGCTTGACTCTTGAGCTCTTCACATGGAACCAACACTTTGATACCATGATAAGAATATGGGGGAGAGGAAAAGATTGAGCTCCTTGCAAGTAAACACATACACACACAATCATTCTAGTTTGATGCTTCTCAATTCTAATAGTGTGATGATGTATAGTTGGTGATCTCATTCCATCAAGACCTTATGGATTATAATAATTCATAGAGAACATGAACAGTTGTGGCTACTCCAAAGGTCAAGAACTTTCCATTTAAGGGCTATTGAAGCAAAGCCTGTCATTGATTTAGTGCATTATACACACACATAATCATTCTAGTTTGATGCTTCTCAATTCTAATCTATTCTTATGTGGTTTGGTGTGGGATGGTCCCATGTTAGATTGATCATGGCATTTTCTCTTCCTTGTTCATGGTGGGTGCAACCTTATTTTTCCAAGTAAACAATGCCTATGCAAGGTAAACCCCCACACAACGTAGAGGCAGCCCTAATAGACATTGGACATCCCAAGATGAAGTGATTCAAAGGCGCATACTAGAAGCCAGAGGATCATCCACATATTCTATGAACAAATAATGGCCAAAACAACCAAATAGAATATCAGCTTGCATCAGCGGGGGGAGAGCAATCAAAAGTACATCCATGGTGCTCAAGGACACAGGCAACAAGTCTATGTAGGTTAGGATAGCAGCTTCACATGTGTCTTTAGTTGTGTGTGAAGAGCAGTTGTTGTCTGAAGCAATAGTGCCCAGCTGCTCTTGACCTGTCAAGCACAATGTACCTTCTTTTTTTCCAAGTGAAGACAACACAAAGAGGCCCTCTTTAATGAATAAGCTTATAAACTTTGGTCCAAGAGGATCAAAAGGCATTGTGAGGAGAATCCAAAGTCCATTCAAAACATGATGTATAGATAGAAGAAAGGTACATATGATAAAGTATGGTGAATCCAAGGTGGTGAAAACAACATGGCTACCAAATGGATTAGCGCAAGTGCACAAATGAAAAAAGGAAGAGAGTGGGAGAATGAAAGAAGCAGGCTGTGCAACAATCTGGAAGAAACAAAGGCCACGACATGGGTTCAAGAAGAAGAATTTTGTGTTTTTTGTTTTATATATGCAAGAGCGGTGGCTAGAGAAACCACCAAAGGGACTGCAGTAGAGTGGACTCCTGCAGGTTGGTTTATTCTTGCTAAAGGTTGCAGAATGGAGTTCTTGCAATTGTTGAAGGTTTGCAGGCAAAAGGACAAAGCAGTGTGAGAATGTTTGTTTGAGCTAGAGCAAAGGGAGAGCTTAAGACTAGAGAATTGGATAAGAGGTGTGTCCCTTAGGTTCTCTGTGCACAGCATCTCTATTAGATACTTGGTCCAGACCAAATCTCCTCAATTGTAGCTATTGAGGATGCTGATTTTTGTGAAGTTTTAGGTCATGGATGAAGATGTTGTTTGTGACGAGTTGTGAAGAGTTGCTACTGGGTTTACTTGTGGAAGGGCCTGACGGTTTTTGGTGTTTTCTTCTATTTTCTTAAAGTCCCAAGTCTCAAGGATGTTGAGACTGTCTATTTTTGTTTCAATGAGGAATATAGTGTGTGGAGTTTCAGTTCTATGTGAATTGATGAGATTTTGTGCCATGGAGCCTTACTTGTGTGTTTTTTATTGAGATTATGGAAGAGGAAAACCTGTGGTGAGTGTAAATCTATAGAGTGTCGTATCAGAACTGAGTCAATCGTTTTGTCAGTTTGAGAGGCTAGAGTCAGATTGAGTCAGTCAAATGTCAGATCTTATCAGCTGTAGAAGGTGAGAACTAGTTTTTGTGGGATGAGAGGAACCTATCTGGGGGGTTTGTTCTGACAATTTAGACTATCAAAAATCAGTAGTCAAGTTTGAGTTTTGAGCTATAAGCATCTCAAAGTCAGCAGGTGCAGTTAGCTGCTGTCAGCTAAGGGTTTGTTGTGGTAGGTCTTGGTGGTGAGTTATGAGGTGTTTGAGAGTATAGTGGTGCTGTCAACTAGGTCAGATTTGAGTCAGCAAGGTGTTAGCAGAGAGCAGCCGGCTGGTTCAGAGAGGTTCTGAGAGTAAGATCTTATGATTAGTTGATGTTGGAGGAGGAAGGTTGGAGAGCCTAGAGGGCTGACTGGCAAGAGGAGGATTTCAGAGTGAGGATTCTATCAGTTGTGTGTCAGCTAGAGCTATTGAGGTTAGCTAATGGGGCTAGAAGAGATCAATTGTACTGTGTGTCAGTTGGAGCTATTGAGGTCATCTGATGGGGCCAAAAGAGGTCAGCTATATTGTGTGTCAGCTAGAGCTATTGAGGTCAGATGTGCTGTGAGAAGTAAAGATCAAGGTAAGAGAAAACTAGTCTGACTAGGGAGGATATTTAAGGGATCAACTGAATCAGTTTGAGGTGGATCCAAGTCAGCTAAGTTGGCAAAAGGACAGTAGAAAGTCAGCATGGGAGAGGTGATAAGGTAGGTGAAGCTCTGAAGCAAGGTTTTGAGGTTGGCTGATGGTGGAGGATATTTTAGGAATCAGGTGGACAAGTTTCTAACTGGAATCAGCAACATGCTTTCAAATCGGGTTACAGTCAGAATCTGATTAGCTCTGTGTTAGTTGGGAGTTGTTTTGGTTAGCTAGGTGTTGGCTGAGGTCAGCTAAGGGATTAGGAGTAAAGGTCAAAGCTTTTGGAGGTAAGTGCTGACGTGGAAGGATAACTGGAGGAGTCAGCTAGTTCAGATTGGGAGTGTTAAGGTGTGTATAGGTGTTTGGGGTTGTCAGCTGGAGGGTTGAGGACAACAGTTGAGTTGATTAGTGCCCTTGGAGCTGGGATTTTGGTGTCCCCCAATTTTGATCCCATTGTGTTTTCTTCTCGTGTGTCTGTTGGTGGTGTTATATGGAGGCCATCACCCAGCCACCACACATGCTTTGGTGTCCCCAACTGAGGATCAAATGGTTCTTTAGGGCCTTGTTTGCCAGTTAGGATACCATTTGGGAGTCTGCTCAAGCCTCTTCGATGTGATCATGGACTCAGACAGGTGTAACTGATTTGTCTTTTGAGGAATAGAGATTGTGAAGCAGAATGGTTGAGGACATTTCATTTGTTTCTTGAGGACCATGCATGCAGGTCATGCATGGAGGTGGTATGAAGATTTCCACGATGATGTGAGAGACAGTTGGGCATTGTTGGAAGCAAGGTTTCTCCAAAAGTTTGCAAGAACATTGACTCGAATTGAAGCTTGGAGGAAGGTAGTTGTGTATATGTGTGATGATGAATGTGTAGCTACTTTTTGGCAAAGATTTGAAAATGTTGGTATTCATGGGAGAGAGAAATTATGCATACTAAAGAGATGTCTTTGCGTGAGTTGTATGTGCTTATCTGAAGATGTTCAAGTTGCAGACATTGATCAGTCAGTTAAGCCCTATCTTGAGGGAGAAGCTGGAATATAAGAGACCTAAGAGTTTGAAAGTGTAAGATTCCTCCCCAGCCTCTCAAAATGTCCAGCATCTTCCCCTGTAATCAATCCCCTCTTCAGAAATATAAAAGATCTTATTTCTAACTGTTTTAACCTAGAGAGAGAAAATATTCTAGAGAGAGAATATTCAGATTTTTAATATTTTTGGATAGAAAATTATCTCATCTTATTAAAATAAGTTCCCCTGAAACAGAAATTCAAAAAGAACTTCCAATGTGCAATTGGAATTAAATGGAAATGGGTATAAAGGACCTTAGCCTAAGGGTCTAGATTTTCAGAAATTTTTGGATTATGGTCCAATTAAGGTTCCTTTGGGCCAATAAGATCAATCCATGTGTGGGGGGGAGATAAATCCAATTTTGTAAAAGAAGATACCCAAAAATGAGTAAATGCTCACATAAGATGAAGAGTTGACTATGTACAAGGTTTATTAGTAAGAAACTATGAGCAATATTAAAAATATGAGATATTTTGGGTATAAGGATTCCATTTTGATACCTATGTAAGGAAGGGAGTCCCTTCAATGCTCACATAAGATGAAGAGTTGAAAATGTATAAGGTTTATTAGTAAGAAACTATGAGTAATATCAAAATATGAGATATTTTGGGTATAATGATTCCATTTTTGACACATCTGTAAGGAAAAGGAGGGCCTTCAATGAGGCGCCTAATTCACATGCTTGAATGAGTTTTAAACTCAAAAATAATGTGATATTTTTATCTCTCCTCTCTCTTGAACCAAACCAAATCAAAATGGAACCAAACCGAATCAAAAAGTAACCAAACTAGGTCCAAATATAGTCCAAATTCAACCAAACTGAATTTGGAAAATTCTAGAATTCAGTTAGCTTTGGTTAGAGCTTCCCTCTCCTATAAATAGAACATGAGTCCTTTGAAAAAAATAGAAGAATTTTACTATACTAGAGTTATGCTGAAATAATGCTAATTTCTACTATTCTCTAAAATTCTCTCCAAATTGAAGAAATTGGAGCTTGCCTCTTTCTTCAATCCCCATTGGTGGCTCCATCAACATACTTAACCAATTGATTGGTTGGGGGCCTCTACCGTGAACAAAGAATCAAGCAATTTGTAAGGTAAATGGTGAATTTTGATCTTTTCTATAATTTCTCAATGCTTCTCTCTTCTCAATCCCTCTCAAGCTTGAGAAGCTTAATTTGAATGGTCTTTGAATGCTATTGAAGTTAATTGATGAATGGTAGTGAAGAGTTACATAATTTGATGAATGCTATTGAAGTTAATTGATTAATGATAGTAAAGAATTACATAAATTTCCATTTATGCTTAATTCTAATGGTTTTTATGTAATTTCTTTCTCACTCAAGAAATGGTCATACTCATAACCCATTCTCAATCCAAATGAAGCTTTTCATAAAGCTTTTTCTTAATCCAAGATTAATCTATACTTGAGGCCAAATTAATGGCTTTTTTCTATGCTTTTAGTTTATGTATTTCATGAATATTGATGATTCAATCCATTATTGGGTTAATGATCCAATTAGGGATCATTCTAATCATTCCCTTAATGATAAGCTTTATCCTTCAAAATAAATTGAGATTTATCAGTCATAGTAGCGGAGCTATGGTAAAATTTTTATAAAAATTACACATAAAATAATTTCATTCAAAGCATGAAAAGAGAACTTCCTACTATATTCTAGGAATATCTAGATTATTTGAAAGAATTTTATTATAATCATGGAGAAATTGATTTTTATGTTATGCAAAATTGATGATTATTTTATTATAAAAGTGTCACTTTTATTATATTTGAATTTCATGCATAGAGGTATGCATAAAAGTTGATTATTTTATTATAAAAGTGTGACTTTTATCATAATTGAATTTCATGCATAGAGGTATGCATAAAAGTTGATTATTTTAATATAAAAGTGTTACTTTTATCATATTTGAATTTCATACATAGAGGTATGCATAAAAGTTGATTATTTTATTATAAAAGTGTGACTTTTATCATATTTGAATTTCATGCATAGAGGTATGCATAAAAGTTGATTATTTTATTATAAAAGTGTGACTTTTATCATATTTGAATTTCATGCATAGAGGTATGCATAAAAGTTGATTATTTTATTGTAAAAGTGTTACTTTTATCATATTTGAATTTCATGCATAGAGGTATGCATAAAAGTTGATTATTTTATTATAAAAGTGTGACTTTTATCATAATTGAATTTCATGCATAGAGGTATGCATAAAAGTTGATTATTTTAATATTCTTAGTGTTACTTTTATCATATTTGAATTTCATGCATAGAGGTATGCATAAAAGTTGATTATTTTATTATAAAAGTGTGACTTTTATCATATTTGAATTTCATGCATAGAGGTATGCATAAAAGTTGATTATTTTATTGTAAAAGTGTTACTTTTATCATATTGAATTTCATGCATAGAGGTATGCATAAAAGATATTCTTTTTATACTAAAAGTGTGATTTTTCATCATAAATGGATTTTATGCATAACTTAGATGCATAAGAGAAATTCTTTTATCTAAAAAGTGTAATTCCTACCAAATTGAATTTATGCATAAGAAGATGCATAAAAATTTGATTTTTAATTCAAAGTGTCATTCTCATCTAAATTGAATTTATGCATAGGAAGATGCATAAAAGAAAAGAATTTCAATTCAAAAGTGTTATTCTCATCCAAATTGAATTTATGCATAGGAAGATGCATAAAAGATGGATTTTTAATTCAAAAGTGTCAATTCTCATCTAAATTGAGTTTATGCATAGGAAGTTGTATAAAAGATTGAATTTTAATTCAAAAGTGTCATTTTCATTTAAAATGAATTTATGCATAGGAAGATGCATAAAAGATTGATTTTTAATTCGAAAGTGTTAGTCTCCTTAAATGGAATTTATGCATAAATAAATGTGTAGAGAAATCTTATATCAAATATAAGAATTCTCTTGTATTCTATAAAAAGATATGAAATGTGATAAGATGTGATAAGAGGTGTATGAGATGTGATAATATGTGATAAGATGCGTATGGAAAGTGATAGGATGTGATAAGAGGTGTATGAGATGTGATAAGATGTGATAAGATGCGTATGGGAAGTGATAGGATGTGATAAGAGGTGTATGAGATGTGATAAGATGTATATGGGATGTGTTAGGGCGAGAATGGATGTAATATGGATGTATGAATGTAGATATGGATGTGAATGTGAATGTGGATGTGTATGTATGGATGTGTGGATGTGGATGTGGATGTATGAATGTGAATGTGGATGTGTGGATGTGGAAGTGGGAAGTATGGATGTATGAATGTGGATGTGGATGTATGCATGTAGATGCGTATGTATGAATGTGGAAATGGATGTATGAATGTGAATGATGTGGAAATGGAAGTGTGGATGTGGATGTATGCATGTAGATGTGTATGTATGAATATGAATGAAGATGTGGATGTGGATGTATGCATGTAGATGCATATGTATGAATGTGGAAATGGATGTATGAATGTGAATGATGTGGAAATAGAAGTGTGGATGTGGATGTACGCATGTAGATGTGTATGTATGAATATGTGGATGTGGATGTATGCATGTAGATGCGTATGTATGAATGTGGAAATGGATGTATGAATGTGAATGATGTGGAAATGGAAGTGTGGATGTATGAATGTGGATGTGGATGTATGCATGTAGATGTGTATGTATGAATATGAATGAAGATGTGGATGTGGATGTATGGATGTAGATACGGATGTGGATGTATGTATGTGAATGTGGATGTATGAATGAGGATGTGAAAATGGATGTATGCATGTGAATGTGGATGTATGAATGTGAATCTGGATGTGTGGATGTGGAAATGGAAGTATGGATGTATGAATGTGGATGTGGATGTATGCATGTAGATGCGTATGTATGAATGTGAAATCGGATGTATGATGTGGACGTACGAACATGGATATGTATGTAGAATAATGAATGTGAATGTGTATGTGAAATAATGTGTAGTCTATATGAGTGAATGGATGAGAATGAGTACACATTGAATGGAATGTGGAATAAGTAATGTGGTCCGAGAGTGGAGAATGTGGAAAGACAAGAGTTCGTTATAGAAACTGTATTTTGTGACTGTTTGTAAATGACTGTTTTATGTCAAGAATGCTGGGGAAGCATTTTGACCGTCTCGAGGATTAAGGTCATGAAGACCAAACTGATAAAGTTGCAACTACTGACGCGCGGAGAGTCAAATGAGGACGTCTCGCGTAGCAAGGTTTATCGAGGTCTTGACCAGCCTCGGTTCGATTTAAATGGTGAGCTTCCGGTACGGTGGATGAGGGACCAAGGAAGCGGCCTATGAGTGAAGCGCTAGGTCACCTGCGAAGGATCCTAGAGGGTGCTGACCATACGGTGCTCGGGATCTGGTTGCCGAAGATACCCACACGTGCGTCGTGCGCCGTGGAAGATATTGGAACAAGGAATAAGAGTTGTTTTCTGAAACCGAGCATGGATCTGGTTGATTGACCTTGCTGGTCCTCAACAACGGATGAGTCCATGGCTCTTTTATATGGATCTGTGGGTTGATCTTGCTGATCTTCCACGGAGATTCCATTATGTTATATGAATATATTGCCGGTTACTATGAGCTAGGAACTATGGAAAAGGCCCCTGAGTGAACAGGTGGTGAGCGTTCTGGTTGCCAATGATGCCATAAGTATACCGATGAATGAATGACTGGAAATAAGGATTCAACCAGAGACTATGAGGATTGTCATCAGTGACATAATGGTTTCATTAAAGGATTGTTTAAAAGTTAGCTGATGCTAAGAAAAAGGCAATTTCATATTGGGTGTGTAAGTGGTGTGACTAGTTTTATGTTTGCATGAACTTCCGGCTAGGGAGCCTTGGAACTCTTTTCCTTGGTACCCGGGACAAAACCTAACCAAATTCTTAATTGGATCCCATCACTACAGTGGTTGGGCGGTTGGCTAACCCATGGGACTGGTGGATGGGGTTAGGCTGGACTGATGGATCCGTAAATCGAGACTCAATTTCTGTTATTACGATAGATAAAGTAAATCCCGGATAGTAATTGTTCTATGGATACGAATCAACGGCTGTGCCTCTTGATGGGGAAAAAAGCGTTGATCCCAATGATCCAAGTGCAAGTTTCTTCCTTGATCTGACCGAGTATCTTTATAGTTGCGGTCGGATCAGCTTGATCAGTAATGGTCTTGACTACGTTAGAGTAAAAAGTTATCCTGGTGGAATCGCCCGTGCTTTCCGGATAAGGGAAGTCTTTCTAGGGTTTGGTTTTGGAAAAACCGACGGATTAGTCTCTTGTCCGGATATCCGTACGCGAGGCCCCGAGTGTGGGACCCTGCCCGCGCAAGAAGTGCTACTTCCGCTGCTAGTACCCCGAATCCATTGCGCGGTGGGGACAGGGATCTCACAGTTGGTATCAGAGCGAATGAGAAGCCAAATATGTCAAAAATTTATCAAGAAGCACAAAAAGGTTGTAATTGTGTGATATAATTCATACAATTTGATATTCAAACTAAAAATTCGTAAATTAGTAATTGGGTCTTCAAATGGAAGTACCGCAATTATATAGAACCCTGACTTGCTTGAGGCCTAGACATGATGGTATTTACCTTATAGTTCCAAGTAGCATTACCCGTATATACCGAGGGTATAACTGCAGCTCTTTACCGGTAGTATATACGAGTAAATCTAAGACTTGAAATTATAAGCATTAATGCTATCCAGATGATGATTTCGAATGTGGTTGATATGATTTTTAATTCTGTTTGAGAACTGATGAATTGATTTGGATTCTGATTGAAAAATGATGATCCCTGAAATTTGGTTGAAATGTAATAAGTTGAGCGAAACCTCAATGAGGATGAATGGGACGAGTCCCTGTGATGATATTCATAACTGGAATGATGATAATGATTTCAGCAAATCACTATGAGATTAGTGGATTGTGCTGTCAAATTGCTACTGTTAACACTTGACTCGGTATATTAAGTTAAGGGATGACAAATTGAGAACTTGCTTGACTGAAATTCCCGTGGAGGAATGTTCAGAAAGAAAATTTTTCGATCTAATGGACCATTATCGTGTTAAAGATATGAATGATATGATCTGAAACGAATTGTTATTTAATGATGAGTTCTATATAAGGGATATTTATCCCCGTATTCTGTTGGGTTGACCAAAATATAAGGAACCCCAGAATAAATTGGATCTTAAGAAAAAGAGTTGTCCTCTACTTTACGAGATGAGGACATCTCGCACTTTTTAAGTGGGGTAGAATGTAAGATTCCTCCCCAGCCTTCGAGGTATGCAGGAGTAAGAACCTCCCTTTCTGATCTTATAATTATTCCCTCTCTAAATAAAAGAAAGATCTGTTTAAAAAAGGAAGACCCTTTCCCCAGAATACTTCTCAAAAGTCCTACCTGTTTTAAGGATTATGAACGATGAGTTCAGAAGTGAGAACCGGTGTTTTGGATGCCAAGGTTTTGGTCATCAATTAAAAGACTGCCCAGGATCGACAGAAGCAGTATGCAGATAAAAAAAGGGCAGTCAAAGAATTCAAAGAAGCAGATATGGTCTTCATTCGAGTACGGCCCAAAAGAAGTTCTTTATCTCTTAGGAAGTATAAGAAGTTATCCCCCAGATATTGTGGGCCATATCGGATTTCAATGAAAGTAGGTGACTTAGCCTACGAGCTTTTTCTACCTCATCATCTCAAAGTTCATAATGTATTTCATGTGAACCTTCTATAGAAATATGTGCCAAACCCAAATCATGGAAAGACGGTAAAACTTCAGTGACAAGATACCGTTGGCTTCTAAGTTACGCTAGCTCCTTCCTTTATATAAGTCGTAACTTTTACTTGCCGCTCGCAGTAATCTTACTTCCATCGATCTCCTTTCTTCTTAATCTCTTTCATGGCTTGGCAGCAGGAATTGGTTTTATCCATGATGATTTCTCACCTTCAAGATGCAAGTGAGTCTGTGAAGAAGGATTTAATAGAACTGTATGAGCGCTCACTTTTCCCTCACTTGGGAACTTCTGTAGCTCAGACCAAATGGCGGACCTATCAAGACATAACTAGGGTAACACCTTGGGGTCAGCAGCACTTTCGTAATAATGTCCGCTTGGCTATGGTTATTGAAGCCTTGGGTTTGGGTCCCCGATACTATTGTGTGATGAGATCAAGGCATATTGGGTTTTCTGAGCGGGTCTTCTTACTGGCGTGTTTTCTTCCTCATCAGAAGATATGCCTTTATCCCGTTTTTGGCTTGCCTCTCAGAGGTCCTTTTGTTAGATCACCTCATACCACTGAGGTAGGTGCGGCAATAACCAGCCGAATTATTCCCATAGATGAGTTACCTTATATATGTGTAGCTTGTGAGTGCTGCTTTTGTGACCATATGATGGACGGGCTTATGGAAGTGTAAAGAGTTCTTCTATCTTTATTGTATATGTTCCAAGAGTGAATAAAGTTGAAATCTTTGTTCTTGTCTTGAATCTTGCTCTCTTTGAGACTTTTCTTGGTGGATCTTAATTAAATTTTCTCTCAGTCTCATATTCGTGTATCTTGCGAAATTACCTCAGTTTGCGAGATGAGGACATCTCGCGTTTTTCAAGTGGGAGAGAATGTAAGATTCCTCCCCAGCCTCTCAAAATGTCCAGCATCTTCTCCTGTAATCAATCCCCTCTTCAGAAATATAAAAGATCTTATTTCTAACTGTTTTAACCTAGAGAGAGAAAATATTCTAGAGAGAGAATATTCAGATTTTTAATATTTTTGGATAGAAAATTATCTCATCTTATTAAAATAAGTTCCCCTGAAATAGAAATTCAAAAAGAACTTCCAATGTGCAATTGGAATTAAATGGAAATGGGTATAAAGGACCTTAGCCTAAGGGTCTAGATTTTCAGAAATTTTTGGATTATGGTCCAATTAAGGTTCCTTTGGGCCAATAAAATCAATCCATGTGTGAGAGGGAGATAAATCCAATTTTGTAAAAGAAGATACCCCAAAATGAGTAAATACTCACATAAGATGAAGAGTTGATTATGTACAAGGTTTATTAGTAAGAAACTATGAGCAATATTAAAAATATAAGATATTTTGGGTATAAGGATTCCATTTTGACACCTATGTAAGAAAGGGAGTCCCTTCAATGCTCACATAAGATGAAGAGTTGAAAATGTACAAGGTTTATTAGTAAGAAACTATGAGTAATATCAAAATATGAGATATTTTGGGTATAATGATTCCATTTTTGACACATCTGTAAGGAAAAGGAGGGCCTTCAATGAGGCGCCTAATTCACATACTTGAATGAGTTTTAAACTCAAAAATAATGTGATATTTTTATCTCTCCTCTCTCTTGAACCAAACCAAATCAAAATGGAACCAAACCGAATCAAAAAGTAACCAAACTAGGTCCAAATATAGTCCAAATTCAACCAAATTGAATTTGGAAAATTCTAGAATTCAGTTAGCTTTGGTTAGAGCTTCCCTCTCCTATAAATAGAACATGAGTCCTTTGAAAAAATAGAAGAATTTTACTATACTAGAGTTATGCTGAAATAATGCTAATTTCTACTATTCTCTAAAATTCTCTCCAAATTGAAGAAATTGGAGCTTCCCTCTTTCTTCAATCCCCATTGGTGGCTCCATCAACATACTTAACCAATTAATTGGTTGGGGGCCTCTACCGTGAATAAAGAATCAAGCAATTTGTAAGGTAAATGGTGAATTTTGATCTTTTCTATAATTTCTCAATGCTTCTCTCTTCTCAACCCCTCTCAAGCTTGAGAAGCTTAATTGGAATGGTCTTTGAATGCTATTGAAGTTAATTGATGAATGGTAGTGAAGAGTTACATAATTTGATGAATGCTATTGAAGTTAATTGATTAATGATAGTAAAGAATTACATAAATTTTCATTTATGCTTAATTCTAATGGTTTTTTATGTAATTTCTCACTCTCACTCAAGAAATGGTCATACTCATAACCCATTCTCAATCCAAATGAAGCTTTTCATAAAGCTTTTCCTCAATCCAAGATTAATCTATGCTTGAGGCCAAATTAATGGCTTTTTTCTATGCTTTTAGTTTATGTATTTCATGAATATTGATGATTCAATCCATTATTGGGTTAATGATCCAATTAGGGATCATTCTAATCATTCCCTTAATGATAAGCTTTATCCTTCAAAATAAATTGAGATTTATCAGTCATAGTAGCAGAGCTATGGCAAAATTTTTATAAAAATTACACAGAAAATAATTTCATTCAAAGCATGAAAAGAGAACTTCCTACTATATTCTAGGAATTATCATCTAGATTATTTGAAAGAATTTTATTGTAATCATGGAGAAATTAATTTTTATGTTATGCAAAATTGATGATTATTTTATTATAAAAGTGTTACTTTTATCATATTTGAATTTCATGCATAGAAGTATGCATAAAAGTTGATTATTTTATTATAAAAGTGTGACTTTTATCATAATTGAATTTCATGTATAGAGGTATGCATAAAAGTTGATTATTTTAATATAAAAGTGTTACTTTTATCATATTTGAATTTCATGCATAGAGGTATGCATAAAAGTTAATTATTTTATTATAAAAGTGTGACTTTTATCATATTTGAATTTCATGCATAGAGGTATGCATAAAAGTTGATTATTTTATTATAAAAGTGTGACTTTTATCATATTTGAATTTCATGCATAGAGGTATGCATAAAAGTTGATTATTTTATTGTAAAAGTGTGACTTTTATCATATTTGAATTTCATGCATAGAGGTATGCATAAAAGTTGATTATTTTATTGTAAAAGTGTTACTTTTATCATATTTGAATTTCATGCATAGAGGTATGCATAAAAGTTGATTATTTTATTATAAAAGTGTGACTTTTATCATAATTGAATTTCATGCATAGAGGTATGCATAAAAGTTGATTATTTTAATATTCTTAGTGTTACTTTTATCATATTTGAATTTCATGCATAGAGGTATGCATAAAAGTTGATTATTTTATTATAAAAGTGTGACTTTTATCATATTTGAATTTCATGCATAGAGGTATGCATAAAAGTTGATTATTTTATTGTAAAAGTGTTACTTTTATCATATTGAATTTCATGCATAGAGGTATGCATAAAAGATATTCTTTTTATACTAAAAGTGTGATTTTTCATCATAAATGGATTTTATGCATAACTTAGATGCATAAGAGAAATTCTTTTATCTAAAAAGTGTAATTCCTACCAAATTGAATTTATGCATAAGAAGATGCATAAAAATTTGATTTTTAATTCAAAGTGTCATTCTCATCTAAATTGAATTTATGCATAGGAAGATGCATAAAAGAATAGAATTTCAATTCAAAAGTGTTATTCTCATCCAAATTGAATTTATGCATAGGAAGATGCATAAAAGATGGATTTTTAATTCAAAAGTGTCAATTCTCATCTAAATTGAGTTTATGCATAGGAAGTTGCATAAAAGATTGAATTTTGATTCAAAAGTGTCATTTTCATTTAAAATGAATTTATGCATAGGAAGATGCATAAAAGATTGATTTTTAATTCGAAAGTGTTAGTCTCCTTAAATGGAATTTATGCTGCATAAATAAATGTGTAGAGAAATCTTATATCAGATATAAGAATTCTCTTGTATTCTATAAAAAGATATGAAATGTGATAAGATGTGATAAGAGGTGTATGAGATGTGATAATATGTGATAAGATGCATATGGGAAGTGATAGGATGTGATAAGAGGTGTATGAGATGTGATAAGATGTGATAAGATGCGTATGAGAAGTGATAGGATGTGATAAGAGGTGTATGAGATGTGATAGGAGGTGTATGAGGTGTATGAGATGTGATAAGATGTATATGGGATGTGTTAGGGCAAGAATGGATGTAATATGGATGTATGAATGTAGATATGGATGTGAATGTGAATGTGGATGTGTATGTATGGATGTGTGGATGTGGATGTGGATGTATGAATGTGAATGTGGATGTGTGGATGTGGAAGTGGAAGTATGGATGTATGAATGTGGATGTGGATGTATGCATGTAGATGCGTATGTATGAATGTGGAAATGGATGTATGAATGTGAATGATGTGAAAATGGAAGTGTGGATGTGGATGTATGCATGTAGATGTGTATGTATGAATATGAATGAAGATGTGGATGTGGATGTATGCATGTAGATGCGTATGTATGAATGTGGAAATGGATGTATGAATGTGAATGATGTGGAAATGAAAGTGTGGATGTATGAATGTGGATGTGGATGTATGCATGTAGATGTGTATGTATGAATATGAATGAAGATGTGGATGTGGATGTATGCATGTAGATGCGTATGTATGAATGTGGAAATGGATGTATGAATGTGAATGATGTGGAAATGGAAGTGTGGATGTATGAATGTGGATGTGGATATATGCATGTAGATGTGTATGTATGAATATGAATGAAGATGTGGATGTGGATGTATGGATGTAGATACGGATGTGGATGTATGTATGTGAATGTGGATGTATGAATGAGGATGTGAAAATGGATGTATGCATGTGAATGTGGATGTATGAATGTGAATCTGGATGTGTGGATGTGGAAATGGAAGTATGGATGTATGAATGTGGATGTAACGTCTCGTGTAGCAAGGTCGATCGAGGTCTTGACCAGCCTCGGTTCGATTTAAATCGTGAGCTTCCGGTGTACGGTGGATAAGGGACCAAGGAAGCGGCCTATGAGTGAAGCGCTAGGTCACCTGTGAAGGATCCTAGAGGGTGCTGACCATACGGTGCTCGGGCTCTGGGTCGCCGAAGATACCCACACGTGCGTCGTGGAAGATATTGGAACAAGGAATAAGAGTTGTTTTCTGAAACCGGGTATGGATCTGGTTGATTGACCTTGCTGGTCCTCAACGGATGAGTCCATGGCTCTTTTATATGGATCTGTGGGTTGATCTTGCTGATCTTCCACGGAGATTCCATTCTGTTATATGAATATATTACCGGTTACTATGAGCTAGGAACTATGGAAAAGGCCCCTGATTGAGTGAACAGGTGGTGAGCGTTCTGGTTGCCAATGATGCCATAAGTATACCGATGAATGAATGACTAGAAATAAGGATTCAACCAGAGACTATGAGGATTGTCATCAGTGACATAATGGTTTCATTAAAGGATTGTTCTAAAGTTAGCTGATGCTAAGAAAAAGGCAATTTCATATTGGGTGTAAGTGGTGTGACTAGTTTTATGTTTGCATGAACTTCCGGCTAGGGGGCCTTGGAACTCTTTTCCTTGGTACCCGGGACAAAACCTAACCAAATTCTTAATTGGATCCCATCACTACAGTGGTTGGGCGGTTGGCTAACCCATGGGACTGGATGGGGTTAGGCTGGACTGATGGATCCGTAAATCGAGACTCAATTTCTGTTATTACGATAGATAAAGTAAATCCCGGATAGTAATTGTTCTATGGATACGAATCAACGGCTGTGCCTCTTGATGGGAAAAAAAGCGTTGATCCCAATGATCCAAGTGCAAGTTTTTTCCTTGATCTGACCGAGTATCTTTATAGTTGTGATCGGATCAGCTTGATCAGTAATGGTCTTGACTACGTTAGAGTAAAAAGTTATCCTGGTGGAATCGCCCGTGCTTTCCGGATAAGGGAAGTTTTTCCAGGGTTTGGTTTTGGAAAAACCGACGGATTAGTCTCTTGTCCGGATATCCGTAGGCGAGGCCCCGAGTGTGGGACCCTGCCCATGCAAGAAGTGCTACTTCCGCTGCTAGTACCCCGAATCCATTGCGCGGTGGGGACAGGGATCTCACAGAAAGAAGCTCTTGGGATGCAAGGAGAAGAAGTAGAGGTTCTACCTTGGTTTGAGTCGCTCGCCAGCTATTCAAGATATAGAAGTTGTAGATGCAGCTTATGATAGAATATTGGAGTCAAAAGGTTTGTAGATACAAGAAGAAGTTGGAATTCCAGAATCGGTTGGTGAATCATAATAAGTCTCATGTTTCTATGAGTTTGGATGTAGTGTCATATGATCTGAAGTTTGATGATGATGAAGTTACTACTAGCGCAATGCTTGAGTGTGAAGAAAATGAAGGCTTGGTTGAAAGAGATGGTGATCGATTGCAAGCCATTGTGTGAGATGATGCATCTGTCAATTTGGAGTCATGACATGAGAGGTTAGCTGTAGCCGTTGTGGGAGACGATGCATTTGTCAATCTAGAGTTAAGACAAGAGAGCTTGGATGAGGTTGAATATGCTTTGCAAGGTGTGGAGAAGCAGATGATATGCAAAAAAGGCAATGAGGAGATAGAAGTGTCTAAAGTTGAGAGTGATGTATGGACATGGTTGACATGTGTTATTTGGATTTTACTTCTTTGTGTAATGTTGATAATTTTCCTTCATTGGATAGTTTGGGAGATGATTTCTTTGAGGGAGACAGAGAATATGGAGCGTGTTTGCTCTGAGTTGGCTGAGCACGAGGATGTGAGTGACATAACGGCTGACTTATGTGGTGATCTTGCTAGGGATGATGCTTGAGATGCTGTGGGTTCTCCTCATGGTGGGTTGTCAATTGTTGTTGTAGCATAAAGCATAAAGGATTTGTTTTTATTTGATAGTGGTAATGCATACAGTGGTGTTGGTGGAGTGAGTACCTATGAGGATTTGTAGGTACAAAAAAAGAGCAAGTGATTGGCCATGATGAAGTGGAAGATTTGGGTGATTTTTTTCAAAGATTTGTGCATTAGTTTGGAACGAGGATGCCATTTGACCTAGGGGGATGGGCTATAACGAAATCTCTTTATGCATGGTTGGTAGTTGTTTTCATGGTAACACTATGGCATTTGTTCTTGGAGAGATGGAAAGGTAGGTCAGTAGGAAGGAGAGTTGCAGGAAATAAGGTATAAAAACATGAATGTTTTCATCCAGGGGGGTTGGGCTATATGTGAGGAGCATCCCAAGCCCACTCAAAACATGATGTATAGATAGAAGAAAGGTACATATGATATAGTACATGGCTACCAAATGGATAAGTGCAGGTGCACAAATGAAAAAAGAAAGAGAGTGGGAGAATGAAAGAAGCGGGCTGCGCAATAAACTGGAAGAAACAAAGGCAGCGACGCCAGTTCAAGAAGAATAATTTTGTGTTTTTCTTTATATATACAAGAGCGGTGGCTAGAGAAACCACCAGAGGGACTGCAACAATAGAGTGGACTCTTGCACAACAGGTTGGTTTATTCTTGCTGAAGGTTGTAGGCTGGAGTTCCTACAATTGTTAAAGGTTTGTAGATAGAAGGACAGAGCAGTGTGAGAAGGTTTGTTTGAGTCGGAGTGGAGGGAGATCTGAAGGCTAGAGAATAGGCTAAGAGGTGTGTCCCATAGGTTCTCTGTGCAGCATCTCTGTTAGATACTTGGTCTAGACCAGATCTCCTCAACTGTAGCTATTGAGTATCACAACTAGATGCTGATTTCTATGAAGTTTTAAGTCATGGATAAAGATGTTGCAGTGAAGAATTGCCGTTGGGTTTACTTGTGGAAGACCTTGATGGTTTTTGGTGTTTTCTTCTATTTTCTTAAAGCCCCAAGTCTCAGGGATGTTGAGATTGTTGTTTTTATTTCAATGAAGATTATAGTGTGTGGATCTATGTGAATTGATGAGATATTGTGACATGGAGCCTTACTTGTGTTGTTTTTATTGAGATTATGGAAGAGGAACACCTATGAGTGCAAATCTATAGACTACTGTGTCAAAATTGAATCAGTCGGTGTCAGTTGAGAGGCTAGAGTCAGGTCTAACAATTTGAACTATTAGCCATCAGCAGTCGGGTTTGAGTTGTGGGCTGTAAGCATCTCAGAGCCAGCTGATGTCAACTAGGGTTTGTTGTTGTGGGTCTTGGTGAGTTCTGAGGTGTCTGAGAGTATAGTGGTGTCAGAGGACACTGGAGGAAGATTTTTGAGTCAGTTCTAAGTTAGCCTAATCAGCTGTTGTTATCTAGGTCAGATCTGAGTCAGTAAGGTGTAAGCAAAGAGAAGCTGGCTGGTTCAGAGAGGTTATGAGGGTAAGATCTTATGATTAGTTGATGTTGGAGGAAGGTAGGAGAGCCTGGAGGACATTTATTAGACTGGGGACAAGAGGAGGATTTCAGAGTCAAGATTCTGTGAGTTATGTGTAACCTGGAGCTATTGAGGTCACCTGTGCTTAGAGAAGTAAAGATCAGGGTTGTAGGAGGCCTGGTTTGACTAGGGAGGATATTTATAGGGATTAGCTGAGTCGGTTTGAGGTGGATCCAAGTCAGCTTAGTCGGCACAAAAGGACAATAGGAAATTAGCATGGGAGAGCTGATAAGGTAGGTGAAGCTCTAAAGCAAGGTAGGTGAAGCTCTAAAGCAAGGTTTTGAAGTTGGCTGATGGTGGAGGACATTCTAGGAAGTTAAGCGGATAGGTTTCTAATTGGAATCGTAGCAGGCTTCCGAATCGGGTTACAATCAGAATTTGATTAGCTCTATGTCAGTTGTGGGAGCTGCTTTAGTCAACTAGGTGTTGGCTAAGGTCACCTGAGGGATTAGGAGTAAAGGTCAGAGCTTTTGGAGGTAAGTGTTGACCTAGGAGGACATCTCAAGGAGTCAGCTGGTTCAGATTGGGAGTGTTGAGGTGTGTATGGGTGTCCGGGGGTGTCAGCTTAAGGGAGCTGAGGACAGTAGATGAGCTGATTGGTGCCCTTAGAGCTGGGATTTTGGTGTCCTAGTTCTGATTCCATTGTGTTTTCTTCTTGTGTGTCTGTTGGTGGTGTTTATGGAGGCCATCACCTAGCTACCACACTGTGTTTTAAGAGAGAAGAGGTGCTTGATGCTTTGTGTATCCCAAGAAGAAGTAATTCAAAGGTGCATGATAAAAGCCCGAGGATCAACCAGCCCAAATTTTTTAAAATTGAAGGCCTAGGTGCTATATTGGCCTTCATTTGAAGCCCACTACTAAGAAATTTTGATTTAATGGGCTTTATTTGCAAGCTTCTTTTTAGTGCTATATTGGCCTTCATTTGAAGCCCACTACTAAGAAATTTTGATTTAATGGGCTTTATTTGCAAGCTTCTTTTTAGTGGTAGTCTTCACCTGAAGGCTAAAATGGCTTTGATGCCCATTGCAGCGTTCAAGTTTTAGGCCTCAGATCAACCACATGCTAAAAAAATATCAAATATGGAAGTTCAAAACATAGTAAGTTGGACCCTAAAAACTATCAAATATAGTAAGTTGGATGATAAAAATTTAAAACAAAAAAATTGTTGCACAAGATGATGATATCTTTCTTGAAAAACCTTAAAGAAGTATGTGATGACTTTCATAAAATTTGAAGTTCGTGATGTGGGTATACGGTTTAGGGTTTAGGGTTTTAGGGTTTTAGGGTTTAGGGGGTTAGGGTTTAGGGTTAGGGTTTTTGGGTTTTTGGGTTAGGGTTTTTAGGGTCTAGGGTCTAGGGTTTTAGTAGCAGCAACTGGTTTAGGGTTTAGGGTCTAGGGTCTAGGGTCCAGGGTTTTAGGGTTTAGGGTAGCAGCAACCGGTTTAGGGTTTTGGGTTTTGGGTTTAGGGTTCAGGGTTTGATAAAGAACCGGTAGCTGCAGCAGCTAAAAAAAGCTGCGGCAGCAAAAAATAAATTTTTCGGGGGGCCGATTATGTTGCATATATCCACGGTGAACAAAAGCTGCTTAGGGGGCAGCAGCGCAGCGACACTGCTACACAGCGACCTTTGCGAGAAGAATCCAAAAGCAACTACTCTCTGAAATGCTTGCTGAAGGACATGCTTCCCTAAACCCAAACCCGAACCCAAAATCCAGAAGCCGCTTAGGGAGTAGCCACGGTGAACAGAAGCCGCTTAGGGTTGGGCCACGGTGAACAGAAGCCGCTTAGGGAGTAGCCACGGTGAACAGAAGCCACTTAGGGAGTAGCAACGCAGCGACGCTGCTACGCAACGTCACGATCCACCTCGTCGCGTCAGAATCACCAAAAAATGATGGGAGGATGTGTTTTTCACACGCGCAGAATTGCTGTTTAGTGAGCCAGAACCAACACCAGAAGCTGCTTAGGGCCACTCCACGGCGTCTCTAGATCCCAAAAAAACCCAAACCCGAACCCAAAATCCAGAAGCCGCTTAGGGAGTAGCCACGGTGAACAGAAGCCGCTTAGGGAGTAGCAATGCCGCGGCGCTGCTGCGCCTCGTCGCGTCAGAATCGCCAAAAAATGATGGGAGGATGTGTTTTTCGCGCGCGCAGAATTGCTGTTTAGTGAGCCAGAACCAACACCAAAAACTGCTTAGGGCCACTCCACAGCGTCTCTGGATCCCAAAAAAAACCCAAACCCAAACCCAAAATCCAAAAGCCACTTAGGGAGTAGCCACAGTGAACAGAAGCCGCTTAGGGTTGGGCCACGGTGAGCAGAAGCCGCTTAGGTAGTAGCCACGGTGAACAGAAGCCGCTTAGGGTTGGGCCACGGTGAACAGAAGCCGCTTAGGGTTGGGCCACGGTGAACACAAGCCGCTTAGGGTTGCACCACGGTGAACAGAAGCCGCTTAGAGAGTAGCTACAGTGAACAGAAGCCGAGAGTAGCAACGCAGCGGCACTGCTGCACAACGACGATGCTTCGCAGCGTGGCGCTGCTGTGCAGCGACGCTACTTTGCAGCGTCACGATCCACCTCGTCGCGTCAGAATCGCCAAAAAATGATGGGAGGATGTGTTTTTCGCGCGCAGAATTGCTGTTTAGTGAGCCAGAACCAACACCAAAAACTGCTTAGGGCCACTCCACGGCGTCTCTGGATCCCAAAAAAAACCCAAACCCGAATCCAAAATCCAGAAGCCGCTTAGGGAGTAGCCACGGTGAACAGAAGCCGCTTAGGGTTGGGCCACGGTGAACAGAAGCCGCTTAGGGAGTAGCCACGGTGAACAGAAGCCGGTTAGGGTTGGGCCACGATGAACAGAAGCCGCTTAGGGTTGGGCCACGGTGAACAGAAGCCGCTTAGGGTTGGGCCACGATGAACAGAAGCCGCTTAGGGAGTAGGCACGGTGAACAGAAGCCGCTTATGGAGTAGCAACACCGCGGCGCTGCTTCGCAGTGTCACGATCCACCTCGTCGCGTTAGAATCGCCAAAAAATGATGGGAGGATGTGTTTTTCGCGCGCGCAGAATTGCTGTTTAGTGAGCTAGAACCAACACCAGAAGCTGCTTAGGGCCACTCCACGGCGTCTCTGGATCCCAAAAAAAACCCAAACGCGAACCCAAAATCCAGAAGCTGCTTAGGGAGTAGCGACGGTGAACAGAAGCCACTTAGGGTTGGGCCACGGTGAACAAAAGCCGCTTAGGGAGTAGCCACGGTAAACAGGAGCCGCTTAGGGGTTGGGCCACGGTGAACAGAAGCCGCTTAGGGTTGGGCCACGGTGAACAGAAGCCGCTTAGGGAGTAGCTACGGTGAACAGAAGCCGCTTAGGGAGTAGCAACGCCGCGGCGTTGCTGCGCAGCGATGCTGCTATGCGGCGTCACGATCCACCTCGTCGCGTCAGAATCGCCAAAAAATGATGGGAGGATGTGTTTTTCGCGCGCGCAAAATTGCTGTTTAGTGAGCCAGAACCAACACCAGAAAGGCCACTCCACGGCGTCTCTCGATCCCCAAAAAAACCCAAACCCGAACCCAAAATCCAGAAGCCACTTAGGGAGTAGCCACGGTGAACAGAAGCCGCTTAGGGTTGGGCCACGGTGAACAGAAGGCGCTTAGGGAGTAGCCACGGTGAACAGAAGGCGCTTAGGGAGTAGCCACGGTGAACAGAAGCCGCTTAGGGTTGGGCCACGGTGAACAGAAGCCGCTTAGGGAGTAGCCACGGTGAACAGAAGCCGCTTAGGGTTGGGCCACGGTGAACAGAAGCCGCTTAGGGAGTAGCCACGGTGAACAGAAGCCGCTTAGGGAGTAGCAACGCCGCGGCGCTACTTTGTAGCGTAGCGACGCTGCTACGTAGCGTGGCACTGCTTCGCAGAGCGATGCTGCTACGCAGCGTCACGATCCACCTCGTCGCGTCAGAATCGCCAAAAAATGATGGGAGGATGTGTTTTTCGCGCGCTCAGAATTGCTGTTTAGTGAGCCAGAACCAACACCAGAAGCTGCTTAGGGCCACTCCACGGCGTCTCTGGATCCCAAAAAAAAAACAAATCCGCACCCAAAATCCAGAAGCCGCTTAGGGAGTAGCCACGGTGAACAGAAGCCGCTTAGGGTTGGGCCATGGTGAACAGAAGCCGCTTAGGGAGTAGCCACGGTGAACAGAAGCCGCTTAGGGTTGGGCCACGGTGAACAGAAGTCGCTTAGGGAGTAGCTATGGTGAACAGAAGCCGCTTAGGGAGTAGCAACGCCGTGGCGCTGCTTCGTAGCGTGGCGCTCCGAAGGTCACGATCCACCTCGTCGTGTCAGAATCGCCAAAAAATGATGGGAGGATGTGTTTTCGCGCGCGTAGAATTGCTGTTTAGTGAGCCAGAACCAACACCAGAAGCTGCTTAGGGCCACTCCACGGCGTCTGTAGATCCCAAAAAAACCCAAACCCGAACCCAAAATCCAGAAGCCGCTTAGGGAGTAGCCACAGAAGCCGCTTAGGGTTGGGCCACGATGAATAGAAGCCGCTTAGGGAGTAGGCACGGTGAACAGAAGCCGCTTAGGGAGTAGCAACGCCACGGCGCTGCTTCGTAGCGCGACGCTATTGCGCAGCGACACTGCAGCGTCACGATCCACCTC